>NW_016107674.1:1856660-2016221 GCF_001604975.1 Cebus imitator | reverse complement strand
GCCTAGGCTGGAGTGCAGTGGCATGATCTCAGCTCACTGCAACCTTCGCCTCCCGGGTTCAAGTGATTCTCCTGCCTCAGCCTCCTGAGTAGCTGGGATTACAGGCACGCGCCACCACGCCCAGCTAATTTTTAGTAGAGACAGGGTTTCATCATGTTGGTTGGGCTAATCTCAAACTCCTGACCTCATGATCTGCCTGCCTCAGTCTCCCACAGTGCTGGGATTACAGGCATAAGCCACCACAACCAGCACCCCAGACTATCTTTTAAAGAATAATTGTCTAGCAAAAAGCCTTGGAAAGTAGAGATGGTATCTTTCTCCAGAGCACCAAGCAGGTATACTTACTGCCCAAATATAACAGTCAGGTTCCCTGATTTCAGGGCTTCTCTCCTGTAATGCAACCCACTGTGTGTGCAGGTGTCATTTGGCCCCCTTCGGTCCACTATGTAAGAATTGAAACGTTGGAAGTGGAGCAAAATGCTGTTACTCTGGCCACTGTTGCTGCTGTAAGTGATAAGCTGTTCTTCACCTTAGATTCAGTAATCTCATATCTTTTAATGTCATAGTCAGTAGCTTGCAAGTAGGGTAAAATCTCGACCCTTCACAGTTCTTGACGATACCATCTATCCATCCACCTTTTAAAAGACTAAAGCACAACTTTGAATTACTTAGATGATATTTTTCTGTCAAACACTGATTTCTTTGAGTTGACATCATGAAGAGAACAGGATATAGCCACAGGGCCCAGTGGGCCCCACTTTTATTCAGGTTGTATCCCACTTCCATCTTTGCCTTTAATCAGTCCATACTAGCCCTTAAGAATACATTACTGCCTTAATATCATTTGCATTTCTTTCTTGCTTTTTACCCTGTCATACTCCAAAAGATGACTGGAGTTACCTGACAAAAATTCATCAAATGCAGCAAAGTAGAAAACAAGTAAATGAGGAAACTAGGTTAGAAGAAGAAATTGGGGCAGGATAAATAAAAATGAAAGCAGGCATGCATGCTGTCACATCCCACATACTGGGTCACAGATCCAGTACTGAGCTTTTTACAGGCATCACAAAGATGAAACTACGTAAGGCCCAAATGCACTTGCTTTTCCTGTGTTTCATTACGTTTATTATCAGCTTTTCCCTACACAAGATTTGTATACTCATAAGTCTAATTTATGGGTGAATCACAAAATCCAAAAACTATTTTCACTTTATTCACCTGAGCGTTATTGGAGAGAGGAAAACTAGTGCAAGATTTAACTCTCTCACTTACTATTTGTACGAACTTAGTAAAATCACTTAATCTTTCTGACTGTCTAGTCTGTATCTATAAAAATAGAGACAAGACCAATGTCACAAAGCTCATTGGTTCATTCATATATTCATTCAAATATGTCATGAGTGCTTGCAATGCCCCAGGTTCTGTTCCGAGAACTCAAATAGGAGCGAACAAAACAAGCATCCCTGTCCTCATGGAGTTTACATGAGGCAGGAGATATGGGTCAGAAACAATATAAGTCAGTAAATACAGATTATCTCAGATGATTTTGCTATGGAAAAAATAAATCAGTCTGGGCACGGTGGCTCATGCCTGTAATCCCAACACTTTGAGAAGCCAAGGTAGGCAGATCACCTGAGGTCAGGGGTTTGAGACTAGCCTGGCCAACATGGCAAAACCTTGTCTCTACTAAAAATACAAAAATTTGGCCAGGTGTGGTGGTGTGCACCTGTAGTCCCAGTTAATCAGGAGGCTGAGGAAGGAAAATCGCCTGAACCCAGGAGGCTGAAGTTGCAAGGAGCCAATATAGTGCCACTTTACTACAGCCTGGGTGATGGAGCAAGACTCCATCTGAAGAAAAAAAAAAAAAAAAAAACTAGAAAGAATGGAGGGGCACAGTGAATGCTGGGAGAGCGCAGGAAGATTGCAGTTTTAAAGAGAAATCAGGTAAAGTCTTATTGGGAAGATATGACTCAAGCGGAGATCTGAAGGAAGGAGAGAGCCTGTGGATATATGGGGAAGAGCACTGCACGCAGATGAAACTCTAAGGGCAAAGGCCCCAATTCGATAGCTGGGAAGAGTGAAACAGAGAAGGAGGGCAATCCAATCCAAGGTCATTATTGTGCTGTAATTGTATTTGATCTTTATACTTTTTTCTAGTTTTTTTTTTTTTTTTTTTTTTACTATAAACATATATTACTTTTTTATTTACATACATGATCCCACTGGGGACGATCTCAGGAGCCATGTAGCATGTAACTGAGGATTGCCCATCCAAGAGATGGAGGGAGGAGAGTTCATCCATGTGCTTCTACACCTTATGTTCATAGGCTGCCCCTTAAGCATGTGTCAGAGTGGCTGAATGAGCTCCTGCTGCCACCCTATGCAACATGACAGAAAGAACCCTGAGCACACAGTGGACAATAGGCAGGCAGAAGGGGTGTGGTGTTGTCAGCATGCAGCTTGCAGCTGTAGTTATGGCTGGGCATAGGGGTGGGCAGGAAGATGTGAAACATAGCACGAGCACCTCTGCATTCACAACAGGGAGCACACTGGGGTCTGTAAAGATGAATGTAGACATGTTTGCTAGAGCTCAGCATCAGAAAGTAAAATGATGATTTCTTAATAAATTTAGCTATGATTTAGTGAACAGTGCCCTGGACTTGGTGAAAAGATTTCATTTCTAGCACAGCACATGCTCCCACTGTGTGGCATCTCCAAGGCTCAGATTCCTTATGTGAAAGTGGAAAGCAGTACTTCACCAGCTGGTATAAAAATGAAATTAGATGATAAAGAAATTTACATACATATACATATATATCGAATATATGTGTATGTGCTATCTTTATAATGATATAAAATGTGAGTCCCTACAGAAATGCTCTTGTTGGTCCCCATCACAACGCTGAGCAGAGCTCTGGCAGGGGAACAGTCCTGGGCAAGGCTTGCACAGGCCTCTTGGATCCCAACAGCCAGCACAGTCAGCTTCCTATTCCCTGAAGAGCAACAGAGTTGAATCTGGGGCACCAGTTCTTCCCACTCTGTTCTCTTTCCTCCTTATCGGAGTGACCCCTTTCTGTTATCAATCAGTGCGTTTGACCATCAGAGGATCCCACTGCGGCCACTGAGATCCTTTTTTACAATAACATGCAGTGTGGATTCTGCCAAAGGCCCCCCTACCTACACTTATTTTGTCAGAGAAAACCAGTGACAATGTCCAGCTTACTCTACACCATTGTTTCATTAAGTGAAATCCGTAATCCATACCAACTGGAAATGTTAAATTGTTAATAGGACCTTAAAAAGTTTACTTCTTCCTTTTAATTATCTCATTGCACTTTAAATGAGGCAAAAGATTATGATTTGTGATCATAAATTTGTGTTCTGAGTAAGTCTGTTTCCTTAACTTGATTTTGATATATCCCAAGTTATATCTTATATACTTTTATTTTTTTTGAGACAGAGTCTCGCTTGGTCACCCAGAATGGAGTGCAGTGGTGTGATCTCAGCTCAGTGAAACCCCTGCTTCCCAGGTTCTAGCGATTCTCCTGTCTCAGTTTCCAGAGAGGCTGGGATTACAGGTGCCTGCCACCATGCCCAGTTAATTTTTTTGTATTTTTTAGTAAAAACAGGGTTTTACCATGTTGTCCAGGCGGGTCTTGAACTCTTGACCTCAGGTCACCTGCCTGCCTTGGCCTCCCAAAGTGCTGGGATTACAGGCATGAGCCACTGAGCCTGGCCTATATCTTATATACTTTACATGAAAAAAATATAGTTGTAAAAGTAGAATATGTTTATGGTTAAAAAATGGAAACTAGAAAAAAGTATAAAGATTAAAATACAGGCAATGACTTCTAATATGTTGATGTATTTGTTTCCAATATAGTCACTTTTTACAGATTTGGGATTTTTTCAGAAGTACAATTTTGTATCCTGTTTTTCTCTATAACTTTACAGTGAGATCATTTTCATATGCAAGTGTAAAAAATCAGAGGTTAGTGGTAGAAAAAGTGAATGAAACGGGAGTTTGGTCTGCTGAACTCAGCACCTCTGCAGCAGACAGATGGGTCCTCTCAGGCATGGCCACAGAATAGGATGGAGAAGAGGGCCCTTGGCAGGTGAATAAAGACAGGCATGGTGAATAATTAAGGGCTAGAAGCTTCTGATGTGAGCAGAAGAATGAGAATACTTCCCAATTGTCCATCACACACTGTTCTATCCTAGGCAGCCTCAGAGCAAAATCCCACATGCCCGCTAGGGTAGTCTGATGCTGTTTCTAAATAAATTTGCTGTCCAACAATTTTCTGTTGGCTGTCGAGATAAGATTTTATTGTTTATTACTATACAAATCTCCAGGAGTCAGATTTATGCTTTCAGTTTAACACAGTCCCCCATGTGGAACTCAAAGAAAATAAAAAGCTGGGGGATGTGGGAGGAAGAAGTGATAAGCTTAAGGGTTCTCTATTCAGCGAATACAGAATTATTTTCTCTGAATTCAAGGTTATATTCACTTTCATAGATCAGGACACTGTTCTTTATATTGGGATTTCAAGGAAGGCTACATTTATAAATTAGTAAATGTATGAGTCATCCCAAAGTTGTGTTTGATCCAAGATTCAACTACCAGCCTAGCATAACACCCAGCATCTGCCCTAAATTTAGTGGGCCCTTCATTAAAACATCATTTCTGGAACCAACCAGTCTTGGTTTTAAACCACAGAATTTTTATTGCTGTCCATATTAATATAGAGTTACCTAAAATACTAGACTCTTATTAGAGGTCAGTGACGATTTGAGACTGTATATTGATATGTGAATGCATGCTTGGGTTATAAGGCAAAGCTTCCCAAAAACCACAGCAAGTGTAGTATTTAAAAATGAACTTTGGAAAACACCTGAGAGAAGGGGCAGCTGTGGGTGCAGCTTCAGCAGACTTAAGTGTTCCTGCCTGCCAGCTCTGAAGAGAGCAGCAAATCTCCCAGCACAGTGCTCAAATTCTGCTAAGGGACAGACTGCCACCTCAAGTGGGTTCTTGAACTTTGTGCCTTCTGACAGGGAGACATCTCCCAGCAGGGGTAGACAGACACCTCATACAGAGAAGCTCTGGCTGGCATCTGGCAGGTGCCCCTCTGGGATGAAGCTTCCAGAGGAAGGAACAAGCAGCAATCCTTGCTGTTCTACAGCCTCTGCTAGTGATACCCAGACAAACAGGGTCTGGAGTGGACCTCCAGCAAACTCCAACAGACTTGCAGAAGGGGGGCTTGACTGTTAAAAGGAAAATTAACAGACAGAAAGCAATAGCATCAACATCAACAAAAAGGATGATCACGCAAAAATTCCATCCAAAGGTCAGCAGTAGCAAAAACCAAAGGTAGATAAATCCACAAAGATAAGGAAAACCCAGTACAAAAAAGGCTGAAAATTCCAAAAACCAGAATGCCTCTTCTCCTCCAAAGGATCACAACTCCTCGTCAGCAAGGGAACAAAAGCGGATGGAGAATGTGTTTGATGAATTGACAGAAATAGGCTTCATAAAGTGGGTAATAGCAAATTCCTCTGAACTAAAGGAGCATATTCTCACCCAATGCAAGGAAGCTAAGGACCCTGATAAAAGGTTAGAGGAATTGCTAACTAGAATAACCCATTTAGAGAAGAATATAAATGACCTGATGAAGCTGAAAAACACAGCATGAGAACTTCATGAAGCATGCACATGTATCAATAGCGGAATCAATCAAGCAGAAGGAAGGATATCAGAGATTTCAACTTAATGAAATAAAGTACAAAGACAAGATTAGAGAAGAAAGAATGTAAGGGAACAAACAAAGCCTTGAAGAAAAATGGGCCTATATGAAAAGACCAAACTTATGTTTGGTTGGTGTACCTGAAAGTGACAGGAGCCAAGAATGGAAGCAAGTTGGAAAATACACTTCAGGATATTAGCCAGGAGAACTTCCCCAACCTAGCAAGACAGGTCAACATTCAAATTCAGGATATACAGAGAATACCACAAAGATACTCCTTGAGAAGAGCAATCCCATTGGGTTTCACCAAGGTTGAAATGAAGGAAAAAATGTTAAGGGCAGCCAGAGAGAAAGGTTGGGTTACCCACAAAGGAAAACCCATCAAACTAACAGCAGATCTCTCTGCAGAAACCCTATAAGCCAGAAGAAAGTGGGAGGCAATATTCAACATACTGAAAGAAAATAGTTTTCACCAGGTGCAGTGGCACATGCCTGTAATCCCAGCACTTTGGGAGGCTGAAGTGGACAGATCACAAGGTCAGGAGATCAAGACCAGCCTGGCCAACATGGTGAAACCCTGTCTCTACTAAAAAAATACAAAAATTAGCCAGGTGTGATGGTGTGTGTCTGTAATCCCAGCTACTCAAGAGGTTAAAGTAGGAGAATTGCTTGAACCTGGGAGATGGAGGTTGCAGTGAGCCAAGATCACACCACTACACACTCCAGCCTGGGTAACAGAGCAAGACTCTGTCAAAAAAAAAAAAAGAAGAAGAAGAAGAATCTTCAACCCAGAATTTCATATCCAGCCAAACTAAGCTTCATAAGTGAAGGAGAAATAAAATCCTTTACAGACAACTACAGTAAACCAAATGCTGAGGGATTTTGTCTCCATCAGGCCTGCCTTACAAGAACTCCTGAAGAAACCCCTAAAAATAGAAAGGAAAAACCAGTACCACTGCAAAAACAAACCAAAATGTAAAGACCATCGACACTATGAAGAAACTGCATCAACTAATGGGCAAAATAACCAGCTAGCATCATAATGACAGGATCAAATTCACACATAACAATATTAACCTTAAATGTAAGCAGGCTAAATGCCCTAGTTGAAAGACACAGACTGACAAATTGGATAAAGAGTCAAGACTCATCAGTATGCTATATTCAGGAGACCCATCTCACAAGCAAAGACACATATAAGCTCAAAATAAAGGGATGGAGGAAGATTTGCCAAGCAAATGGAAAGCAAAAAAAAAAAGCAGGAGTTGTAATCCTAGTCTCTGATAAAACAGACTTTAAACCAACAGAGATCAAAAAAGACAAAATAGGGCATTATATAATGGTAAAGGGATCAATGCAACAAGAAGAGCTAACTATCCTAAATATATATGCACTCAATACAGGAACACTCAGATTCATAAAGCAAGTTCTTAGAGGCTTACAAAGAGACTTAGACTCCTACACGATAATAGTGGAAGACTTTAACACCCCACTGTCAATATTAGACAGATCAATGAGACAGAAAATTAACAAGGATATTCAGAACTTGAAATCAGATCTGGACCAAGTGGACCTAATAGACATCTACAGAACCCTCCACCCCCAAATCAACAGAATATACATTCTTCTCAGTACCACATTGCACTTATTCTAAAATTGATCACATAATTGGAAGTAAAACACTCCTCAGCAAAGGCAAAAGAACAGAAACAATGACAATCTCTCAGACTACAGTATAATCAGATTAGAACTTAGGAATAAGAAACTCACTCAAAACCGCATAACTACATGGAAGCTGAACAACCTGCTCCTGAATGACTACTAGGTAAATAACAAAATTAGGGCAGAAATAAATAAGTTATTTGAAACTAATGGGAACAAAGACACAACGTACCAGAATCTCTGGGACACAGCCAAATCAGTGTTTAGAGGGAAATTTATAGCACTAAGTGCCTACAGGAAAGAGCAGGAGAGATCTAAAATTGACACCCTAACATCACAATTAAAAGAAGTAGAGAAGCAAGAGCAAATAAAATCAAAAGCTAGCAGAAGACAAGAAATAACTAAGAGCAGAGCAGAACTGAAGGAAATAGAGGCATGAAAACCCCTTGAAAAAATCAATGAATCCAGGAACTTGTTTTTTGAAAAGATTAACAAAATAGACCACTAGCCAGACTAATAAAGAAGAAAAGAGAGAAGAATCAAATAGATGCAATAAAAAATGATACAGGGGAGATCACCACAGATCCCACAGAAATACAAGCTACCATCAGAGAATACTATGAACACCTCTGCACAAATACACTAGAAAATCTAGAAGAAATGGATAAATTCCTGGACACATACACCCTCCCAAGACTAAACCAGGAAGAAGTCAAATCCCTGAATAGACCAATAACAAGTTCTGAAATTGGGGCAGTAATTAATAGCCTGTTAACCAAAAAAAGTCCAGGACGAAATGAATTCACAGCCGAATTCTACCAGAGGCACAAAAAGGAGCTGGTACCATTCCTTCTGAAGCTATTTCAAACAACAGAAAAAAAGGGACTCCTCCCTAACTCATTTTATGAGGTGAGCATCATCCTGATACCAAAACCTGGAAGAGACACAGCAAAGAAGAAAACTTTAGGCCAATATCCCTGAAGAACATCGATGCAAAAATCTTCAATAAAATACTGGCAAACCAAATCCAGCAGCACATCAAAAACCTTATCCACCATGATCAAGTCAGCTTCATCCCTGGGAAATAAGGCTGGTTCAACATACACAAATCAATAAATGTAATCCATCACATAAATAGAATTAATGACAAAACCCACATGATTATCTCAATAGAGGCAGAAAAGGCCTTCGATAAAATTCAATACCCCTTCATGCTAAAAACTCTTAATAAACTAGGTATCGAAGGAACATATCTCAAAATAATAAGTACTATTTGTGACAAAGCCACAGCCAATATCATGTTGAATGGGCAAAAGCTGGAAGCATTCCCTTTGAAAACCAGCACAAGGCAAGGATGCCTTCTCTCAGCACTCCTATTCAACATAGTATTAGAAGTTCTAGCCAGGGCAATCAGGCAAGAGAAAGAAATAGTGTATTCACATAGGAAGAGAGGAAGTCAAATTATCTCTGCTTACAGATGAGTTGATTGTATATTTAGAAAACCTCATAGCCTTAGCCCAAAACCTCCTTAAGCTGATAAGCAACTTCAGCAAAGTCTCAGGATAGAAAATAAATGTGCAAAAATCACAAGCATTCCTATACACCAACAATAGACAGAGAGCCAAATTATGAGCAAACGCCCATTCACAATTGCTACAAAGAGAATAAAATACCTAGGAATACAACTTACAACCTCTTCAGGGAGAACTACAAACCACTACTCAAGGAAATAAGAGAGAACACAAACAAATGGAAAAACATTCCATGCTCATGGAAAGAAAGAATCAATATCACGCAAATGGCCATACTGCCCAAAGTAATTTATAGATTCAGTACAATTCCCATCAAGCTACCATTGACTTTCTTCACAGAATTAGAAAAAAACTACTTTAAATTTCATATGGAACCAAAAAAGAGCCCGTACAGCCAAGACTATCGTGAGCAAAAAGAACAAAGCTAGAGGTATTATGCTACCTGACTTCAAACTGTACTACAAAGCTACAGTACCAAAACAGACATATATAACAATGGAACAGAACGGAGGCCTAAGAAATAACATCGCACATCTACAACCATCTGATCTTTGACAAACCTGTCTTCCACGATGGTTGAACTAATTGACACTCCCCCCAACAGTGTAAAAGCCTTCTTTTTTCTCCACATCCTCTCCAGCATCTGTTGTTTCCTGACTTTTTAATGATCACCGTTCTAACTGGCACGAGATGGTATCTCATTGTGGTTTTGATTTGAATTTCTCTAATGACCCATGCTAATAAACTTTTTTTCATATGTTTACTGGCCACATAAATGTCTTCTTTTGAAAAGTGTCTGTTTATACCCTTCACCGAAAATTTTTTTAAAATGAACTTTGGATAATAACCTTGACCCCTGCATTCCAAAGACATTACAAGATGTGAACCACACTCTTAATGTGGTTGTGGCTTTTGAAACAAAATGAATCTTTTGGGAAATACAAGTCTCAAGAGGAAAAAATAGAAAAAAAAAAAAAAAACAATTGGATAACTCAGTGAAAAGCGTACAAAGACGGACTCCATTAAAGCAGTAGAAAGTTTCTTTTGGTGTCAATTAACCTCACAGATCATAGACGTTATTAAGCTGAATTATTCATTCAAAGGATAAAATCCTAAAGGAAAAGAAGATCTTCAAATGACACCAACTTGCACAGATTTTAGGCAATAAACCAACTTCCCAAACAATTTCAGTTACTAATGGCCTAAAGTGTATAAGGTTACCGAATCAAGTGACATAGAAGAAGGCAGCACAGTCCATGTTTGAATATATGTGCATTGTTGCATTTGTGCTTGACTCTGCTGAGTTAGGAAGAAAAGCACGCGTTTCCACAGGTAGAATAATTTTCCAGCTTTTAGTCCCAACTTGACACAACACTGACACCAAGAAAATTGATAGAATATTACTGAAGCTTAGATCCTGTTACATGTGAATACAAATGGTGTGCTCCTTTTGAACCCTTAGCAAAAGGGAGAGCTTCTTAGAGATTAGGGTCTGCAGCAGGAGATGAGGAGCAAGCATCAAAATTGGCAGTTTTGTGCTTTTGTGCAATCAATATTGTTTATGAATTGCTCCGACATGGCTGCATCTATTTGAAGGGAGGGAAGAAAGCCACTACAAATACACACACTTGAGAATTTCAGGAAATTACCCAAATGTTAAAATCCTTGCCGGGGGCAATGGTTTTCAATAGGAGTTTACATGATAAATCCATGCACTGAATGCATTTAAAAAATAATAATCTGGCAGTGCATGGAACAATAGCACACCCATATCGCCTGTTTATTTTGAAAAGAGTCCTTTGTCAGAATGTGTATGAAATTAGGCCATCAAAAGGGAAACAAGACAAAGGAGGCCCAGAAGCAAGCAAGGCGGCTTATCCACCAGACCCTGACAATGCCGTGCATGCTGCAGAAACTGTTGAGAAGGGCTTACAAAGAAGCAGACAAAGCCAGCATGGAAACGGGTGATAAGCAGAGATCTGCAGCCATCAAGAGGGAGAGAAGAGGAGGCAGCTGCAAAGACCAAGGCCAGAAAACCATTGGAGAGTCTGGTTACAGGTAAACGCAGCGATGGTAACGACGCCACTGGGCTGGGATTCACTGGCTGGGCGTCACTACTGTCAGTGTGCTCTTGGCCATCTGACAGTGAACTACTGATGAACAAGGTTGGCTTCCACGGCCAAAGTTATGTTAGGGTTTTGAAAGGGAGAGAAAAGATCCTGTAGATCCCAAGTTTGGTTTTGAAAATATCATGTCTGAAACTAGAGTAAACAGCAAAGGCTAAATTTTCAAAAACAAAAAACTAGGGCCAGCATTTGTGAGAAAGCCCATTCACGCCCACACGCTGGCTGGCGCAGGAGATGTGGGCATAACTTGCAGGGAAGTTGCTTCCGAAGTGAGAGCTCACTGACAGCCTTCATAATTCTCCCAGCATAATCTTGTAGTTACAGCCCCATCTTCTGTGAGTGCAAGATTGCCGCTTTTTTAAGAACTTTTTTTTAACACCTGAGTCATTTCTTTACCACAAGGGACAAGTGTTCCCACAAGACAAGTGACGTTCAAGGTGCCAAGAGAAGCTGTTTAAAAAAAAAAAAGGAATGGGCAAGAACCATAGCTCCAAAATATCCTCCTGGATTGAACTTCCCATTTCCACACCTGCAGTTTTCTAAGGTGTGCTTAAATGATCCATTTAAGGGATTTTGCCAGCTAGTCCGTTTGTTTTGTTCTTTCTACTGTGGATAGATGAAAAAGCGGTTATAAAACCACTGCTGAAGAACCAAAGGCAAAGACAGGATTGGTACATCCTAAACCCCCTCCTCTGGATTCTCAGTGGATGTGAGAATATCAAAAGTTACTTTGCATTTTTCACAGTGGAGAAATAATTTAACAAAAGCACTGTGAGTGGTGCATAAACTGTTTATTAGCTGGTTAAAAGATTAAAGGAAAAGGAGAGTAGATAACTCAGCCTTAAGAATGGAGAAGTCTCCCTAATCCTGGTTTTAGAAATTGATCCTTATTTCAAGCACGAAGAAATGACAGGGGAAAAACTGACAACAAAAATGATTTTCTCCCCATTATGTCTCACTCCTGGCCGCATAGTTAGTTGGAGAAAGTTTCACGTCTGATAGCTCCACTCTGAGTCCATGTCTGCAAAATTGCGACTGTACTGTGATTTCCTAGCTCTGAAGACGCCGTGGGCACTTAGCAGGAAGGCCACATCTCTCATTCAGCAAGGTGGCGGGTTTTGGGGGGGTTCTGGGGGATTTCTGATTGTTGCTTCATGTGAACACAGTGAGAATCGCTATTTGAAGCACATCCCTATTTTCAAAGTGAAAAGCAGTCTTCGAGAAAAGTGCCTGTGATAGGTAGTCTCCTAATAACAGTAGAAAATTATTTCCACAGCATTTGGGACTCTAACGACCCCGGTGACATCTCCTCCCAGTTCAGCAGGCGCCATTCCTCGCTGGGATTACAAAAAGGTGATAGCATGCCTGGGCCTCATTATAACAAGACTCCAGGGGGTGTGGAAAGAGCTTTTCTTCAGTCTAGAATAATTGTGTCAGCTTTAAAAACTGTGTACTGACCCCCTTTGTATCAAAGATCATATTGTGATGAAGAGGCATCTTTCTTTCTTTCTTCATTGTAGTTTTATTCCCAAGGCCGGAAGAAAAGATTTCCCTGCGTGATTACCTTGAGGGGTACTAGCACTGTTAATAACAAGCCAGTACAGCCCAGATTCTAAATGTTAATAGACTGACCGGCCTGGGGGAGAGCTTTCGGCTGGGGAAGCGGGCTGGCAGCAGCCCATCTCCCAGTGTTGACTCATGCCTGAATCACAGCCAGGCTGGCAGGGTGTTGTTTTGGGGAAGTTCGCAGGCCTGTCAAAAACCTGCTGTTGCCATTGGCTGATATTATGCAAGATTCCAAATGATATTTATTTATATTCTCCTTTGGATTTGTTTTGTGGCTCCCCCTCCCCACTACAGGCACTTGAGCTTCAAGTGACCAAAAAGAAAAAGAACATTGAAAAGATAGGCCAGAGCTCATCAAAAATAAAAGGCACTCTGCCACCGAGCTCCCTTCGGCTCTCAGGTCAGAGCAGTGCCAAGCGATTTGCTCTAATTCATTAAAGCCCTTTCTTCAGTCTTCCCATTGGACAGGTGCAATTGGGAGACAGGCCTGGAGATAAGGCAGAGCCCCCATTTAAATTTCCACCAATGGCAAAGAGCAACGTGCAGGTGCATGCAAGCATATTCCTTTCCACACTTGCAAAATATCTTTATAACTTGCTGGGCTAACAGATTAAGCATTTAACTTCTCTGATGGGGTTTAGCCTAGGACTGGGAGGATTTCCTTTCTTTCATGTCTGACCTATGATGGGGGTGAGGGCGGGGCAGTGACTGTGCAGCTCTTAGAAGATTCAAGGAGACTTGTGCTTTTCAATCTCAGCTTCTCCCACTCCTGGAGTCTGTAGGAGTTTAACTGGAGAGCTGAGGAAATTCTCCCAACTGTATTATGAAGCACTGATAAGTCCCTTTGCAGAAACTCGGTAGGCAGAAAGAGTGTGAGTGAATTCATTTATATGCCTAATTTAAGACATAATTGAGAGGCACAGTGTTCTAATAGATGGAGTTCTGGCTGAGGAATTAAGAAACCTGAGTTCCATTCTTAGCACAGATGATGGCTCAGTGCAGGGAAATCAAGGGCTGGCACTTTCCAGAAGAATTTGAACTCTAGAGACAGTCAATTCAGGACACAATTATTCAGAAATACAGCCATGATCCCCATTATCCAGAGCTTTCATTGTTCTGATAAAAACCAAATTTAGCTCTCCCTAAATTCTTAGCAAAGACCTAATAAAAAATGTTCTTTGAGTTGA
Organism: Cebus imitator; assembly: GCF_001604975.1. NCBI lineage: Eukaryota > Metazoa > Chordata > Mammalia > Primates > Cebidae > Cebus > Cebus imitator. The sequence goes on along the minus strand of NW_016107674.1, from coordinate 2,002,407 downwards.
GCCTCTGGGGGTAAAGCAGGTATTGTTTAGCATTCACTGTTCCAGGGGAGCTTTCCTTGAAACGTTGTTCAAAGTAGACCTGTGGTGTGGAGGAGGGGCTCCCCCCACACTGGTGATGGGCAGGCACGCTGGGGCTTTTTCAAGTCCTGCCTAAGGCACTGGACACAGCTGAACTACTGCCTCCCCGAAAAAATGACCTTGGCCGTTAGCCTGAGTGCTTGGTAGTCGTTTCCATCTAAACAGCACACACTGGGAAGATTTCAGATTTAGAAGACAAAGCAATCAATGCTCATAGCTTCTCTGCCCTTATACACACTGCAATCTGCCCTCTGCCTAAAGTTGTTGGGAAGACTAACGAAGTAAATGCAAGTCATTTTAGGAAACCTTCTCAAGGCCCCCTGATTATATAAACATGAATCTCAAGTGCAGTTATCACCAAATTACATTACCAAATATTCCCCTCACACTAATGATCATTTAACGAATTAACAAAGGAGCCCACTACATAATGCTGTAATTGGAGATCCCACACAAGTAGTCACGTCCTCTCCAGCACTAAGAACGTCTTTTGATTTGTTTTCCCCATTTATTTTAATTTTTTGAGTGTCAAAAATTGTATTTCTGTCCTTTTTGGCTTTATCAATGATAGACATTTTATTTTTATTATATTTTATTGATTTGATCTTTCACTAGATAGTCATTGGTGTCAAATGTGGACCATGCACCTTGCTAGGCATTTGGGAAGCAGAATGTCTATCCCTGGCCTTAAGGAGTGACAGCCTAGAAGAAAAGACAGACCAGTCAGGATAGGACTGAGTCACAGGTACTCCGGCACGAGTCTCAGGTTTAGTGGGGATGCAAAGACGGGAGATCATGGAAAAAGGATTAGGAGAGAGAAGGTAATTAATAGATATTTAGTTATTTTCTAGGTGGAAAAATGGGGTGTAGCCTTCAGAGCAAATTCCAGGCACAGCACAGTGTGACGTGTTTGGTGAATCTCCATGTTTGGACCTAAGACATAGTAGAAAGCAGGTGAGAGAAGAAGGGCATAAGAAGTAGGCAGAGGTCAGATCTCCCAAGCGCTGCTCATGCTTTTCTAGACTTTATCATGTAGGCAATGGGAAGTTATGGAAAGATTTTTATCAAGACAATGCCACGACTCAGTATGCATGAAAAGATACTCTGGTGCATGGATGGAGGTTGGGTTAGAGAGGGGTTTAATGAATGTGTACTCCCAAGTGCACATTGCCTCTTCTTCCATTAACAAAACCTGTGTTTTTATTGAGGAACTAACTGCTCTCCATGCACAATTGATGGGGGTTGTATAGGATGACTTAACTCCTTTCCTGACTCATTTTGGGTAAGAATGAAGGATGGCCCATCCTGGGACTTTGCCGGAGCAGTTAAAGAGGAGGCTGTCTCTTTCAGCTCAGATGCAAGAACAGGCTGTAAGCCTGGAACTGAGCTGCCATCATGATCTGCATTGGGAGAGCCTGCCTAGATGGAGCCACATAGAGGAAAGTTGTAAGGTAAAAGGATGGAGTGAGACAGAACTCTCACTATGTGTTTCTATACCGTAGATTGAGCTGTCCCTGGGCCTTCAGAATTCTCAGTTGTATAAGCTTATTTAGTTGAGTTTTCTGTCACTTGCAACCCAGTTTCCTAACTAAGGCAGTAAGGCAGGACGGCCAGTTAGAAGACTAACAAAACAGTTCAAATGCAAGATAAGAAGAGGCCAAACTAAGGCAGTAACAGAAGGATTGAAGAAAAGAGTGACAAAAATGAAAGAAACTAAGGGGGCAGAAGACCAGGATTTAATGACTTATTACATCGGAGGGTGAGGAGAGGACGATACCTAGGATGACCCCCTTGACTGCCATGGCAGTGAAAAAATTTACCACCATAGAGGATAATTGAAAAAGAGAAGATGAGGGAGAAGAAAATGAGTTTGATTTGGGATGTGTTGAATTATGTCCTCGGGACATCCAGATAGAGATGTAGAATAAGCAGTTTAACAATGATTCTAGAAGTCAGAAAAGAAGTCTGGACAAGCTTGAAATTGAGAATAACAACTATTGCTTACAGATTCCTACAACTCATAACAACTATTTGAGATCCCAAGATCCCAAGGTAGGAACAATCAATGGATATGAACAAAAAAATAGCTGTTTCTTAAAGAAAGTGCAATTTATATTTTTGGATATGACGATTCTTGTTTTTCAGAACTGTTTAGGACATCGTTGAATTTTTAACATCACCAGATGCTGGGCAGGAAACACTGGAGCCCCTTCCATCCTGCAGTAAATGCAACAACAGGAAATGCCCCCATATGGTTCTGAGCATCCCCTGGAGTGCCAGTGTCATCTTCCATACGCCATGTGAATCACTATAACTAGTGTGTGGATCTGTGTCCTAGAGTATACGTAGCCTTCTACTCCTGTATCCTTTATACAAATATAGAGGAAATTGCTTATCTGTAAGTACAATGAAAAGCCACACAATGAAGTCAACTCTGAAGAAGCTGAATGTTTTCACACTATGTCGTCCTGCCTGGCTGTCCTGCTCTTCTCAGACCCCAGGCTTCTTAGATGAATGCTTAGAAAGTCTGTCTCCTGTAGCCACCTTCAGCCCACATACCACCTGTGCAAAAGTGTACATACATATAAATGTGCATGAGCATGGTGCCACAACACACATCTAACTTTGTGTCTGTTTGCAGATGGGCATTCATAATACGGACCACTTGTGCCATTTCTAAGTTTGGGGAGATATTTAGTATCATTCAAAGCCAACCAATATGGCAGTATGCTTTGAAAGTGAGATTCTAGTAACATAAAAGTCACATTTATCTGCAAATGAGCAGGTTTCCATGTGTGAGTAGTAAGGTATCCATGTGTTGAGAGTGACATGTAATGTGGGGTTTATAAAAAACTCTGATGATGTTGAATATATAAAAGACATTCCTGAAGTATGCAATGATTGGCTCCTTGATTCAATGAGTAATAGGTACCTCTCAGACTAATTTGAAAGCCTTCATTTTTTTTTGACAAGCTCTTTAATTTGCATAGTATCCTGAATTAACTTGTATGTAAACATAGCAATTTGATGAATTAAACGCATTAAATAAAACGCATTGAGTGCATGCTATGTTATACACTTGCTCTTGGAGTAAGAATCTCAAGAAAATTAAGTTGTCTTTATCTTTTAAAGCAGAAGCTACAGGGGGCTAATTTTTCTCTCATTTCTTTTGGGAAGAGCGAGAGGCTGTGGGGGTGGGAAGAGAGAAGAAAGGAAAAGTAACCAGGATCTGAAAACAAAGGAAGAGTCATTGTCTATCAGTGCCATGTCTGCATAGGCTAAAGGACAGTTTTCAGGCCCAGAGCCTGTGCAAGACAAACAAGAACACCAATTTTAAAACTCTGATCCAATGTGGTTGTTAAGCCCCTAATATCTGGTCAACATTTCATGGCATCTTCCCTTAATTTTCAAGCTGAGTCACCTGTGTACATAACTAGTTTATACTTTCCTTCCTATACCATTACTACTAAAACAATAGTAGCAAAATGGGAGGCAGCAAATGAACTAGAAAATGTCTTCTCTCTACTGTATTTGCTAACAAATACAGTGTGGTGAAGAGACTGGAGCCAGATACACTTGCTCCAGGGAGTAAAAAGGAAGAGAGGAAGAGCCAGGTCATTTACTCTGCTTCTTTTTTCTCAGGGTTTCTCCATGTGGCACAGGACAGGCGAGCTACAAAGTTGGGACTCACCCTAGAAGTTCTTGGCTTCATTCAGGAAAGAATTCAAGAGCAAGCCAGGAGTGGAAGAAAGCAGGTTTATGGAAGTGGCAGTGTATAGAGAGTAACTGTTGTATGGGCTGTTGGCTATCAGAATTTATTGTTATTTCCTGATTGCATGCTAAATATTGGGTAGATTATTCATGAATTTTCCAGAAAAGGGGCAGGGAGTTCCCAGAACTGAGGGTTTCTCCCCGTTAGACCATATAAGGTAACTTCTGGACATTGCCATGGCATTTATAACCTGTCATGGCACTGGTAAGAAAGTTCCTTTTAGCATGTTAATACATTATAATTAGGGTATAATGAGCAGCAAGGGCAAGCAAGGGTCACTTGCATCACCGTCTTAATTCTGGCTGGTTTCAATTGGCTTCTTTACTGAATCCTGTTTTATCACAGGGTCTTTGGGAGTTGTGTCTTGAGAAATAAGTCCTGCCAAGTTCCTATCTCACAAGTGCAGAGCCATTTACCAGAAAGGGGAGTAGCTTGTAATTGAGCAGTAGAGCGATCTGGCAACTCTTTGGGTCTTATATCTACTAGAGCTCAGAAAAAGGCACTAATGTAGGTGTAAAAAAAATGTTTTTGATGCGTACTTAGCAATTTTCTTCAAAGAATTGCATTTGCTTTTTATTTGGCAATGTCATCCTCAAAGTCCCAGGATGAGCTACTTGTCCCTCACTGAACAGAATCTTATTTACAATAAGCTGCCTCCTAACAATGACCTTATCAACAAGGAAAGCCTCCCATGAATTGAAAATGCCAAGGTTATATTTTTATGTGCTTCACCAAAAAACAAATAAAATTATGATACTGTTTTGTGATACCAGAAAAAGGACAATTCTTTACCTCTTACTATTCCAGTGAAAACCAGATTTTCAAGATTCATTTCATTTAAAAAATAATTAATAAAAAATTAATAATAACAGTAGTATTAGCACTACCACTGTTGACAGTAGTATCAGTACTATGTATCAAAGTCCTCCTTTTTTTAACTTGATTAATTGTAGCAATTATTCGCCCCATTTGTTGTTGAAAACGCTGAATAGTTACAAAATTAAGAGACTTGCCAGAAATTACCCAGCTAGGAACTGACAAAGCAAGGTTTGAGGCTAACTCTGAAGACCCCACTTTTCCCACATTTTCAGCAGTTCCTTATGCCAGTGGTTTTCAAACATTACCATACATCGGAATCACCCATAGGACTTGCTAACACACGGATGATGGGCCCTACGCCAGAGTTTGTTTCTCAGTTGGTCTGGAGTGGGACCCAAGAATCTGCATTTTTAACAAGTGCCCAGGTAATGCTGATGCTTCTGGCCCACTGATTGCACTTTGAGAACTTCCACTCTATTTATTTTATTTTTTATCATCCTTCTGTTCTCTGAAGGCTGCCTACCCTTGTATTCAGAAGACCGAAGTGCTAATTCTACCTGCCATTGCTTTCTCCAATGTCATCTGAAGACATAAATAAAATATGGGTTCATACTAAGAAAAAAAAATGTTATCTAATAAATGATCTAAGTATCCAGCATAGAAAGTTAGAGAAATGACAGCAACTGAAATCTGAAGGAAGTGGAAGGAAGTAAATTATAAAGATAAAATCAAAAATTACTGAAATAGAAAACAAATGTTTAGCAGAACCATCTGTATCTGACTTTCGCATTGTGTCTTCTTTTTCTGCACAAATTGACATAAAACATCACTAAAATTTCGCTATGAGATATTTGGCATTAAGATGAGTAGAAAGCTAAATTTTATGTGAGAATAGATGTGAATTTGGTAATTTAAAATACATAAATAACAACAATTTTATAATAAAGTTACTGAAATGAAAATGTAAAGAAACCAGTTAATAGCTTATGTTTCAGAATCTTGTCTGTAATACACTTTGTGGTGTTCCCATCGTCTTTGATGTTTAGTGCTTGTAGTTTGAGGTCTCTCTTGCTCTGCCCTTTTATCGTGATTAAGAATTTACAGTCTAGAAAATATTACAGTTTATGAAAAAAATTCTGAATGAAGACAAAAGTTGAAGCCTTAAACTCATACAATTGGTAACTTCCAGACAAGGAAAAAGAGAATAGGCACAAATAACAAATATAAGAACGTAAAAAAAGACACCTCTAGAGATCCTACATATTTTACAAGAATAAACAAAATTATAAGAGACTTTGTGTCAATCAATTTGAAAATTTAAATAAAATTGTCACTTTTCTAGAATCTCATATCTTGCCAAAAGATCTGAATGATCCTATGCCAATTAAATTGGTTCCTTGAATTAAAAATTGGTTAACAAAGAAATATTGCGCTGGCAGGCAAATATTTAAAGAAGTAACTTCAAGCTTACACATCTCTTCAGAGAATATTTCCCAACTATTTTGTAAGACTAACATTACTTTGACACCAAAACCCGATAAAACCTGATCAACTTTGTCATAAATTTAGATACAAAAATCCTAAGTAACATAGTATTAATTCTAATCCATCTATAAATTAAAAGGCAATAAATTTCAACTACTTTGGATTTACCTGAGGAATGTAAGTTTGGTTTAACATTTGAAAATCAATCAATACAATTAACTACAGCAACCAAATAAAGGAGAAATATAGTCATACAGTCATTTTAAGGAATATAGAAAAACATTTGATAATTTCAACACATATTAAAAACCTCTTAGCAAACTAGGAACAAAGGGAAATTTCTTTAATTTGAGTAAGAAAGCCCAACCACCTGCAGTGAATGTCAAACATCATGGTAAAATACATACAGCTTTGTTTCTGAACTATGACATGAGATAAGAATGCCTACTGTCACCATTTCTATTTAGCATTGTACAAGGAGGCCTACCAAGTTCAATAAATAAAAGAGGAAAAATGGAGAAAGTCTAAATAGAATGAAATAAAATTATCAAAATATACAAGTAAGATGATTGAGTATATAGAAAATACAAAGTACAGTAAATGATAAATTATTAGAATTAATAAGTGAATTTATTAATGTCAGATATAAGATCAATTATATGAAATCAATTATATGAAAACTGATTGACAAATCAATTATATGAAAATCAATTATATATGTATAACAGCATATAAAATAGAAAATGAACATGAAGTATTTTTATAATAGCATGAAAAACACAAATTCTCATGAGTAAATTAGCCAAAAGATGTGAAGGGAAACTGGAGTTTCTATACAGAAAATTATAGAATTGAGAATCACTGAAGATGATCTATATAAATAGAGAAACATAGCATGTTCATAATTTGAAAGATTTGATATAGTTAAGATGTCAGTTCTCCCCCCACTTCAAATATCTATAGATTTATTGCAGTCACAATTGAAATCCCACCAGGTTAACTTTTTTTGGTCAAATCTGAGAAGCTGATTCTCAAATATCTGGAAATACAAGGGTTAGCACATGACAATATTAAAGAAGGAAAAAGCTAGAAAACTTAAACTTGCAGATGGCAAGACTTACTATAAGGCCACAGTAATTAAGACAGTGTGGTACTTGTGAAAGGATAGTTCAGAAGACAAATTGAAAGAATGCCAAAAAGAGATACACAAATGTGTTCACAAAAGTGACATCGCAGTGCAATGGAGAAAAAAAGCAGTCTTTTCAATAAATTATTCTGAGTCATCTGGATTTCATAGTGGACAAAAATCAAATATTGACTCCCCTCTCTCACACCACAGGCAAAAATTAATTCTAGATAGATTGTTCATTGAAATGTGAAAGGTACAATATTAAAACCCCTTGAAGTAAACTGGGACTTATCTTCCCAACATTAGGATGGGCAAAGATGTCTTAAAAGGATACATAGATCACTGAACATGAAGAGAAAGAATACTCGGCTACATTAAATCTTAAGAACTTCTAATTATTAAAAACCACTATTAAGAGAGTGAAAAGGCAAGCATGAGAGAGAGAATTTCAAAACGTGTAACTGACACGATTCATATTCAAAATATATTTTAAAATTCTTAACGTAAATAAGAAAAAGGCATGCAAACCAATAAAACAAAAACCAAGACAAACATCAAAACCTTTAAACAGGTCCCTTACAACAGAGACTATTCAAATGGCCACTAAACACAAAAATGACTACAGAGTTAACAGGGCAATGCAAATGGAAACCACTAGGTACAACCACAAGCCTACCAAAATGGGTAAACTTAGACATGCAGACCATGTCATGTGCTGGCAAGGATGTGCACAGTGTCTTGTACACTTTGACGGGAGAGTGCCTCGACACAATGCTTTGGAAAACTGGTGGTATCTCCTGACACGGAACACGGGCATATCCTGTAGTACAGTAATTTCACTTTTAGGTGGGATGGCACCAAAAGACATGCTCCGGAATGTTCATAGAAATGCCGTTTGTAGTATCACCAAATTGGAAGCAATTCAAATGTCCTTTAACAACATGAATGATTTTTAAAATTGTAGTATATTTATGCAATGGCATACTATGTCACCATGAGAATGAACCACTACTGCTACATCAATCATATGGATGAATTTCATAAGCATAATATGGAGTGATATAGGCCAGACAAAAGGCATTTAAAGTTCAAAATGAGCAGAATTTATCAGTTATGATAAAAGTCAGAAGAGTGGTTACTGCAAGAGGAGTTGTTACTGGGGTGGGCACGAGGGAGAGGACTTCTGGCGCTGTTGGTAAGACTTTATTAACCTGGTGGTGAGTTCATGGAGGTGTCCATTCTGAAAATGCATTGTGCCATATACTTAGAATTTGTTCACATTTTCATATGTATGTTTTGATTCAATAAAGGTTTACTGAAAAATATTTCATAGAGCTGGTTTCCCATGGAATTTGTGAACCCTGCAATTGGCAATATAAAGTAATAAGAACTGAGATTACTTTGTGATACAGCCTGCTATTGAGCTGTGTTTCAGCGTTTGCAGGGATGTTACACTTGTTTGATACAAATCCTTTCCACATACACAAAGCAGTTACACTGGAAAACTGCCCTTACTCTATGGAAGTTTGAACGTCTTCCTTTGAAATCTTATTCACGATTGGTCTAAAGGGCACACAAGAAAATGTCCTTTTATGAAAAAGTCTAAAATCATATGTTTTATTTTTGTTCTATTTTTGTTTTATCTCCTTCATTAGACTTCGGGTGACTTTTGGTTACTTCCACAAAGGATACAGATTTGCTATCATAAGAATATTTAATCACATTACCTTTAGAATGAAAAGTTTTACTACATAATCAGCCAAAGCTAAAGCCTTAAAGCATTTTAAATTTATTACACTCACTTCCGTATTTTGGCACTGTTAAAATAAATTTTTCCACATACATTGCAAACTTGCAAAGACATTGCTTTATCGTTGTTTTTAAATCTATATTCACCTAGATTTATTCGTATTCTCACTTGTTCTTTTGCTGTTAATTTTTTCCTGCATTTCTTTGCTTTGATTTGAGGCTACAGTCTTTCCTTAGTGTTTCTTTGTCTGGACATGTCTTTATTTTACTTCACTCTAGAAGAATATTTTCACAGGAGAGAAAATTATAGTTGGCACTTACTCACTTTTTGCACTTTAAGGTGTAATTTTATTGTTTCTTACTTTTTCTCTTTTGAGGATTGTTTATCCTTTTTTGCCCCTTGGCTACTTTTAAGATTTTTCCTTTGTCTTTAGTTTTTAACAGTTTTACTATGATGTGCCAAGTTGCAGTTTTCTTTGTATTTTCTCTGGATGGGGTCTGTAGTGCTTCTGAATTCATAACTTAATGTTTACATTTTCAGTAATTTTGGAAAGTTAGTAATCAGTACTCTTCAAGACTGTTTCTGCTCCATTTTCTCTCTCTCTTTCTCTCTCTCTCTCTTCTGACATTCCGGATGCAACATGTATTAGACTTTTCAACATGTAGCTTATGTCTGCTTCAGTCTATATATTTTCTTGCTATCATCTCTTCCAGTTCCCTTATCTTCTCAACTGTGTCCATCTGATACTGAGTTCCTTATTATAGCTATTGTACTTTTCAGTTTTTAAAATTCTATTTTGTCTTTTTTATATAAATTCCAATTATCTCTTGAAATTTTCCATCTTATAATCTGTTTGCTCAGATAAACCAATCACAATTCTTAAGAGAAAAATGTATGACTAATAAATAGCTTGGATTCCCATAAGCCTTTATCTATTGTCTGTTTTTCTTTGTTTTCTTTCTTGATATGACTCGTAAATTTCCTATTGACTGCCAAATATCATGATTGAAATATTGTAAAGTTACAATGGTACCTCCCTCCATAGTGAATTTACAATATCCTTTGTCAGAGAGTGAACAACACATCATTGTTTCATTCTTTGAGAACTTAGGCTACTTAACCCTTAGGTTGTAGAGAACTGAAAGCCTAGGATATTTACTAGTATCCACATTTTTGGCTTGGCAGGTGTTGGACTTCAATTTTTATCTCCTTAGCACCATAAAACTGCTCCCTCTCTGCAGCCCACCCCTCCACACACGCATGCAAACCCTCCACTTCACTCTGCTTTTTAGCTCTTTTCTGTCCTGCTTCATAGCCTCTGGGCCTGCCTGGCTTCTAAATCAGAAAATGCCTCAAGGAGAAGACTAGTGCCAAATGTGAACTTATTTCTCTGTGCTTGCCTTCTCTCTAGGATCTTGGCCCTTCAAGACCTGGCTGCTTTAGCAGGCCCAAACTTCACTTTTTTACCCCACCTATACTTCTGCTTAGCTCCTCAGCCTCTTTCTTCATTTCATAAATTGGAAAAATACCCCTATGGAAAAAGCAGCATGCAGAGTATTCCTCTCTTTGCAGTAAACTTCTCTTCTCCCTTAGATCTTGGTCTCTCAAGTCCTGACTGCCTTGCAACCTCTAATCCCTTCAAATAACAGTTTTTGCTTTTTCTTTTTTTTCTGGCTTTCTAGTTGTTGTCAAGGGAACTTTTGGTCTTTTATAAATGACACCATCAAATCCAGAAGCAGATGTTCTCAGTTTCATGGACTATTTGTTATATAACACCTTCCCTCCTTCCCATGCCAACTCCCGTAGATAGCTGTAGCAAAGGATAAGTCTGTATATATCTCTTCTGAAAACATTGTTACCAAAAATTTATTATGAAATTTAAATAAAATACATATAATAAACGTTGACTATATATACATATAGGCTATATATACTACTATATATGCATCTACATCGTTAAGACTATATATCTACATAGACTATATATACTACTATAAAATACATATAATAAATGTTAAGACTACACTTTGCTGAAGAAACTGAGATTACCCAAGAAATACGTATGGAAGTGTGTCTTCAGGAGCTACAGTACTGTTTGAATCAAGGGCACACACACTCCTAGTCAATGACTGAACATGGAAGAAGTACCAGATCCTGGATATATCTACTCAACATGGGATTCTTCTACAGAGAGTCTTTGTATTAGTACTCTCTATTGAATCAGCCTTGACTTTTGAAATGGTATCAGCAACTGAGTCTCTTTCTATGCAAACTTCCTTCCTTCCTTCTCTCTTTTCACAGGTGTCAAACCTGCATTGCAGTATGAAGACTCGCTCTGCCTATGCCTGCTCCCTCTCCCTTTTTCTTTAACAAGTGTTACTCCAAATATGCTTGTGTACTTCTAACTCCACCTTACTGTCTGCTTCCCAGAGAACTTGAACTGATACACACTCATATAAACCTTGCTCTTCTAGTTATGTCTCCTTAACTTACTCTTGATGGCCGAAGAAGTAGAAAATCTTCATTGGGCTTTCCTGCCAGTTTCTATTGTGTGTAATAAGGTGAGATTTATCTCATTTCCCTGGGAACTCAATATTGGGCATTTCTCAAATGTTGACATCTCTTCTCTCTATAGTTTGTTGTTATTATTTCTGTTTTTACTGGGAGTTATTATTTTTGCTGTTATTATTTCTGTTTTTACTGAGAGTTAATATATTTATTAATGCATCCTTCCCTTTATTCTTTATTTAAATTTAAATTTTTATTTTATTATTTCTTAAAGACAGAATCCCTTTTTGTAACCCAGCCTGGAGTGCCATGGAGTAATCATAACTCACTGTAACCTGAAAGTCCTAAGTTCAAGTGACCCATCTGCCTCAGCCGTCCAAGTAGCTAGGGCTACACGTGTGCACTGCCACACCTGGCTCCTTTATTTTTTAATTTAAAAAGAAAATCTTATTCAGCATTTAACACATGATAGACACATTGCTGAATTTTCTTTTTAGAAAAAGAAAATCGTAAGATTACAGGGAAAAAAAAACAAAACAGAAAACAAAGACCCTTACACTTCAGCAGGCCACGTCCAATCTCTTTTTGGCATCTCTCATGCCCTTCAGACCACGGGCTCCTCCATTCCTCCTCAGCCATGTATAGCCTTTGTCATCCTAAGTTTCCAGTCTATGAATAGGCTGACTGCTTACTATTTACGGCCCAATTGTAACCATGTTTCTGAACAAACATCTAATGTACTATTGGGCAGTCTATGTGAGTGGCTCTAAAAGTGTGAGCATTACTTGTTCTACTATCAAACAACACCTAGCAGGCTCTGGGTTCCTTTCTTCCTGTGTTTCTGATGGAAATTACACAGCCAAGGCAGTAGGGGAATGTAGCTAAAGAGAAATCATAGAACAACTACACTAACAGCAAGTCTGAGAAAAGGGCTTGCCAGGAAGCCGAGCTTAAAAAGAAGAAGACACCAGGCAGCTATCACAAAGCCAGTCATTTTCCAAGGACTGGCATTTCCCCTAGAAGTATGACCAGAGAGAAAGCTCTTGATGGCCTGTGGGAAGCTTGTAATGGCTTCCCGATTCCCTTCCATTACCTGTGCTAAAATAACTCTCATTTCAGAAAACATTTTTCTCACTCATTCTCCTAAAACCCATGGTCAGGCTGAACAGTTTCATTATCATTATGCTGCAAAGAGGAAAACTAGGTCTCTGACTAAAATGCCCACTCTAAATCAGCCATGAGCACAAATGGGTCAGTGACAGAACTGAAAAGAGGCTGACATGATTCTAACACATCATGCATTCTGGGTTTGCCGATTCCTCCTGTGGTCTTATGGTCAAATCTGCACTGCTGAATAATTTTAAGGGCATAGCAGAGTCTTGACAGCTAGAGAAGATGAGCTTTCATTTTTGCACAGGGTCTGACACCAGGGTTCCAATTTTGATTGGCTTACATGGATCAGTAATTTCCTCCCTTCTTGACAGGGACCCCACACTGAAGTCTACTAAATTGTGTGAGGTAAAGTGTACAATAAAATACAAGTACAATAAACCCCAATAAGAAGATTGGACATATGACTGAGAAGTGAAAGGATCTCAGAACAGTAAATTGGAAGTACTTGAACCACCAAAGATAAGATAATACTGGAGCAATTTTTCAATCTTAATGATAGTGAACGCTCTCTTTTTTTGGTTTTGCATCTCTCTGTGAATGAGTCAATGCTTCTTTCTTTTAAATTCAGTGTGAGATTTATAGTTGAGATAGATAAGAAAAATGTGCAGTATTTGATCTAGTTTGCCATTATTTGCTGTTGTTGGAGAGAGTGCATGTATGTCAGGAAATGTTCTTAACCAAACTGTGAGATAACCCGGTGTAGCACCCTCCTACCATCCCTTTCAGAGCTCTTCCTGGTGAGATACCCAGAAGTTTCCACCCCAGGAAGCCAATTCTGTGTGCTCTTCTTACTCTCCACTCCCTGTCATCCCTGACCTGCTGAGGTGTTAATTCTACCAAGCTGTCAGAGCAGAGCACAAAATGCTGGCCTCCAAACCTTGGCTCAGCTTCTTCCTTGCCTAAAATTTCCTCCCTGCCCTTCTCCATCTGTTTAATTTCTTCCTATTCTTAAAGGCACACATATTGGCCAGTACTCTTTTGATTATAAGTAACTAAAATCATACCCAACCTAGCTTAAGCCAAAGGGCATTTGTTGAACTCAGATAGCAAAGCCCTGGGCAGAGTAGAAACTAGCTGACCATAAGATGTCTGGAGTCAGGGTCCCAAACGCTGTCAAGACCTGCTGTCTCCATTTTTCATCTGTGCATCTGTGATACTGTCAGTGATTCAGCTTCATTCTCTCCAGGAAGACTTCACATAATGTTGGGAACGTGGTCTTCTGCAGCTCAACCCTTTCCAGCTTTGTCAACAGAAAGGAAAATTTGAGCTTTCCTTAGGTTAAATTTTAAAATTTTGTGGAAGGACACTGAATGGCCTAAATTAGGTCACATAGTCATATTGATGTGCATGGGAATAGGCCAGTATGGTTTGCAGGGCCCAGTACAGTTACATGGTTGGAGAATAAAACAAAGAGAATTCCCTAAAAGAATTTCCTGAAAAGATGGAGCTTTCTCCAGAAGAAGAAAAATATGATTGGCAGACCAAAAAGTGGGTGTCCTCCTATATTACAGTTTCATTCTGTCTCTATTCAAAGTCTTACGATCACATACTTGGGCAAGTCCCTTTGACTTTCTCCATCTCAGTCCTTCATCTACAAAATTAAGAATTTGAATTGAATTATCTTTAAAGACCTTTTAAGGCCTAAATTTTATGTGTTTCAAGGGTCCTTTATCAATCATAAAGGCTTTCTTGTGCATCCTATATTACTCTCTCCCGTCTCTGAATTGCAGCATTGCTGATATAATTTATATGGACAATATGAAGAAAAATGTTTATGCTGGACTTCATAATTATCTTGAGTTAATTATTTGGAGTTAACTATTGGAGTTTACTATTATTATAATTAATAATTTAGGATACTAAGAATATCAGATATGTATGGGTCCTAAAACAGAAGGTTGAATAATGATAAATTATTCACTCAGAAAATCTATGGAGGAAGCAAAAGGAGTTAAATAAAAAGAAGATAAATTACATTATAAACCACCACTATGAAAAGGAAGAAAAAAGTAGAAAGAAAGCAATTTCTCTTACAGTCACCAGGTAAGATGGTAATTTGAGCCCAGGTGTTAAACATCTCTCTAAATCATCACCATAGTCAGGCTGGAAAAACTAGTGGAATGTAGGGGACAGAAATGTGGGAGAAATTTCACCCCAGCCATGGAAAAATGAAAGTGTATCATCTATGAGCCATAAACTTCAAGGAATTTCAGCTAGACAAATTGCAGATATAGACAGAATTATGAAAGTTATTAAGCTATCTTCCTAGGAAAGCAATGCCAGATTGTAAGAAAGAAGAAGAGATATCAGAAAAGTCACCATGAAAATGTTATAATGAAGTTTTGGCTAAAAGCATGCAAAAGACAAGGAATAGAGAGAAGCCAGTTCTTTTGGAACACATTTCAACAATTTGGGTAAACACTTTCAGTAGTTGCTGCTGAATAATTCACATGTCACTGAATAAAACTGATGAAAGCTAATAAGAGGGGCTTCTTAATGCAACAAGCTTTTCTTGTCCATTAGTAGATAACAGAATGAGGATGCAGGCAGATATTCTTACCCAAGTATCTGAAGTGGAGACTGAGATGAATTGAAAACACAGTCAATGAGATGGTCCCTAGTGCACTAGCATTAGATGAAGTTTGTCTTTTTAAAACGTAGAGAAAATGGAATTTGAGATTTAAAATATTTTACAAATGTAATAGATATTGTAGGCAACAAAACATGTAGAAAGTGGTCATAAGAGTCCACCAGAAAAAAATAACAAAGTGATTGTCAAAGATATAATAAAAGCAAACTTAACTGAGGTAAAGGAACATGAATTTAAAGATTGAAAAAAATTACCTGCATGCCAAACAGAATCAATGAAAAGGGACTCACATTTAGACATATTCTGGCAGATCATTAAACAAAGGAGAAAAAAATCTACAACTGTCAATACAAAAGTTACCAACAAAGAAAAAAATAAGTTCTTTTTTTTTCATATTTTTCTTCTGTCATGTAAAGTGAAACACATCACGTCATATTAAAAGAAAAAAAGTTGTGGCCAAGAATTCTATATCAAAATCTATACTTGAATAGAAATAAGGAATGTACAAAGAAAACAGAGACATTTTCAAATATGCAAGAACCAAAAAGTTATTATATGCAATTGAAAAAAGTCAAAGAGGAAGTAATAGAATTAAGGAAATTCTGAAACTGTCAAAATAAAGCCTAAATAAATGTTGTAAATATGGTATATAAATGCAAATATTTAAATGATTTTTAAATAAGGACACAAGATATAAACAATACAAATTTATCAATATTAATACTAATAACAATAATAAAATAGGTAAAAGTCTTACAGTATGCCAACCAAAATCAAGATGGGAGACTAAGAAAGAGGGAAGTAAAACTCATCAAATAGTACACTTAAAATTGGTTTTATTGTGTGTAAATTATACATCAATAAATAAAGCTAGATATATGTATACACACACATATACATATATACACATATACACAGAATATATTATGGACAACTTTATGCAAATAGGGTCATGTAAAAAACTTTTGTTTTAAAAACGTAACTTTGGAAATTTGACAAAAGAAAAAACAGAAAGCATAAGTTGTCATGTATATATTAAAGAAATTAAATCTGTAATTAAAAAATTTCCCCACACAGCATTTGACAAAATTCAATGCTAATTTATGATTAAAAAACCTTTTAATGAACTGTGAAGAAAAGTGAACATCTTTAATCTGAATAAGTGTACCTCAGAATAAAACAACAAAAATCACATTTAATGGTGAAAATTGAATACCAGCTCAGGAATAAGACAACAATGTCTCAAGAATAAGAAAATCACCGGTACTATTCAACCTGCGGTGAAGAACCAAAGCAGCAGCACAAGGCAAGAAAAATAAGTAAAGTTTTTAAAGATTGGAAGGGAAAATATAAAGTTGAAAATATTTCCAGACAATGTAATTTTGTGGCTAGAAAATCCAAAGTCATCTACAGATAAACTATGAATTAAAAGTAAATTCAGCAAGATTCCTGATACAAAGTCAATATACAAAAACCATCTACTTAGAAATAATTCTATATATAAACACAAACCAATAAGAAAATAATATGTGAAAAGCAATAACATTTACAATTTCATCTAATAAAAACACCAGATACCTAATAATACATTTTACAAAAGACATTCAAGACTTCTATTGAGAAAACTGCGAAACTTAATTGAGACGAATTGAAAAAACCTAAACAGATAGAGAGATATATAATGTTCATAAATTGAAAATTCCTATATTGCAAAACTATCACTTTTCTCCAAATTAAACTATATATTCAATTCCCAAAACATCCCAGCCAGGCTTTGGTGGTGGTGGTGGTGGCGGCAGTGGTGGTAATGATGTTTTTAATTTACAAAATAGTCCTAAACTGTGCATGGACTTTTAAAGATCCAAGAATAGCAAAGATGGTCTCAAAAAAATGAATCTGGAAGATTTATAACACGAGTTATCAAGATTTATCGTAAAGCTACAGTCACAGCACAGAGATATATAAATAGATTAAAGGAACAGAATAGAGCCTGAAAAATAGACCAACAGTTACATGGTCACTTGATTTAAGAAATGTGTTACTGCATGAGATATGGTCTTTTAAACAAAGACCCCTCAAAAATAAATTATAACCTCATACCATACTTGTAAATCAATTAAAAACCAGTCCTATGTGAAAGTTAGATCTAAATGTGGAAGACAAAAAAAACCCTCTAGATTATCATATTATATTATAACTTTATGACTTAGAATAGGCAAAGCTTTTTTTGGTTGGTTTGTTTAAGAGATGAGGTCTTGCTTTGTAACTTAGGCTAAAGTGTAGTGGCTCAATCAGAGTTCACTATAATCTTGAACCCCTGGGCTCAAGCAATGTAGCTAGGGCCACGGGTCTGGGTGACCACGCCTGGCTATATAGCTTTCTTTTAAGACACAGAAAAAGTCATAACAAAACAGAACAAGATTGATAATGATGTATACTAAAAGCAAGAACTTGTGTTCATCCAGAGATACCTATAAAAGAATCAAAGGCAAGTCAAGGTATAGAAGATATTAATACACATATATTTGCAAATTACTCACACTGAAAATATATAAAAACTTCTAACAATAAGTTTTAAAATTCTGATATAATGGAAAAGTGGGCAAAATGCCTGAACAAAAACTTCTCAAAAGCAACTCTTCAAATAGTCACAAATATGTATGACAATAAAAATTGTTATGCCTCTTCAGCCATCATTGAAATATAAATTGAAACCATAATGATATATTACTACATACCCAGAATAACAGTTTAAAAATTACCAAGAATTGGAAAGTATGAGGAGCAACTGAAAATCTCATACACTACTTCCGGGGATATAAACTGGCAACAACAATTAGAAAAAGCTTCTTGGCATTATTTCTGAAGCTGAACATATACATGCCCCTAGCACCCAGCAATCCCACTCCTTAACGCACAGCCAGCCAAAATCCATACATATTTACTCTAAAGGAAATGTATAAAAATATTTATGGCAACATTATTTATAATAGCCACAACTGGAAATAAACCCAATGCCCACTAGTAGTAGAAAGAATAAATAAGTGTTGGTATGGTCATATAATAAAACGCTACACGGCCATAAAGATAAGCAAACTGCTAAAAACAACATATATGAATCTCACGAATACAATGCTGAGATAAAGGAGATATAAGTGTATGGGTCACTCACATAAAAAGCTCAAAAGCAGTCTAAACTAATCACTAGTATAGACAACAGGATAGCAATCATCTAAGTCTGGGAATTGGTAGCCCACGCAGAGTGCACAAGGGAGGCTTTCAGAGGACTGGTGATAATCTTCTTTCTACTCTGCATGGTGGTGACACAGATGGACTGATTCATAATAAAATAATCACATATACACTTGTGATGGGTGTATTTTGTTTTATACAACCATATAAAAATTACATAAAATCAACTTATAAATTATTATATCTATTGATGAAAATGGTGATGAAAGTATAAAAAAAGACAAAAGACTTAAAATGCAGTTTTTCCTGTGTGCTAGAAATACTTAAGAATAAATTAATTTAGAATTAATTTAAATAATACTATTTTCTTTTCTGTGTTTTTCTCAGTTTTCAGTTTTTCATGGTGACCAAGAATCATGTTTCTATTTTAAAAGGGAACTTTAAAGTATTTTAAATAGAGTAAGACCTCTGCAGGCTGACCCATCAGGTAGCTGGACCTGGAATGGAAGATCATAGTTAACAGATGAATCCAGAATTTTTTATTTTTTTTTTGAGACAGAGTCTCACAGTGTCACCCAGGTTAGAGTGCAGTGGCGTAATCTCAGCTCATTGCAACCTCCGCCTCCTGCCTCAACCTCCCACCTCAGCCTCCCTCTCGAGTAGCTGGGATTTACAGGCACCCATCACCCCACCAGGATAATTTTTGTATTTTTAATAGAGACGGGGTTTCACTATGTTGGCCAGGCTGGTCTTAAACCCCTGACCTCAGGTGATCCACCCACCCCGGCCTCTCAAAATGCTGGGATTACAGGCATGAGCCATCATGCACAGCCTAAGAAGATGCTTCCTAAAGAAGTTACTGGGCTGAGTAGGAGTGAGTGATAAGCAAATAAAAAATGAATCAGGCCAGATGAGAATAAAACATTGTACTTCAAGTTAAACTCAGTAAGAATGATCATATGTTGTATTTCACAGCCCTTTATAGTTTCAGCATGCTTTCTTGTCCATTTTCTCATTTTAGCCTCACAGAATTGTATGAAATAATTGTGGAAAAGGCTATCATTATCATTTCATAAATAAACACATGAGTACTAGAGATAGAAAGTAACATGCCAAAACCTAGAACTTGGTAAACAACTATTTGTGGGAAAATAATAGTGACCCAGAAATTCTTGTCCCAATTGGTTTACCTTTTATGAGAAATGGCAATAGATAGTTTTAAATATGAAAAGGCATTCAAAATATGCCCTACGATTACTCATCTCAAACATTATTCAAAAACCAATTATAGGCAGAAAAAAAAGTTGTAAATTTTTGCCAAAACTACCAGTAAATAGTTTAAAATAATTTTAAAACAGGAAACAGTAACTAAGCCCTTAGGCATTACAATGTAAGAACATACAAGAATTTACAATGAGTATTAAAACCAAATAAACTTATGAAATTGAAGATAAATAAATTTAATATTACCATATTGAATCTAGAAAATAAAAGCAATTTTAAAAAGTCTTGTACTTTGAAGTATATAATAGTCTGAATCCATAACCATTAACATAGCCAATACTGGCATGAGTTTGACATATTAGGAAGTCAAAAATTACTTTTTTATTTTTAAACTTTGAAAATTACAGATATGCTTAAGGTTTTTTTAAAAACTTAAAAAAAAAAACCAGCAGCAGAATTTTAAACAAGATAACCCCCATGTATTCTCTACAGAGTGAAAAATAAGCAAATGCAAGAAGCACACATAATCGTCAAACAAGATGACTGGAAAGAGAACTAGTGGCTCTTTTAGATCAATGTAAATGACTTAAACTTTCAATGAGCAACAAAAACTGTAAGACTGGATTAGAAAATAAATTCTTGCCAGAAGATTCTCCCAAAAGACACTCAAAGGTGATGAGGAAACTTTAAAATTGAAAAATGCATGATATAGTTGGATATTTATCCCTGCTCAAATCTCATATTGAAATGAAATCCCCAACGTTAGAAGTGGGGCTTTGTGGGAGGAGTTTGGGTCAGGGGGACAGACCCTTCTTGGCTTGGCGCTGTCCTCAAAACAGTGAGTTCTCGTGAGATCTGGTTGTTGTCAAGTGTGGTGCCTTTCCCTCGACCCCTTCCGCTCTCTCTCTTGCTCCTGCTTTTGCCATGTGAAGTGCCTGCCCCACCTTGGCTTTCCACCATGCGTAAAAGTTCCCTGAAGCCTCCACAAAAGCTGAGCAGATGCTGGCACCGTTCTTCCTGTAAAGCCTGTAGACACATAAGCTAATTAAACCTCTTTTCTTTATAAATTACCCAGTGTCAGGTATTTCTTTATAGCAATACAGGAATGGCCTAACATAATGAGTTTATATCAGACAAAGACAATGAAAAAGCAAAGGCAGAAAAATTAATATCAGACAAAGATGATTCAAGCCAAACACATTGACTATGTTAAAAGAGGATTACTTTGTAATGAAGCATCTCCATACTGAATATATAGCAACTAAGAAATATATAGAATGGGCAAATAAATGTATACAATAAAACCTTATTGTCAGAGGCAATTATAGCAGAAGCTATAATACAGTATTCTCAATCTCTGACAGGTTAAGTAAACATAAATAAGGACATGAAGCTTTAAATAACTTAAATTCCAACCCTGAACTAACAGATATGTAGTGTTTGTTCTCTACAAGGAATATACTTTCTTTCTTAAATTTGATTTTTAATTGAAAAATGATAATTATATATATTATATATTTCTGGGGTACACGGTATGTTTTGATCTATATTTACACTGTGGGATGATTAAATCAAGCTGATTAACAAATTCATTGCCTCATGTGTTTATTGTTTTGTGATGAAAACAATTTAAAACCTACTCTTTTCATAATTTTCAAATATACAATGCAATATTATTTTATACTTTCTTTTTAATTGTCTATTCTTCATTTCCAAAAAGTGATGACAACTTTTGAATTCAAAAAGCAGATATTGTGTGACCCACATGCTCAGAAAGTCAGACCGGTCACTATGTCTGCAGCCAGTAACAAAGGCTTAAGCCAAAAATCTCTAACAACCTGAACATTTTTTTAAAACTCTGTCCTAAATAATTATTGGGTAAATGAGGACATCAAAATTAAAATCACAAATTCTTTTTAAAATAACAAAATTAGGCACACCACCTTTTAGAATGTGAAGAATAGAAATAAGAGCTGTATTTCATATTTTAGAAGTTAAATTAAAGAAATTTTTCTCTCTTTTATCCCTTTTTTTAAAATCTGGGTCTTTCTGATTAAGTTCTCTTAGCTGGTGAGATTTAAACATAGTTATCTAATTGTCTCTAATAAAAGTTGGAAAATGAGACTACATTCTCTTGGCGTATCTGCCCCAGCACTGACCTTAGAATCAATTGCATTTCTGCAGCTGGGCTGTAAAGCAGGCACTGGAGTTGACACATCACAGAGTTTATGTCCAATGGCTGGAAATGCCATCCCTAATAATACTACGTCTGTTCAAACCCATCTTCAGTTAAGTTTCTTAGTTGTCTGAAATATTTGCAATCTATACCTGCCTTTGTAGAAAGGATGCTGTTAGAAGACATTGTCAGGGTAATAGCAGGTTGGACTAGAGAAGGAGAGCATTGCCTACCTGAGAGAAATTTAATACTGCTGGTACCAGCTTAACCTGAGTATTAGGGCTGCTCAGGACCTGCAGGATCCCACTCTGGCTGGACAGTGATAATATGCGTGGAGCAGAGGGGAACGGCAGCACATCAGGCTGGATGACTCTGATAACTGGCAAGTCAGCTGTGTCTTTTGGCCACCCATTGACAAACACAACAGCCCTGTAATGAAATTCAGCAAGTACAATGATAAGCAAGTTTCATCTGCACCATTTCAAAAGAAGAGTTTAAAAATCTGAATCTGAAGATTTTCTTTTTTTTTTTTGCACTCCACTGAAAGCAATAATCTCAGTATCAGACTGAACCAAATTTTCTCTGTACAATTTGGAATGAGAAAAAGGTTCTGCTTCTGGAATACAGTATCTAATATCTATACGCTTGCTTAAAGTCTAGGAAATGCAGGCTGCCTGGTCCCATTTCCATAGAGATCACACTAGGCAGGACCCTGAATCCAAAAAGCTCCCAGCAATCTAGCATGGGTTTTCTTCAAGGGACAGCACAACACTGTTACCTGGACTGGGATGAGGCTTTGGTGTGCCTGAGAGGTTTGCAAAGTGGAGAAGTGTCTGAGCATATCTTTTAAAGCATTACCTACCTCAGAAACCCTGGGTCCAAAGACAGAAACAAAAATAGGTTGGTGGCCAAATGCCTCTGGATAGTTAACAAAGACAGATGGGAAGTACAGTGATTTGAAAACTACAGTTTGCAAAGTACCTCCAAATATTAAATGTGATACAAATCAGTGTGCCTTCGTTGAGGAAAGGAGAGAGCTTGTCCTTGAAGTAGTTTTTCTTTCTTTTATTATTATTTAAATATATATATTTTATTGCACTTTAGGTTCTAGGGTACATGTGAAGAATATGGAGGATTGTTGCATAGGTAAATACATGGCCATGTGGTTTGCTGCCTCCATCCCCATCACCTATATCTGGCATTTCTCCCCATGTTATCCCTCCTCCACACCCTACCCCTGCCGTCCCTCTCCTAGTCCCCCCCAGCAGACCCCAGTGTGTGATGCTACCCTCCCTGAGTCCATGTGTTCTCATTGTTCAACACCCGCCTATGAGTGATAACATATGGTGTTTGATTTTCTGTTCTTGTGTCAGTTTGTTGAGAATGGTGGTTTCCAGGTTCATCCATGTCCCTACAAAGGACACGAACTCATCGTTTTTTATGGCTGCATAGTATTCCATGCTGTATATGTGCCACATTTTCTTTATCCAGTCTATCATCAATGGGCATTTGGGTTGGTTCCAAATCTTTGCTATTGTAAACAGTGCTGCAATGAACTTACGTGTGTGCATGTGTCTTTATAATAGAACAATTTATAATCCTTTGGATATATACCCGGTAATGGGATTGCTGAGTCAAATGGAATTTCTATTTCTGGGTCCTTGGGGAATCGCCACACTGTCGTCCACAATGTTGGAACTAGTTTACACTCCCACCAACAGTGTAAAAGTGTTCCTATTTCTCCACATCCTCTCCAGCCTGTTGTCTTATGGGCTTCCCTTTGTGGGTAACCCGACCGTTCTCTCTGGCTGCCTTTAGCATTTTTTCCTTCATTTCAACCCTGGTGAATCTGACAATTATGTGCCTTGGGGTTGCTCTTATTGAGCAATATCTTTGTGGTGTTCTCTGTATTTCCTAGACTTGAATGGTGGTCTGGCTTGCTAGGTTGGGAAGTTCTCCTGGATAATAACCTGAGGAGGGTTTCCCAGCTTGGACTCATTCTCTTTGTCACAATCAGGTACACCTATCAGACGTAGATTAGGTCTTTTCACATAATCCCATATTTCTTGGAGGCTTTTTTCATTTCTTTTCTGTCTTTTTTCTCTAATCTTGCCTTCTTGTTTTATTTCATTGAGTTGATCTTCAATCTGTGATATCCTTTCTTCTGCTTGGTCCATTTGGCTGTTGAATCTTGTATATGCTTCGTAAAGTTCATTTGGCTGTTGAATCTTGTGTATACTTCGTAAAGTTCTCATGTTGTGTTTTTCAGCTCCATCAATTCATTTATATTATTTTCTAAGCTGTTTATTGTCATTAGCATTTCATCAAACCGTTTTTCAAGGTTCTTAGTTTCTTTGCATTGGGTTAGAACATGTTCTTTTACCTCAGAGAAGTTTGTTATTACCCACGTTCTGAAGCCTGTTTCTGTCAATTTATCAGACTCATTCTCCATCCAGCCTTATTCCCTTGCTGGTGAGGAGCTGTGATCCCTTGGAGGAGGAGAGTTTTGGGTGTTTTCATCCTTTTTGCACTGGTTGCTTCCCATCTTTGTGGATTTATCTACCTGTAATCTTTGTAGTTGGTAACTTTTGGATGGAGTCTCTGAGTCGATGTACATTTTATAGGTGATGAAGTTATTTCTGTTTTTTAGTTTCCCTTCTAAGTCTGGCCCCTCTGCTGTAGGGCTACTGGAGGTCCACTCCAGACCTGCTTGCCTGGGGATCACCTGCAGTGCCTGCAGAACAGTAAGAGTTGCTGCCAGTTTCTTCTTCTGTCATTTTCATCCCAGAAGGATACCCACCAGATGTCAGCCTGAGCTCTCCTTTATGAGGTGTCTCTTTGGATATACAGGGGTCAGGTTGCTGCTTGAAGAGACAGTCTGTGCCTTGTAGGAGCTCAAGTGCTGAGCTGTGAGCTGCCTTGTTCCATTCAAAGCTTCTGGGCAGGTACGTTTAAGTCTGCTGCAGCAGAGCTCATAACTGCCTTTGTTTCCCAGGTGCTCTGTCCTGGGAAGGTGGGGCTTTATTTATAAATTCCTGATGTGCTGCTGCCTTTTTTCAGAGACCTTGCCCAGCGAGGAGGTAGCCTAGTCACAGTCTGCCAGCAAAGGTGTTGCTGAGCTGCTGTGGGCTCTGCCCAGCTGCTGTGTAAACTTCCTTGCAGTTTTGTTTATAGAGGAATAGTTAGAACTGCCTCGGTAATGGTGGTCTGCCTCGGTAATGGCGGGCTGTCTCTGTGATGGCAGACTGCCTCAGTAATGGCAGATTGCCTCGGTAATGGCGGACTGCCTCGGTAATGGCAGACTGCCTCGGTAATGGTGGACTGCCTCAGTAATGGCAGACTGCCTTGGTAGTGGTGGACTGCCTTAGTAATGGCAGATGCCCTTCTTGCAACAGAGCTGGACCGTCCTGGATCCAGCTGTGCTTCCTGTGAAACTGTCAATCCAGAGGGTTTCAGATTGCTGGTCTTTGTGGGGGTGGGACCTACCAAGCCAGATCACCTGGCTCCCTGTTTCAGCCCCCTCTTTTTCAGTTGAATGAGCGACTCTGTCTCCCAGGCATTCCAGGTGCCAGTTGAAACAGCACCCAGATTTGTGTGAGTTTTTGTGTGGATACCCACTGCACCAGCTGAAACAGCTGTGCTGGAGACTCATGGCGCTTTTCCACCTGGGAATCTCCTGGTCTGTGGGCAGTAAAAATTCATTTGCAAATGTGGTGATCACTCACCTTCTGCGTTCTCACTGGGAACTGCACTCCAGAGCTGTTCCTATTCAGCCATCTTGGATCATCCTCGAAGTAGTTTTTCTTTCAAGTAAAGTCAATTGGCTGATGCAGCAACTAAATGAGGCTGCAAAGCCATGGATTTCTATAGTTGTCTTCTGGCTTGTTATTCTTCCCATTTTATGCTTTAAAAAAATTTTCCTTTTTTTTAAGTATAATTTACATATGGTAAGAAAATACATTGTAAATGCACAGTTCAATCACGTTGTTATTAAGTATTTAGTGAGTTGTACAACCATCATAACCACCCAGCTTTAGAACATTTCCACAACTCCCCCACCGAAATTGCTTCAAACCCATTTACGGTGTATCCCTGCTCCCTCTTCAGACCCAGAAACTGCTAATCCACATTCTGTCTTTATAAATTTGCCTTTTGTGGACACTTCCTATAAGCAGAATCAATTTGTTGTCTTTGTGTCTGGGTTGTTTCACTTACCACAATGTTTTTGAGATTCATCCATGTTGTAGCATGTATCTGTGTTTCATTTCTTTTTATTGCTGAATGGCATTCCGTTCTCTAAGTATGCCATGGTTTTGTTCACCCATTTGCCAATCAATATGCATTTAGATTGTTGCCATACTTGGATATTATGAATAATAATGCTATGAATTTTTGCTTACAAATCTCTATGTGGACATATATGTTCATTATCAGTTGACCTTAGTCAATTGATGGATTATTTTTTGAACTCTCAATTCTATCTCATTGATCTATTTATATATCCTATGTCAATACTAAACTTTCATGATTACTATAGCTTTATATTAAGTTTTGAAATTGGGTAAGTCATCCAAGTTTGTTCTGTTCTAAAATTGTTTTGTTTTATGTAGATTCATATAAATTACTGGGTCATCTGCCAATCAGAGTAAAACCAGAGAAGCAGAACCAATAGGAGAGATTTATATTAAGAGATTTATTATAAGAAATTGGCCCATGCAATGGTAGGTTAAGTAAGTATAAAACCCTTAGGTATGCAGTCCAGAAGATCAGGCTAGAATTCACGGGCATGGGCTAATGCTACTGCCCAAAGTAAAATTTTCTTCTTTTTCTTAGGGAAGCCTCAGACCCAGCTTTAAAGTCTTCTACCTAACGGAATCAAGCCCATCATCTACCATAATCTCTCTTAAAGTTAAATACTCATTAATATTATGTACATCTGCAAATTTCCTTCACAGCAATACCTAAATTAGTGTTTGATTGAATAGCTGAGGACTGTAGACTAGCAAAGTTGACACATTTAAACAAACAAAATTACAGTCAGATTGTCAATTTCTACAATGAAAGCCTGCTGGTATTTTGAAAGGGAATGTGTTCGTTCTATATAGCAATTTGGAAACAACTTCCACCTTAACAATGAGTCTTTCAAACCAAAACATAAGATGTCCTTCCATCTCTTTTTTAATTTATCTCAGCAATATTTTGTAGTTCTCATTGTGGAAAGATTTTAAATTACTAATTCAATTTCTTTACTTATCAAAGGTCAATTAGATTTTCTGCTTCTTGCATCACTTTTGGTAATTTGTATCTTTCTAGGAACTTGTTCGTTTCATCTAAGTTGTCTAATTTATTGGCATAAAATTGTTACTTAGATTCTCCTATCATGATTTTAATTTCTGTAGTACCAGTAATGGTTGTCCCCTCTCTTATTCCTTATTTTGGTAATTTGTGTCTTTTCTCTTGTTTTCGCTGTCATTCTAGGTAAGGGTTTATCAATTTTGTCTATCTTTTTAAAGAATCAACTTTTGTTTTTGTTGGTTGTCTTTATTATTTTTGTTTAGTTTTGTTTTGTTTCAATAATTTTCAGTCATTATTTGCTTCCTTATACTTGCTGTTAATTTACTTTGTTCTTTTTCTAGTTTTTTAAGGCAGAAGCTTAGATTATTGACTTGATACCTTTCTTCTTTTCTGATAGGTTTTTAAAGTTATGTATACTACTTTAGATTTTTCCATATACTTTTATATGTTGTGTTTTTGTTTCATCCAGTTCAAAAATTTTTTTACTCTCTCTCCCTTTTGATTTCTTTTTTGACGCACAGGTTGTTCAGAAGTGTGTTAATTTCCAAATAGATTGGGTTTTTACTAGATATCTTTGTATGGTGAACCTCCAATTTAATTATTTCCTAGGTCAGACTATTGTCTAACCTAGAGAATGTTGTATGTGCACTTGAAAAAACTTCATATTTTAATTCTTTGGATCAAGTGTTCGATAAATGTAACTTAGAGAATGTAGGTTGATAGTCTCTGTAAGGTCTTTTAAGCTAACTGACAGCGCCATGGCCCACAGGTACACCTCTGGAGGGCCTTCCAGAATTAGAAAACCTGAAGTAGCTGGAAGATCATGAAAAATGGAAGAACGAGAAACCCCTGCAGCACCTAACTAACCTGAGATATTCTTCTATTGCTTCTTATTCCGGCCCCAATTAATAAGGCCATTGAACTTTGTAACTGTCCTTGGTCAACCTCATGACTCCACACCCTACAACGCCCTCCCAGTTTGCAAAAAAAAAAAGTCGTAAACTATAACTTCTGTAACTTTCCACTGCTTACCCCAAACCTATAAAACCAACTCCTATCCCTCCACCCTCCACTGACTCTCTTTTCTGACTCAGCCGGCCCCGTACCTGGGTGAATAAACAGCCATGTTGCTCACAAGAAGCCTGTTTGGGGTGGTCTCTTCCTTCAGAAAGCATATTTTAACAGTCTTGTGGAAATCTGACATATCCTTGTTGTTGCTTTTTGTCCAGTTCTATCATTTATTGCAAGTGGGCCATTGAAATCTTTAACTATTATTGTTAAATTGCCTATTTATCCTTTTGATTCTGTCAATATTTGCGTCATGTATTTTGAGGTTCAGTTGTGAAATATACACATTTTAAATCATTATATCTGCTTACTGTATTGATCCTTTTAGGATTATGAAATATTTTTAGTAATATTTCTTGTCTTAAAGTTTGTTTGATATTATTGTAACCACCCCAACTCTTTCATAGTTACTTCAATATGTCTTTTCCATCCTTTTACCTCCAAACTATTTCTGTCTTTGAATCAAAGGCATGTCGTTCATAAACAACATATTATTAAGTCTTGCTTTCTTTAGTCCAGACAAACAATCTCTGCCTTTTGAATAGGGTGTTTATTTCATCCACATTTATGTAATTATTGATATCATTGAATTATGTAGACAACTTCACTATCTGGTTTCTATTTGTCTTATGTTGCTTTTGTCCCTCTGCTCTTCCTTTGCTACTGTCTTTTGTGCTAAGTAAATATTTAAATGACTAATCCAAAAGGAAAATCTTCCAAGCTTAGAGGTAGATGAAGAGTGTTAAACACGAAGCCAAAAACATAACTTATAAGAAAAAAAAATTTGTAAATTAGACTTCATCAAAATTAAAATTTTTTGTTCTGTGAAATACCTTTTTCAGAGGGTGAAAAGACAGGTTACAGACTGGAAGAAAATATTTATAAACTACACATTTAACAAAGAATTTGTATTTGGAATATATAAAGATATTTCAAAACTCAACAATTAAAAAAACAAAAAATCTAATTAGAAGATGTGCAAAAGACATGAACAGATATTTTGCTGAAGATGCACAAATAAACACACATAAAGATATTTACAATCATTATGCATTAGAGAAATGCAAAGTAAAACTACCACAATATATTACCTACGCACCTATTAGAAGAACTGAACTAAAAAAAAAAATAGTGATTACACAAAATGCTGACAAAGATGCAGAGAAACTGTATCTCTCATAAATTGCTGACAGAACTGTAAAATAGTACAGCAACTCTGGAAAAGCTTGCTATTTTCTTATAAAACTAAATACTAATGCACTTGTCATACCACCCAGCAACTCTCAGGCATTTACTCCAGAGAAGTGAAAACCTATGTTCATACTAAGACTTGTACATGAATGTTTAGAGTAGCTTTATTTACAATAGCCCCAAACTGGAAACAACTCAAATGTCTTTCAACAAGTGAATGGTTAAACAAACTCTGGAAAAAACACACAATGGAATACTACCCAGCAATAAAAAAGAACAAACTATTGAAATATTCAACAATTTGGAAGAGTAAGTGTATTTTACTTAGTGGAAAATAAAAGGCAATTCAAAAGGCAACACGCTACAATATATGATTCCCCTTATATATCATCCTGAAATGACACAACTATAGATATGGAAAACACAGTGGTGTTTTTGGAGGACAAGGATAAGGTCAGGATCAGATGTGACTATAAAGGGACAGCAGAGAGGAGTTCTTTGCAGTGTTAGAATAGTTCTGTATTTGATTGTGGTAGGATTACACAAATTTATATTTGATATCGAATTGCATAAAACTAAACATACACACAAGTGCACACGAAAAACAATGAAAAACTGAGTAAGGATTGTAGTCTAGTTAAAACTATTATATCAATGCCAATTTCCTAGTCTCTCATATGTATTGTACTATACTTGTAAAAGATATCACAATTTAGAGATGCTGCTTGAAGGGTACAAGAAACGGTGTATTTTTTGCACCTTTCTGTGAGTCTATAATTAATTGAAAATAAAAAGTTAAAAACAAAACACACATTCACACACATACATTTAAAAGTGTCCAGTTCAGTATATTAATCAGTACTTCAATTTTGTCTAAAGATAATGTTTCTTCTTGGAGTTATTCCTCTTCTCCAACCTTGCTAAACTTGATCCCTTCTCCAACAGCCTCAATGATGGAGACGGAGGTTGGGGGAGAGTATGGAGGAAATAAGGGAAGAGAGAACAGAACAGTTCCTGTTTGATTGGCACTGTCTGAGGATGGTATTATGTTCTTCGGGCCTGGCAGGTGTTCATTGTCATCGATGTTCTCTCATCAGCACTTCCATGGTTTCTGCAAAGATTCTTCTCTTGGTTCTTCAAGCCAGAGCTCACCGAGTAAAGGAAATGCCTCTTCATTGCTGGCCATCCTAGTCCCCTCTCTGCCTCTGCTCTTACCGATACACCCCTTGGTCAGAATCTCTTTGAAAGCAACCTGGGGCTGTGTGCTTTCCATACTCAATAACTGGGATTCCTATACCTTTGAATCTGCTGACAGAAGTGGGTGCACTCACTTTGGGGCTGCAGGCCACTGGCACTTTGGCACATGTGAGTTGAGCATCCATTCTCAATCCATCTCTCTCCATTTCACTTTAGTAAGATCATTTAGAATACTCATGCCCATGGAATTCTCATAATCACATGAAAAGGAAATACTACCAGTACCTCAACAAAGATATATATTGCATCTGATACCACTGCATTTGTTCTTAAAAACAAAGCCCATGACTAGTTGAATAAATGCTAATTGTAACTTGTCTGACACATTTCTCATACCTAATAGAGACACAGGACAGTATCTTAAATTTAGATTTAGTAAACCGCTTTTATTCAGACTACAAAACATGCCACCCACCCTAAAATGCATATCTGGACCACTATAACACTGCAGTTTAGCAATTAAGCACACACACGCAGAGATCAACCTTAACTAGACAAATTTCCCACATAAGATAGATCTTCGCAGGACCTGAAGACTGTCAAGGAACTCTGCAGCTTGAGCAACACTCTGTAAAATGACACACTAATAAGCAAAAAAGAGAAAGAAAAGTTCGAGCAAATGATCCAGCAGAGCTGGAAGGAACTAACAGGCAGAATCCTAAATTGGATATGTCACATTTTGGCAAAAGCAGCCACTTGTGATTAGTGTGAGACAAGGCACTAACAGGCTAAAGGGCCCACGAGAAGCCTAAGTAAGTGGAAAACAAATGAACCTCCAACGAAGAATGAAAATGAAGACAACTCAATCATTGCAGGCTTCCTTGTCTTGTCAGCACCTCCTCCACTCTCCAGGATATAGATATGGGCTTATTTTCACTCTTGCTTCAACTTCACACTGTGCAGTGTTTCTGTCCCTGAATATAACTTCTCAAGGTCACCCCATCCCAATCTTGGAGCTTGTGCCCTTGAGCCTGGATTGTGTTAGCAGCTTCCAAACTGGCGTCTTTACCTTCCATCTGCTCCCTCCAATTTCTCCTCCGTGAAACACCAAACAAAACTTCCCCAAATGCCCATTTTCACCTCGTCACTCCTAGGCTCAAGAACTTCCTTCTTCCACGTTGACTACCTAACTCTGGAGAACTCTTTACCTCAACTTCAGGAGTCAAAGCAGATTCTCTCTGTAAGAGTGTACCCTTACAGACTTGTAGAGAATGCATGAAAACTCAAGCATATTTTAATGCTTTCTGGTATTTCTCAAGACTGAGTCAGGGAGAAAGTGAGATCTCTTGTCTGAGAGGGGGATTCAGGGTCTCCAATTACCAATCCAGGCAAGGTGTAGTTCATGCTGATGACATAGAAGGGAAGGGTCATGGTTCACGCCAGCTAGGGCCCTTCCTTCTGTAGACTAACAGGATGTGTGCTTTGGTGGTCAACTCCAAAGCACCAAAACAAGTAGCTGGTGCATGTTCTCCTGTCTCAAGATGTCCCCATAACTTGGCCATCTTCCAGCCTCCAAAACTGTAAGAGAATTGATTTCTGTTCTTCCAAGTCAACAAGATTGCAGTAACTTAATTGGCAGTCCTAGGAACCTAATTTGCCACAGTAGAGTGAGTTTTGTAAACAAAAATCGATCTTAAATTATATCAAAAAATGTAATTATTATTTTAATTGTATTATGAAAGTTTTTGTAGTCAGATGTTAAAAGTTTATTGCCATCGTTTAGTGAAAATAATTTCTCAACTGCTACATTTAGCCGACGGTCACTGAAGTACATATTCATGATAGGAATAGACAGTCACTTTCAACTGAGGCTAACATAAGAACAAGATTTATAAGACACCTAATTTTTTCCCTTATAATTGTTTTTATCTTTCTCAAATTCTTTTTACATGTGTATCTAAGGTAATTTATCACCGACATACGTAATTTGGGAGTTAAACTTTAGTTGGCCAAGTTAATATTTATCCTCAAATTGTAAATTAAATGCAGTTCTCTGAGGTCATTTTGTATACTAATATAAATGTTGGTACACCAAACGATTCCACAAAAATTGTAACATATAATCTAATCTTTAGAGCAGCACTGTGTATTAGATATATAATGTAAGCCACATATATCATTTTAAATTTTCTAGTGACCATATTTTTAAAAGTAAAAAAAACGTAAAATTCATTTTAATGATATATTCCATTTAATCCAGTGTAGTAGTCCCTCCGTGATCTGTGGTTTCGCTTTTCACAGTTTCAGTTACCTGCAGTCAATCATGGTCTGAAAATACTAAATGGAAAATTTCGTAAATGTAACCATTTACAAATTTTAAGTTGTGTGACAGTCAGTAGCATGATAAAGTCTCACATCGTCCAGCTCCAGCCCACCCAAGACATGAGTCATCCAAGGGAGCTGTAGACGCTCCCTGCACTTATCAGATCCCCTGTAGTGGTGTCACAGTGTTTGTGTTCAAGCAATTCTTATTTTACTTACTAATGGCCCCAAAGTGCAAGAGGAGTGATACTGGCAACTCAGATACGCCAACAGGAAGCAGTTAAGTGCTTCCGTTAAGTAAAAAGGTAAAACTTTTCAACTTATGAAGAAGAAAAAAATCATATGCCAAAGATCTGCAGTAAGAATAAATCTGTGAAATTGTGTGGAAGAAAAAGAAAATCATGCTTGCTAGTTTTCCTGTTGCATCTCAAACTACAAGTTAAGGCACAGTATGTGATAAGTCTTTAGTCAAGATGGAAAAGGCATCAAATTTGTGGGTAGAAGATGAACAGAAACATGTCTTGATTGATGTTAATTGGGTTCAGCACTGTTCTCAGCTTCAGACGTCCACTGGGGTCTTGAAACCTGTATCCCCCACAGACGGGGAAATCCTGCATATCTAAACTATTACCATTTCAACATGTTACCAATATAAAACAATTATTGAGTTATTTTACCTTCTTTTTATTTTGAAACAAGTTTTCTAAATCCAAGGTATATTTTACACGTATAGCACATCTCAGTTCAGAATAGCCACTTTTCAAGTCTCAATAGTCATGTGTGGCTAGTGGCCACCATACTGAGCAGCACAGCTCTGGAGATTCCTCTTGGCCATCGCTACACACATCTGCTTGAATGATCGCTTCCAAATATGTCAGTGATTTTGTGATGAACTTCAAGTTGACAATATTTTATTAATATTTCCAGACTTGTAGGAAGTAAAGTTGTTGCCCTGGTGAGGTGGCTCACGCCTGTACTCCCAGCACTTTGGGAGGCCAGGTGGGTGGATTGTTTTAGGTCAGGAGTTCAAAACCAGCCTGGCCAACATGGCAAAAACCCCTTATCTACTAAAAATACAAAAATTAGCCAGGCATGGTGGCCCATGCCTGTAATCCCAGCTACTCAGGAGGCTGAGGCAAGAGAATTGCTTGAACCCAGGAGGCAGAGTTTGCAGTGAGCCGAAATTGTGCCACTGCACTCCAGTCTGGTGACAAAGCAAGACTCTGTCTCAAAAAAAAAAAAAAAAAATTCAAAAGAAAGTTGTTATATGTAAGAAAATTTTAAATGTTTCTATAAAAGTGCTCTTTGCTAAATGTTTCCATAAAAGTGCTCTTTCAATATTAATGTCACTTTTTCTTTTAAATGTCATTTTCTAATGAGAACTCAGTGCAAACCAAATTTGAATTTCATTCAAGGGAGGTTTTTTTTTTAAATTATTAAAAGATCATTGATAAATAATTTTCTTATCTATAGTATTCCAGGACTTGAATCCAAATTTAGCAACATATGATGGATGGCTCTACTAACTCTATATGCTCCTTGCCTCGGATTCATTCCCACTGTCAATTTTATCTTATCAGACCATACCCTGGATACTCAAAATAACAAAAAGATCCAAATGTAAATTAGAAAAAAAATGTATAAAATTGCCAGCCTGATCTTTGACTCATGATAAAATGGTACAAAAGATATATCCATGTTCGTAGCCCAAAGGAGAGGCAATCCAAGGTTCCATCAATGAGTGAATGGATAAATAAAATGTGATAGAGACATCCAATGAAATATTATTCAGCCTTGAAAAGGAAGAAAATTCTGACACATGCTATAACTTGGATGAACTTTGAAGGTATTTTGCTAAGTGAAATAAGCCAGTCACAAAAAGACAAATACTGTACAATTCCACTTACATGAGGTCCCTAGAGTAGTTAAATTCAAGGAGACAGAAAGTAGAATGGTGGTTTCCAGGGAGGGGGAGAGGAGATAATGGTCACCTGTTTAATGGGTATGGAGTTTCAACCCTGTGAGATTAAAGGAATCCTGGAGGTGGATGATAGTGATGGTTGCACAATAATGTAAATGTACTGAATGCCCAAGAACAGTGCACTTAAAAAGGTTAAGACGGTAAATTTTATATTACATGTGTTATACCACCAAAAAAGGGCAGAAAAGAAAATCCAATCACCCTAATAAAGGCTCTCTTACCTAAACATTGACAATGCCCAACTCCCATACAACATTTTCCCTGTGGATTTCTGAGTACCCTCATAAAGGACAAATTATATTTGTATATCCACAAATTTCATTTTATCCCATGATTTCCACCTTATTCTCCAAAGAGTTTTGACCAGGCCAGTAACTGATAGCCTATACAATGTGACCATTACTTTCTTTCTTCCTCTAGTATTATCTGCTGATAATTCCATGAGGCCCACAGTCCAGAGCCCAGAGAATCAGCAAAGGGCATGAAGAACACAGAGACTGCATAGTCTGGCCCAGAGTCACAGAAAATGGATGCAATCACTTCCTGGATACTGACGTTTTCTGTGTCGGACCTTTCCTACAAGGCCCTGGCAATGTAAGCTATGACAGCTGGGTGGCTGTCGTCATCGGCACTTGGTGGATCACGGCCGCATCCACTAAAAGGCGTGTGCACCATGCCAAGAGTGTGTTCCTAGTTCTATGTGAGCATCACAGTGTGCACCCTAAGTTCAAGCTGTGTGGCTGTTTTTCCTACTGTGTCTGAGAATACTGAAAAAGCTGGGATGATTTCATAGAACAATAAGTTCAAATGGTGCTACAGAGCCTCCCGGGAACAAAGAGAGCCACGGGACAACTGGGAGCTCCCATCATTCTGCACTTGCTATAGGTTTTGGCCCCAAATTTTGCCACTGTTCAGCCTTTGTACTGGCTTTTGGACTCAACCCAAATCCTGGTTCTTCTCAGGCTCACCACATAAAGTCATATTTTCTGAGTGAATAGAAATGAAGATGCATTTGGGTGGGGAGCAAAGACCTAAGGGTTATAAACCCATTTAACAACTGAGTACAGTGAGGTATCTTAGGGAAAAAAAAAAAAGAGAGAAAACTCATGGCTTGGGTAGCAATAGAAAAAGATGAAAAGGCAATAATAACATCAATATTCACTACTCTTTCAAATAATAGACAGGGAAGCAGGCAAAATGTGCTAGTTTTTCTATTTCTTGATCTTTTTTTCAGATTTGGAAATAGCGTTGCTTGAAGGATAGCAAGAGACCTTTTAAAAATAAGATGAAAGTAGAGACTCATGTACTAATGAAAAACTAAGATGAAAATTTAGGATGCCAGACCTAGGGCTACGTTTGCTTTAGCACTGGAAGAGGATGGATCTAAGACCTCTGGCTACCCTTGATCTGTAGAAGGGTGAACACAGGGGAAAAAAAGTTAGTTTTTATTTTCTGCTTTTATTAAATGTTTATTTTTAAAGTTACAATATTTGGCCAGGCGCAGTGGCTCACACCTGTAATCCCAGCACTTTGGGAGGCTGAGGCAGGCAGATAATGAGGTCAAGAGATCGAGACTATCCTAGCCAACATGGTGAAACTCCGTCTCTACTAAAAATACAAAAATTAGCTGGGCATGGTGACATGTGCCTGTAGTTTCAGCTGCTCGGGAGTCTGAGGCAGGAGAATCTCTTGAACACGGGAGGCAGAGGTTGCAGTGAGCCGAGATAGTGCCACTGCCCTCCAGACTGGCGATAGAGAGAGACTCCATCTCAAAAATATTTTTATGATACTATTTAGAAGAAATGAAAATACTCAGAAGCATAAAGAAGTTAAAACCAAACATACTCTTACCACTCAGACAACTGTTGTCAGTATTTTGATGTACAAGATTTTTTTTTAAAGAAACAGACCAATACACTGTATGTTATATTACTTGCTTTATTTTAAATTAAGGTATATTTCTATACAAAGGGCATCAATTTTCTACTACTGCATTAAAAAGTACCTCAAGTTTTAGCAGCTTAAAAAACACAAACATTTTTTAACTCAAAAGTTCCTGTGGCTCAGGAACCTGAGAGTGGCCCTGTTGGGTGGTTCTGGTGTTGCATCTCCCATGAGTTGCAGTGAAGATGTGAGCCAAGCTACAGTCATCTGAACACTGGACTAGCCGTTTCCCAGCTCCCTGCCCTGGTTTTTAGGTTTTCCTATTCACCAGTTGTTGAACTGGGTATTTAGTTCCTCAGAACAGAGTTGCCTTAGTATCTTCAAGACATGGCAGCTGGCTTCCCCAGAGCAAGTGATCCAAAAGAGGAAGAGCATGAAAGCAAGATCAAAATGGAAGCCACGATGTCTTTCATCACCCGATGTTGGAAGTTACATATACCATTTCTGCTGTATTCTCGGGGTCACACAGACCAACGAAGAATCTGAGCAAGTGTGAATACCAAGAGGCAGGGATTAATGGTGACCTTCTTAGAAGTGTTCCCACAAATAAAATACACAGATTTTATGTTGATGAGTTTTGACAAATGTACACATGCAACCATTACTAATCACAAAGTATTTATGTCAGTCCGAAAAGCTTTCTCATGACTCTTTTCAATCAATCCCTGCTCACCTCACCAGCGGCAACCACTGTTAGTGGTTTTTTCACAATATAATTGTTTTCATTTCTTCTTGTGCTTCTTATAAATGGAATCAAACAGTATGTATTCTTTTCTGTCTTGTTCTTACTCGGCAGTGTCACTACGGATTCATTCATGTTGCTAAATGTTGTTCATTTCTTCTTATTGCTGCCTAGTATTCTATTTTATGAACCACAAATTGTTAATTAATTTACCTATTTACAGACTTTAGATTGTCTAGAGAGTTTAGTACTAATATGAATAAAGCTGTTATTAACATCTTTGTACAAGTCTTTTTTGCATGGACGTATGTCTTCATTCATCTTGAGTAAAAACTAAGGCGTTTAATCGCAGATCACATGGTAGATACACGTTTGATCTTATTTTTTAAATTACAAATGATTTTCCAAAGTATTAGTACCATTTTTCACTTCCACCAGCAATTTATTAGAGGTTCAGTTACTACATGTACTCACCAACATTAAACTTTCCATTTTTAAGCTGCAGCAATCTGATAAGTATGTAGTATTCCCTCACTGAAGTTTTAAGTTGCATTTCCCCAATGTCTAATGTTACTGAGCACCTTCTTCATGTGTTTGGCCATTTGCATTATCTTTTTTGCCAAGTAACTGCTCAAGTCTTTTACTTGTTTATTTAATTGGGTTTTTTGGTTTTCAAAATTGAGTCATTGACATTATTTATATATTCTGATTACAAGCATTTTGTCAGCTACTTGGGTTGCACAACTTTGACCCCTTTGTGGTACACCTTTTCATTTTTTTAATGGTGTGTTTTTATGAGAATAAATTTTGATAATGTCTAATTTACCAATTTTGTGTTTTATGATTAGTGCTTTTGTGACTTCACTAAGAAATCTTTGTCTCTCCCAAAATTACAAAGATATTGTCCTTATTTTCTTTTAGAAGCTTTATAATTTTTGCTTTTATGTTTAGGTCTATGATCAATCTTGAATTACTTTTTTGGTTTATGGTGTGAGTTAGGGGCTAAGGTATATTTCTTTTCTCGCATGGATGTCTAGTTTTTCTAGGATTATTTGTTGAAAGGGTTTTCTTTTCCCTTTCAAATGCTTTGTGCTTTTGTTGAAAATTAGCTGACTGTATATATCTGCATCTATTTCTGGTCTCTATTTCATTTCATCAATCTATTTGTCTAAACTTATATCTAAACTAATAACACACTATCTTGATTAACTATAGTTTTACAGAATACCTTCGTGTAACCTTCTTTTGACACAAAACAAGATGTTATGAATTAT
Organism: Cebus imitator; assembly: GCF_001604975.1. NCBI lineage: Eukaryota > Metazoa > Chordata > Mammalia > Primates > Cebidae > Cebus > Cebus imitator. The sequence goes on along the minus strand of NW_016107674.1, from coordinate 1,963,557 downwards.
CTTCCCAAGTCAAAATTTCTGTGACATCTGCAGTTTTTATGACTGCATAGTACTCTTTTATAGGTATCAATTTACTGAACAAATTTCTAATTATTGGTTTTCTAGCCTTTATATTTTTAAATATCACTGAACAATTCTGCAGTGAACATGTTTGGCATTGTTCTTAGTTATATTCTATGGATAAATTCTTAGAAGCGAAATTGCTAAATTAAAGTGTGTGCTGATTCTTAAAGATTTGGTATATATTGCCAAACTGTACAAAGATTGTGTCAGCTTACCCTACCGCAGGCTGAGAATGAGAGAGCTGACTGTGTATTATCATTTAAAATTAAAATTACTGTGTGATTTTAATTGATAGATGACACTAGTATATCATTGCTATTTCAATGTGCATTTATAATTACCAGCAAAAAATAAAGAATATTTTATGTATATTGACCATACAAATACAAATTTTCCGTTTTTAAGTAGCCTGTTTATATCATTCGGTCATTTTCCAATTGACTTTACTTTTTTTGTAATGGACTAAGGCCAAAGCTAATTGTAGTCTCAGTGTAGAAGTTCTTTCAGGCCCATTACAGAATAATTAAATATATAACTTTTTCTAGAAATAGTATAAGTGAAATGAAAATGCAGGAGAGATGCTATTGAATATTCCTATTAAAATCATTTTACTCATTATAATTATAATATCACCGAGCTGCAACAATGAACTCATTTTCTTTATCTTCCACATAAAACTCAGGCTCTGCTACTTTAGGGCTTTGGCACCATGCTCCATCTGTCCAGATGGCTTCCAACTTCCTAATTTGTCCTTGCCTTGCCCTGAAAACTTGTCATTTCTGTACTCTTGACCTGTTCCTTCTCCATGTGTTTCTTTGCCACTCCCTAGCTGTTTCTTTCAAATTTCTCCTAAAAATTATTTTCACCTATCAAAGTCTTTGACTAACGTAGGATATTGCCAACATTTTCTTATTGAAAAATAGAATGGGAGCAAAGACACTAAGAAAAGAACTCAAAAATGTCAAAAGGGAAAATTTTGCATCATTTACTGAACTGTTGTGCCTGTTTCCCTTCATCAGTTGAATGTCATTGTTTAGAACAGGAAATATCCCTCTGATCTTCGTACCAGGAATAGTTATGCTTTTGAGCAGCTGGTTTGTTTTTACTTATGGACCTCATGAATCATTTAACTGATCCTGTTGTCCTATCTGAGTTAGAAATCTCAGAGTCAGATTTTCAGTCCATCTGTAGCAAGTGGATTGCTTCTCAGGACATACTTTCTGTGCATTAATCCCACTCTTGTTTTTCATCATGGTTTTTTATACTTATTTTTTCCATGCTTGTCTTATTTTTCCTACTACTTATGGTCCACTCACCTTGACTTTTTTAAACTTACCAAAGTAAAGTCTTATAGTACATATTTGGAAACCTGACGTAAAACCCTTTACTTCAGAATAAGATGGGTTACCTCTAAATACATAGATGATCTCCCGTTTCTAAGAAAGAAAGAGAGAATTTGCTTTAGCCTAATGTCATAATTTATGTCTTGCCTATCAAGGACTACAGGCTTGATATTAATAATTAAAACCTCTTGGACCCTAAGCTTATCCCCACTCAAAAATAGAAAGGAAGATTTTCAAAAAGTTAAGTGAGTTGTTTAGGATCACGTATTAAGTTAGTGCCGCGGTCCCTAAGGGACTTTTGCTTACTCATCCAGCACATGGTTTATGAGCCAGCATTCCGCTTGCACTTAGGTCATGACTGCTGGGGCTAGTTAATAACTTTGAGAATTTATTCAAAAAACATGATACTATGACAGCCACTTTGGGTTTTGGATCTATAGAAAGTTGGTGTAAGGTCACTGCAAAGTTAATTGTTTTGTTTTGGTTTGGTTTTAGGAGAGGCTATGGAGAAGCAAAAATCATTGCTTCTTAATTTTTGCAAAAATCTGTAACTCAGAATTTTTTTTAAATACTGCAATTTTCTCCACCCTCACTACTCAAAAAGTACAAAGTAGTGATATCACAAAAGAAAATGCTATTATATTAATGAAAGCATTAACCTGTTAAACGTTAAAACATATGGAAGTGCTCATGAAATTCAAAGTTAGGTCAAAATTCATTTGAGTTAGACTTGCTAGAGGAAATTAAATGCATAGTTGAGTTAGGATTTTAGAGGACAGTAGGGCTTGAATTATTTAAGCCAGGCTGGAAAGTCTTCCGGGAAACAGTGAGGGTACAGAGGTAGGAATGAGGAGGTCATATTGGAGATGACAAAAGTACACCTGGCTGAAGTGGGGCAACCATTTTGGGGCATGGGGGTTGAAACTTATTTCATAGGGAAAAATGAAAGCCAAGGGAAATTTTTTATTTTGTCCTCAGGGGTGACTGGAAATCTCCATAGGTTCCTGAATAGGACAATAACGGGGTGACTTTTTAAGTCCACAGCTGAGAGCAGAATGGGAGTTAGCATTTGGAGGGACTGTGTTAGTTAGAATTGCTTCCCAGGGACCCTGTGAATGGAAAAGAAATGTTCAATTTAAGACTCATTGTCCAGAAGGAATAGACAGAACTTAATGATCGATTACATAAGAGGAAAGAGGAAGAAGGATAATTGTAAGGCCACATATGTTGGCAGTAAGACAGTTTTGAGATGTTAAGAAAGCATTTGGAGACATGAACTTGAGGACCTGATAAGAAGTCAAAACTAGAAAGGACCATGTGGCATCTTAAATCATTCATTTTTAACTCAATTACTGAGTTTCCGCTTAATATGTAATATTGTACCTGGCACCATAGAAAGAAAAGAAGAAAGGAAAGACATGGTAAGGCAAGACTTAAGTACAAATGGGTGTGGAATAAGAGTGAGGACCACAGACCTACATCAGGAGCCAGCTGAGGTTAACAAGTCTTTCTTCTTTCTTTCTTTCTTTCCTTCTTTTTCTTTCTTTCTTTCTTTTCTTTTCTTTCTTCCTTCCTTCCTTCCTTTCTTCCTTCCTTTCTTCCCTCCTTTTTTCTTTCTTATCAAGTCTCCCTCTATTGCTCAGGCTGCAGTGCAATGGTATGCCCTTGGCTCACTGCAACCTCTACCACCTGAGCTCAAGCAATTCTCTGGCCTCAGCCACCTGAATAGCTGGGATTACAGGCATGTGCCGCAATATCTGACTAATTTTTGTATTTTTAGTAGAGATGGGGTTTCACCATGTTGACCAGACTGGTTTCAAATTCCTGACCTCAAGTCAACCGTTCTCTTCAGCCTCTCAAAGTGCTGGGATCATAGCTGTGAGCCACTGCACCTGGCCTGTAACAAGTCTTAAGAAGAGAAAAAACCTCTGCCTAGCAAAGCAAATAATCAACAGGGTGAAAACGCAATCGACAGAACAGAGGAAGAGATTTGTAAACTACATATCTGATATGGGGTAAATATCCAGAATATATAAAGAAATCCTGTGACTCAAAAACAACAACAACAAACATTTTTTTTCAAATGGACAAAGGGCTTGAATAGATACTTCTACAAAAAAGATATAGAAATGGCCAAAGAGCATATGAAAAGATACCTAAGATTACTTACCATCAGGGAAATGTAAATCAAACCCACAGTGAGATATTATCTCATGCCCATTAGGATAGCCATTATTAAAAAAAAAAAAAAGACCAGAAAATAACAAGTATTGGTGAAGATGTAGAGAAAAATTGGAATTCTTGCACATTGTTTGTGGGAATGTAAAATGGTGCAGCTGTTATGCAAAATAGTATGGAGTGTTCTCAAAAAATTAAAAATAGAATTACCATGTGATCCATCAATCCCATTTCTGGCTATAAATCCAAAAGAATTAAAAACAGCATCTTAAAGAGATATTTGTATTATTCACAATATCCAAGTGGTGGATGCCACCTAAATGTCCAACAACAGATGAATGGATGAAGAATTCATGGTACATATACACACAATGGAATATTGTTTAGACTTTAAAAAGGAGAAAATCCTGTCATATGCTGCCACATGGATGAACCTTGAAGATATCATGCAAAGTGAAATAAATCAGTCACAAAAAAAGACAAATGCTGCATGATTCTACTCTGTGCATGTAGTTAACACCCCTGAACCACACACTTTAAAATGATTAAGATGGTAAATTTTATGTTTTTTTCACCACAGTTTTAAAAAATAGGATACATTTCCAAGGGTATGAGCACTGAAAAAGAAATTTCTGGGGTCCAAAACTAAGACTTGGAGGAGGACATAATTTGAAAGGAACTCTTGGAAAAGACAGAGGAAGAACATGAGAGGTTGAATAAAAAGTAGAATGACCACCAAAGCTGAGAGGAAGGACGTGCTGCAAGGGCAGCCAAGTGATAAGTCGGACATTAAGGAAACAAGAAAATCATTACAGACCTTAGATGGGACAGTTTCAACATCCATTAACTGCTTCAGTACACATGAATTTACTGAGCTTCAACTATGTACCAGGCACTGTTCCAACAGGGAACAAACGGGCACAATCTCTCGTTTTCACTAGGTTTGCAGACAACTAGTAAATATATGCCAGCCAGTAAAGAAAAATAAGCAATCCAAGAAGCCTGGTGGAGGATGCTATTTTGCTATTTTCGTTTTTAAAAATAGGGTGACTAAGGGGTTCTGTGAGCAGAGACCTAAAGGGAGTCACGTGACTCAATGGGGGAAAAGCATTGGGGCTGAAAGAGCAAATGCAAAGACCCAAAACCTGGGGGACACTTAGCCAGGATACCAGCATGGCTAAAGCACAGCTCACAAAGGAAGGCAGGTAAGAGAGGAGCTCTGAGCAGTGGCCAGTTGACTGTGGCACCGGTTACCAAGAGGGAGGGGTATGAAGTTCACAATAATGCAAACAGTTTGCTAGGGAAATAAAGGATGAATGCAATAAACTGGCGTTGAACAGATCATCGGTGTCACTGTAAGTTTTGTTGTTTGTTTTTGAAGAAAAGTGAGATGCAAACATTTTAGAGGAGGGAGAAGAAGAGATAGAGAAGAAAAATCCTTTCAAAGGGAAAAATGGAAATCCAAAACAGAGTTAAAGATATTCGATTAAGGACAATAAGAAATGCCTTTATCCAGAGGTCCTGGAGAAAGATTCAAGAATAAGCCTGCAGCCAACCATGGCTGCTTTCAGCATCGTTTCTATACAGCATAAAGTCAGACAGTATAAATTTAACTCAAATAGAAGACAGATGGTCCTAGGAGTCTGTAGGCATAGATAGATATTTGAGGTGATTCATTACATCCAAGTAAAGGAAGCTTCTGGTTGTTGACTTAATAAATTACTACAGGCTCTTTACAAAAACAGGCTCGGCTAGATATGGGTTTAATATGTTTGGTCATCATCACAAGAAAAGGGGAAATGGTTTGATCTTCATTTTCCTTAAGGCTTCTAAAAAGATTAAAATCATCTTAAAAGGAATCTAAAACAAATAATTCATAATAATTTGGAAAGTTTACATACACACTAGAATACATTAGCAGCATGGTTTTATGCCTGATAAAACTAAAAAGCTCTAAACATCGCAATCTGACTAAATATTTGAGAGATTTAAATAATATTCGACCATACTATTCCACATCAGGAATGTTAGCTTAAGCAGTCTTTGCTCTATGGTCCCTCTGCCTTCCAAAGCTTTGCAGTAAACAAGGTACTCTGGGTTTGTGACGAGCAGGCAACACAATGTCTTCAAATTTAGTGTGTGTGTTTGGTATAATTCACTAGAGCTCAGGCCCAGTACTGAAAACCACTAGAAAAAACACAAAGAAGAGAAAAGACAGACAGACAGCAGAGTGCCTTTCTGTAAACCATACGGCAATACCTACCAAGTACCAAAATGTCTTTTGTGCGGGTTGATACCAGTCTTCACCATCATTAATTTTAAGTTGTGAAATATAGCATCCTTACAAAAACGTGTACCAAACATACATGCGTATGTTTAATGAATGATAAGCATCCTTCTCCCTTCGTGTGCCCCTCAGGGGTAACTATCATCCTGAATTTTATATGGCTCATTCCCTTGCACTTCCTTATAGTGTTTTCACTGATGTATGTATCCTCAGATAGCATGTTGCCTAACACCAGCGATGGATTTGGGATCCTGTTTTACTTACCTCTTAGAGTTAGTATTGACTTACATCTCAGCGTTAGTATTGACTAGATTTTCCCCTTCTAGTAGGTATGAAAATTATACTTCATTAATAATTTACATTTCCTAATTACTGAGTTTGAGCGTTTTATCGTGTTTACGGGACAGCTGGAATGGCTCTTCTGACAGTAGCTTTTCCCATCTTTGCTTTGGCTTCTTGTATTTTTTTTTTCTGTTGATTTCTAGGTGTTCTTTATATAATCCTTTAAGTTATACATCTTACAGATTTCTCCAATTTTTCTGCTGCTTTTTGAATAAACAGCTGTTCTTACTATTAATATAGTCAAGATTTACCAATCTTCCCCTACAGTTTTAGCCTTTTCTATTGGGTTGGGCTTGCTCTTGTCCTAGCAATAATTGAGTTTTTTGAAATTGTGTGTGCTATACATTAGTATGTAGAATGTGTATTTTCAAATCATTAAATGTATTGTTCTTTAAAGGTTCATTAGATCAAGCTTAAGTGTTCAGTTAAAATCTTCTTTAGCTTATTAATTTGTCTGCCTGATCTATTAGTATTTTAAAGAATACCATAGTAGTAGATTTGTCTGTTTCTCTTTATGGTTCTGTCAACTTTTGATTTATATTTTTGACACTATGTTATTATGTGCATAAAGTTTAGATTTGCTATATCTTTAAGGTAAATTAACATTTTTAATGTCCTATTGTGGCTTTCTTTATTATTGCCCTATAGTTGTTTTATCTAATATTAGTATAGCGACCTCAGATTTCATTTGATTTTTTGTCTGATATATCCTTTTTCTATTATTTGATTCTAGATATTTAGATATCCTTGTGATGTATGTGGTCTATTTAAAGTAGTATATGGCTGGGTTTAGGGAGTTTGGAGGGAAGTCTTATTCTTTATTTTTTTATTATCTGGGAATTTTTTTTAATCCAGCCTATTCATTTTTATATTTTACCTACAGAGATTAGTCCATTTATATTAATTTTGATTAAAAATATAAAGCCATCTCCTGCTTAATGTCAATAATCTACTCCTAAAACATCAGATATTTTACATAAAAACACTAGCTGGGAGTCTGTTTTCTGTTATTCTAAATAAAAGATGTACAACATACAATGCATTATATGTTAACCCTACCTCCCAACCAGTTTTCTTAAGTAAAATGCTCAAATGTAAGTGAACTATTATATTAGGATATAAAATGCTTTAAACATTGTTTTCTAAAGTGAAGAATTCCATCAAAAAGTGAACAAATTATATAAATGGACATTTCTCAAAAGAAAATATACAAATGGTCAAAACTAACCTATGAAAAAATGCTCAACATCACTAATCAGGGAAATGCAAGCCAAAGCCACAATGAGATGCCACCTTATCCCTGCAAGAATGGCCATAATTATTAATAAAGCCAAAAAACAATAGATGTTAGTGTAGATGTGGTGAAACGGGAATGCTTATACGTTGCTGATGGGAATGTAAATTAGTAGAACCTCTATAGAAAACAGTATGGAGATTTCTTAAAGAACTAAAAGTAGATCTATCATTTGATCCAGCAACCCCATTATTGAATATCTGCCCAAAGGGAAAGAAATCATTATATCAGCACATGTAAGTTTATCACAGCACAATTCACAGTTGCAAAGATATGGAACTAACCTACATACCCATCAATGAGTGAGTGGATAATGAAAATGTGAGACACACACACACACATACACCACACTCACACACACCCCATAGTATACTACTCAGCCATAAAAAACTTGGATGGAGCTGAAGGCCATTATTCTAAGTGAAATAACTCAGGACTGGAAAACCAAATGCTGCAAGTTCTCACTAATAAGTGGAAGCTAAGCTATGGGTACGTAAAGGCATACAGAAGGGTAAATGGACTTTTGGAGACTCAGAAGGGGAAGACGGGATGGAGTGAGGGGAATAAAACTACTATATTGGGTACAACATACGCTACTTGGTGACAGGTGTGCTAAAATCTCAGAATTTACCGCTGTATAATTCATCTATGTAACCAAAAACCACTTGTAACTCAAAAGCTATTGAAATAAAAAATTATTTGAAAACAACACTGTTCTCTGATTACCAAACATGTGACATCTGCATGCATACTGTAATCAGTATGTTTACAGTATGGCAAAGCAAATAACAACAGCAATAAATAAATTTTGTCAGAAAATGTACAATGAAATTTTTCAATAAAAACAAGACAATTACCTGTAATAAACTCTCACTCGCTGAGTGAGGAGAAAACTTGATACTTGAAAAAACTGAGAGAGAAGCAGGGTTGACAGTGATTGTCACTGGTTGTGGAAAGTGCTCATGTGGATGAGTGAGATCATAAAGGGTAATTTCAAGCAAACCATCCAACTCAGAAACTAATGGAAACTCTCCATCACTTGTCACTGCTGAAGATGCACCCGAACAAAAGGGCCATGAAAAATTGTCAAAGGAGGTGACCAACATTTAAGGATCAAAAAAAATTTGTAAAATGGGGCTTTGTTTAAACTCCCATTATTTGCATTTGTTTTCTTCTTTCTTCACATTTTTCTTCAATACTTTTTAAAATTGTGTGTGTGTGCATGTGACTCATTCATCACTAGTCAAAAATAGAGGCTAAATATAAAGGCATTTCGAAAATGCATTCAGGACAAGCATACAGTGGCAAAGGCCACTTCCCACAGAGTGTGAGCTGTGATGTTTCGCTTAGGGCCAGCATCCCCTTTTTGCTGGAACTCTGAATGCTTTTCAGAAAATCTTCATGAGATTCTGATGACTTATCTATTGTTTTTGGAAAGTAATTTGATATCTTTCAAGCACATCATTTTGTTAAAAATGCAATGAGTGTTTGGAATGTAATTAGACACCACTTCTAAGTAACCATGGGCTGATAAAAATTATATTCCGAGATACGTTCCTTCAATGATATTTGGTTATTAAAAAGAGGTATTCTACTGGAAACATACTAGCTAAAGAAAACTCTGAAATAATGCTTGTATTTTAATTTGCTTTCACAATCTGATTATTCTTTTCCCAATTGTATCTCTATTCTCTGTTCTTCTCCCTACCTCTTTCTTGCCTTCACGTCCAAATGTGGGCTGGCTTACGATTATGAACTATCAGGGAAGATATTAGACATTGTACTTTCACATTTTCAACACCAAATTCAAGTCAGGGAAATCACTTGGCTGCCCCCTTCCATAAGATGGCCTTCATTTCTCATTTTCCATTGCACTAAGTGTGTCTCCTTTAAAAGTCCTGGCTTATTTGGAGGTCACCTCTTGAGACTCCCGTGGCTTTACCTGGCATTGGCTCTCCCTCCCTGCATCTGTGCCACTGTCAGACCTGCAGCACAAAGTCTCAGCACAAAAGCCAGCCTTGGTGCTCCTGCCACCCAGGGAGCTGCTTTCACTTTAGCTCCTACCTCTGAGAAGTTCTTACTTTTGTACCAGCTCAGCAATGAATTCTGAAAGTTTTTTTAATGCTTTATTATTTCACTCATTCTCATCAGAAAGGCTGAGGAGGGCATCTCATCTGCCTGCACCACCCCCTTTATGATGGCTTTATTATTACCCATACACAGGGAGTTGAAAGACTGCCAATTAATGGCTTCATTTGTGCTGAATAAATCCAAAAAATAAACTACCAGACTAGAGTGCTGTAATGTTTTAATGTGACAAAATGCGGCTTAAACCATAAGAGTAAAATTCAGGTGAATTGTTTATCCAACTGTCACAGAGGGCTGGTATGCTGAGAGAGGCAGGTTGCTCACCAAATTAAGCAGGTTTACTGAGTTTGAATAGGGTCATGGCTATTTTGAGATATCTGGTTTTTTTTTAAATGTGACATTGTTTTTGTTCAAAATAACATTCTTATGAGCATAGGGAAAAGCCTGGTAACAATCAGGGATTATCTCTGGGTGATGAGAATTGTGGCTAATTAGTATGTTATTTTTGCTTATTTTTCCCCTAAAAAGTCTACAATACATGTTTGTTATTTTTGTAAAAAGAAAATTGGCAATAAGGTTTTCTAAGGCAAAGATATTACATAAAATATAGCATTTGGGGACAGGGAGACAGTACCTACCTGAGGGCATCAGAAGACCAGTGCTTTGCAATAGATACCACTGTGAAGACAGGTGCCTTTGATCAGAAAGAGGCAGAAAAAATTGTAAGATGACGTATGGTAGTAAATGGCGTGAAAAGCTCTAAGTATGGCAAACATTGCAAAGAATGGTTTCAAAATGTTACAGGTCTAAGTACTCAGGAAGATATGTTCCATTAACTCATAATAAAATGATGTAACTAAAAGATGCAAAATGAAAACAGTTCTTTTGAAGACTGACAATGAAAAAAATACTTCCTGAAATTGCCTAAGATTAGAAAATATATTTAAATTTTAATTAGGATGATTAATCAGCTCAATATTCTAAACACACAGGAAGGTACAGGAGAAAAGCCAGCTCCTACTTGAGAAAGCGCTTGCTGATGTCAGCAGAGAAGTTTCCTTATACAACCCACTCATTCATTAGCAAATACTCTTGTATACCTACTATGTGCCAGGTATCACATTGGGTCCTGGGACCCACAGACAACTAGTATATCATCTGTGCCCTCGAGAATCTTAAGCTTCTTTTAGGAAGATAGATTCATACATGCACTACGGTGCAGCATGACAGAAGCTTGTACATTAAGAACTAAATACCTTCATGGCTTCCCCACAGCAGGGTTCTCCCCCGTCCCCTGGCCATGCTATTAAGGGTCTGGTTTTTAGTCCTGGTATCTGACCTGTGTTCTCCAGTCCAGACTCATGGGTTCAATTTTACTTGGTATGCATTTGCTGAGAGCAAAAGAAACAATTCCAATCACCTGTTGCTTGAACAAGAGGACTCAACTAAATTTACATTAGGGGAGATAGAGTTCCAGTTTGTGATGGAATAGTCATATCCAGGCCCTGGCCTCCTTGCTATATTGTACAGTCATTGATGGTTAAAATATTTAGCCCTCAAACGTGGCCAAGAAAAAGAGCTCAGATACTGGTATGGGTGTTTTTCAATAGAGGACATACAGATTGATGGCTGATCCAGAAACTTTCAGAAACTGCTTTAATTTTATAGTTTCTGCAGAATTGAAATGCTGTAACTCAAAGGGTAGCTTGGTGTGTATTCAGGAGTACGGGCATGTGATACAATTGCTCCCATTTCCAGAGCAGCTTGAAGACTTAAATGTGAGACAATAGAGAGGCTTGAGAGTATGATAGGAAAGATATTCATGGCTTGTTGGGTTTCATGGCCTATGCTCCCCAGGGTCTCTTCTAGAGAAACAGCCCTATCCCTGGGCCTTGAAAGAGCATCCCAAGGCGAGGCACCATGGCTCATGCCTGTAATCCCAACATTTTGGGAGACTGAGGTGGGCAGATCACCTGAGGTCAGGAGTTCAAGATCAGCCTGGCCAACATGTTGAAACCACAACTGTACCAAAAATACAAAACATTTGCCGAGTGTGGTGGTACACACCTGCAGTCCCAGCTACTCAGGAGGCTGAGGAAGGAGAATTGCTTGAACCTAGAAGGTGAGGGTTGCAGTGAGCTGAGATTGCGCCATTGCACTCCAGCCTAGGTGATAGAGCATCCTAAAGGGAACATCCTTATTGAGAGAGTAAATCAATTCAATTTTCAGAAGAGTTTGAATTTAGGAATGGAAACTACAGTGAAGCAGAAGTCATAATATAGAGTTGGAGCTATGGGCTTATTGGGTCATAGGAAAGATGAATAAGGGAAGAAGCTAATGAAAAGGGTAAGAATAGACAGATGAGAGAAAAGCAAAGACAGAGAGAGATTGTATATCACCAGGTATAAGAAAAGCATCGGTTTTTCACTTCTGTCCCTGAATCCATATATAGCTATGCAACGATCTGACATTTCCACATAACAGCCCCTTCCTTAGGGTGGCTTGGGTGACTTTTTCTTTGAATTCTAAAGAGCCTCAACTAAGACACATCAGAATACTGGTGAGCAGAACCATTTTACTACTTGGCATAAGCAACATTCAAATGCATCAGTGGGTAAACAAGCTCTATGAAAACCAACAGAATACTGCAAAGCAAATGGAGAAAAATGCATTGCTGGCCACTGTAACACCCAAACATACAGGACAAAATGGATTGCATGTTCAACTGGAAACTCAAAGGGTATCCAAGATACATGCCATAGGGGAGATTTTAAGCCACCCTCTCTGATGGAAATAACAGCTTCAGTGCCTTGATTGACTACTCCCCTCAAAAATTTTATGAAATCAGGAGCTCCCAATAGCAGCAGCAGTGATATTAATTTAAGACAACAAGCTAAGTCTTCATGACAGCTCTCTGGATTTTCCAAATCATAGTATGATCTGATGAAATGAAATAGTCAGCTTTTGCTTTCTGAGTGGCAATACCAGAAGATTTTATGCGCCTGAGTCACAAATGCATTTATACAATCTTTTTCAATACTTACAACTCATCTGTTAAATGGAAATGGTCTATTCCTCCAATAAAGAAAGATTATTCTTTCACTTAGGAGATAAACCTATAAACCGGTTTCTTGTCTACAGCACTCATCTATTACAGATCTTGTGCCTTCTGAAAGATGAATAATTATAGCCCCTGAGGAGATTTGCTATATATAGCGCTGTGGTAGTCACCAAATTGGAGGGAGGGCTGATAGGTGTGGGCAACAATGATAAAACGAACAACCCTCTTGTCTGCCAGACAGCAAAGTAAATCGGTGAGAACAGCCCTCATTACGCAAGTTGAGTGGGAATGTGTGGCATCCAATTTCTGGGCATGTACTCTTTCTCACTGTGATAAAATAAATATGACACCGTAAAAACTTACTTATCATAAACAAATTCATCTAATGAGTAAGTAAAAGAAAGGTCATATTTGACTTACAAATGAGTTCATTTAGGGACCTATTTTTTTCATAAATAGTCCACCCTTTTTTATGAATAGTTGCCCATATTATTTTTTGCCACACTGGAAGTCTATATTCCCTGGGGGAAAATGGCAGATCAGAAATCAGAATTTAACAAGCTGTGCATAATAAATGTGTGGCATATGTTACGGCTGAATTCATTCCTACTATCTGCAGCATATACATTCTACCTAGGATTGCAGAAGTGCTTGTTATCTTGATGGCACTGAAGCAAGGAGAGAAGATGACAGGAAGAATGCCATCTATTGCTCAAGATATTGCCTCCTGGGACAACGTCAGAATTCCTAGCAATAAATCCATGGGAATAAATTCAGAAATCACTAGGGTTTAAAATTACCATATTCCAATTATAGATTGTTCTTAGCAGTCCCATAGGTCCTGTGAACTCACTTTATAAGTTGTGTTGATTTCGTTATAATGTACATTCTTCACAAAATGCAGATTATAAATGACTTGGACCTTCTGTTAATTCAGTATATTCTTTGTATGGTTCTGTTTTAACAATTCTTACTAGTAATACAAAGCTTTCTCTCTGTAGTTTCAAAATTCCTAGTTTCTTCTATTTAAAATGTCTACATGATTTATCATCTTATCCTTCATTCAACAAATATTTATTGGCTGCCAATTATGTGTATAGCATTATGCTAGACACTAGGAGAGATGTAAAGTTGTATAATACACACTCCTAGCCTTTTAGAAAATTAATCTTTTTCAGGATAATAAGACATGCACATATGAAAAGTGAAATATCAATGAGGACATTAAAATAACGCAAAATCATTAAAGAGATTTCTTCAAAGCAATATATTTTGAAATGCCAAGTAACTGGTATAAACAAAAGTAAAAGAAGAGATTAGAAGAAACAATAATCTTTCAGTGCTCAGTGGTTAGAAAAAGCTTCCTGGAAAAGAAACAGATATGTGCTTTGAATAGTTTTAAAGGAAGCTCTCTGGGCATGGACAAGGGAATGGGTCAGTATACCAAAATGGGCTAGGTATTGTGCATTAGGGGAAATGGACCACTCCTCAAATTGGGGAAAGGTTTAACCAGAGTTCAAGAGAACAAGCAGGAGAGTAACTTCAGAATCATTTGTAGAGCATTTTGACCAGGAGTCTGCACTTTTTCTTAAAGGTAATGGGTGTCCATAAAAGATTTTATTATTAAATCAACTTTATTGAAGTATAATTTATATGCAGTCAAGTACACACATTATGTTTTGTTTTTCTAATTTATTTTTTAACTGACAAACAAAAACTATATACTTATGGTATACCACACGATGTTTTGAAACATGTACATATTTGTGGAATGCTTAAGATAATTAAACACATATATAACTATCATTTTGTGGTGAGAACACTTAAAATCTACTCTCTTAGCAATTTTTAAGAATACAATGCATTATGATTAACTGTGGTTACCATGTTATACAATAGATCTCTTGAACTCATTTTCCCTAGCTGAAATTTTGTAATCTTTGACCAACAGCTCCCCAGCCCTGCCGCCAGCCACTGGTAACTACCATTCTACTCTCTGCTCCTATTTCAGCTTTTTCAGATTCCACTTATTTTAAAAATGTACACTTTTCAAATGTACTGCTAAATGAGCTTTAACAAATCGATACAGTCATGTCATCACCACTGCAATCAAAATAGAGAACATCTCCATCACTCCAGAAAGTTCTCTCGGTTTTAGTATCAGAGTTAACAAGCCCACTTAAGACTTCAGATCAAATATGCCAGAATGACTACCTACTTATGCCTCCTCTCACTCTGAAGGCCCTGATAAAATGAAAATGAAGGAATATTTTATATATAATATATAAGCATATGTATTTATCCATGAAGATAAAGAGAATGAGGGCTAAGACATCAGCAGACAAGAAATTTCAGCACATCTTTGGATGACAGGAGGCACATAGATCTGCAGTGACTGACATAGCAACAGAAGTCATACTTGAAGGAGCCTCAGAGATGAAAAACCACTTTATCCGTAGACTATCGGTGATTCTCAGACTATCCATCTGATATCGCAGAAAGAAGGGATGAAGCATGAAGTTGAACAACAGAACTGATTGAAATTCTTCGTGTTTGGACTGGCTCGATCCCCCGGCTCTCTCCTCTGTGTTGTTCTGTCAGCAAATATGCACCACCCGCACATTCCAAGCTCTTTAAGCCAAGAGAAAGGAGATTTACTTTCCTGAGAACTCACAGGAAGAAGTTTGAACTCAGAGACCACAGGCTTAGTGAAGCACATTAAATGAAGAAATTAAATGAAAGATTGAATACTGCATGGTAATTGGTCTCATGACACTGGCAGCTAGGCATATGGCCCATGGGTAGGAAACTGGAGGATTCTTTTCACAAAAACTAAATACTCAGAAAAAAAAATTCTAGAGAGTGACTTTTAGGTGCATTTCAAAATCAAATGGCCATTTCACTGCCTGGTCACCCTGCAAAAAAGTTTTCCAGCTAATGATTCTCACCTGCAAATACAAAGATTCGCAGAAGGTCTCCATTTCTTCTTGATTTTATTAGAAATAGACAGCTAAGCTTTATTGTCACTTTAAGAAAGCCTCCAACATAAATGGGAAAAGAGAAAACAAAGAAAAAAAAGGACACAGAGGGAAGAGAGTAAGTACAGAAAACAGAAGAAAAGCCTTCCCAAAGTAAATACCTTTAAAGAGAGAAGATAATATGTTGCATTCATAAACTAAGAACAGAAAGCCTTCAAAGAAGAATCATTAAGAACCAGAAAGTACTGCTGAAAACTAAAACTTAGATAGAATCAAGAAACTCTTCCAGAAAATAAAGCAGAAAGGCAAACAGGTAGAAAAGAAGAAGAAAAAAAGATATTAAAGTTTCAACCAAGAAAACACATCTGAGTTCCAGGAAGAGAAAAGAGATAAAATAGAAATGAGAAAATTGCCAAAGAAATATCCTAAGAAAGTTGTGTGATTAACTCCCATTACCAGGTAGATATCCAAAAGAAAGTAAATCATTCTACCAAAAAGACACATGCAATCCCATGTTCATCACAGTACTATTCCCAGTAGCAAAGACATAGATCAATCTAGGTGCACATCAGCAATGGCTTGGATGAAGGAAATGTGATACACATATGCCATGGAATACTACACAGCCATTAAAAAAGAATGAAATCTTGTCCTTTACAGCAACATGGATGCAACTGGAGGCCAGTATCCTAAGTGAATTAATGCAGTGACAGAAAACCAAATACCACATGTTCTCACTTATAAGTAGGAGCTATGCACTAGGTTCTAACGGACATGAAGATGACAACAATAGACACTGCGGATTACCAGGAGCAAAGGGAGGGAGGAGAGCAAGGGTTGAAAAACAAACTATTGGATACGTACTGTGCTCACTACCTGTACGGTGAGATAAATCATACCCCAAACCTCAGCATCATGCAGTATACCCATGTAACAAACCTGCACATGTATCCCCAGAATCTTAAATAAAAGTTGAAATAATAAAAAAAAAAAGAAAGAAAATTGTGTGAGTATCTAGGTAGAAAGGATGGCTCAATAAATTGCAAACAGACTTATAGTAAGACATCTTGTTATAAATTCCAGTATACCAGAGATAAAGAGAAGATTAATCATAATTTTTAAAGGGCTTTCAGAGAGAAAAATAAAGCCACACATAAAGGAACATGGATCAGAATGGCAATGGATGTTTCAATAGCCACACTTGATACCAGAAAACAATAGAGCAATATTCTCAAGATCCAGAAGGCAAATTATTTAAAAACTTGAAATGTATACCCAGCCAAACTATCAGTCAAGCATGAAAGTAAAAGGAATTTTCATTTTCAGAGAGGAAATTTCTCAAAAGTTGTCCTCCCATCTTTTCAGAGAAGAAATTTCTCAAAAATAGTCCTCCCATCTGCCCTTTCTTAAGAAACAACTGAAGGGTATTATCCACAGAAACAAGGAAAATGATCAAGATAGGGACGACATGGAATCTAGAAAATGTGGGAATTCAATTGGAAAGTCGGGAATGAAATTCCCAGGGCGATGTTGAAGAAAGGTTCCCTTGTGACAGCTGGTGGGGTTGGTGGGGAGGTGGTGGGGAGGAGCACAGATGGTTCTGGGGGCTCTCTAGGAGAGAAAATGGAACTGATAGATTTTCAGAAACATTTCAAAGAAAATTCTATAAGAAGAAAAAAGGAAGCAATTAATAAATTCAGAGTTTGAGTACACCAAGAGCAAGTGAAAAATGCAAGTGAAAAAATGCAAGGGGCTTTTAACAAATAGTCTGAAATGAGCAAGGAGTGGGAGTCATATGGGATGCAGATGTGTAAATGAATGTGTGTGTGCACATACACAAGTGTGCAGACGAGTAAATGTGTGCATGATTGTGCTGCAGAGGCAAGAGGTGAAGACAGAGAAAGAAGGAAGAATTACACTGTATTTACAGGTCCCTGGTGCTGACATAAATCTCAGGCTGCTTTATGAAAATGTCCTTCAGATGATTACAGAATCATCTGTTTGCCTTTCCAGTCTATAGTAAGGTGAGAGGTCTCTGCCAACTCTGCCACGTGGCCTGTGGTTTGTTGTATCCCCTTAGGAGTCAGCATTTCTCCTGTGCAGCCATCTCCACAGTGCAGCCCTTGACCTGAGGCCTTGAGGAGTTTGGTAGTATTGTGAAGTCTGTTGATATGAGAAGGTTTCCTGGGGTCCATATTATAAACCCTGTGCCAAAGTCTGTTGTCACATCCTTGAGCTGAGTTGTATAAAGCAGACTATGTAGAATATGTCTCAAACAGTACATTTTAAAGCCTCTGTGTGGTGCTTCCACCCGTAAAAAGGGTTTCAGCAAAAAGTACAGGAGCCACAGAGGCTTCCTGCTGATTTTGAGAAGGCGGATGACTCTTAGCCTTATAAAAGTCTAGGTGGAAGCCACAGTGGGAATGCTATTCTGCAAAAATGTTTGCCTTTCTTCTTTTTCTTTCTTTTTTTTTTTTTTTTTTTTTTTTTTTTTTTTTTTTTTTTTTTTTTTTTTTTTTTTTTTTTTTGTTACTAAGATCTGGGACACAAAAATATCTTTAAAATATTATTTATTTTACACAGCACAATCTTACAGAAATGATGGCAATTATACGAGGATGGAGGTGGAATAGTAGCCTAGCCAAAAAGAACAGCAGGAATGACAGTGGCATCGGGCTAGGGTGGCACCAGATCATCACTAGGAGGATCCTGACAGGGAGTGCCAAGTGGACAGCCACCCTGGCACCTGGGCTCAGAGACCTGGGTTCAGGTCCCAGCTGTGAACTGTGGCAAATGATTGGACATATCTATAAAACAGAGGTCATTACTCATATTATGAGATTGCTTCAAAGGTTCCATAAGTGTAAGATTTTAAATGTAAGAAATAATAAAAGTATAATTTATTATAATTCCTATAATAATACACATAATAATTACATGATATATGATATATAATTATAATACATTTTAGAGTATTACATTTAATATATAAAATATCCTTCCATCTTTCCATGTTTGATACATTGTTCCCAACTTACAGGCAATGAAGCTGTTATTGATCAATAACTGGAATCACTACAATGTCAGTTCTGACATTATGCCCCTGGTACAAAGACCAGCTTTTCAGCCAAGGCAGACACCAAGGAGTAAAAAGAGCCCTGATGTCCTTAGGATCGAAGGCCGGGCACCTTGACTCTGCTACACATCCTCACCATGCACCCTTGGTCAGGTCAGGCTTCCTCTCTAAGCCTCAGTCTTCTCATCTGTACCAAGAAGCGGCTGGGTGGATAGACTCTAAGATTCTCTAGTCAGAAATTCTGTTTCTCCTATAAGACATTGGACTGGGCATAGGAATAGGCAGCAACTGTGTTAGTTATCTATTACTGCTTAACAAATTACCCCAAAATTAGCAGCTTGGACAATCTCACTTCTGTGAATCAGGAATCCAGGCTCCTCTCTGCTGCAGCCTCTGACTCGGGTATCTCCCAAGGGTTTGATTAGGCTCTTGGCCAGGGCTGCAGTCATCTCAGGGTTAACAAGGGTGGGGACGGGGATTCCCGCTTAAGTTCACTCATGTGGCTGCTGGCAGGATTTAGTTCCCCAAGGACTGTTGAACGAAAGGTCCTTGCTGGCTGCTGGCCAGAGACATGCATTCCTTCCATGTGGGCTTCCCCATAGAGCTACTCAAAACATGGCAGCTGGCTTTCCCCAGAGTGACAGCTCTGAGAGAGGGAAAGAGAGAAGGTACCAAAACAGAAGCCACATCTTTCTGTAACCAAATGTTGGAAGGACATTTCATTGTTTCTGTCAAATTCTATTCATTAGAGCAAGTCAATAAGTTTGGTTCACATCCAAGAAGGGGCGACACAAGGGTGTGTAGGGTGGGAGGCAGGGACCTGTGGGGCCTCTAGAATCTGCCAACCTCAATAACTAAGGGAGATTCATCAGGACATTTCCTTGTAGTTGGAATCATGATACTCTTATCCACTGGCCAATTCATGCAGCAAATATTATGGATTGCCTTCTATGGCAAGGCCTTGGGTTATACGCTCAGAGGCAGCAAAGACAACAGCTAAGAAGGTCCTTGTCCCCATCTATTCACATTTGTCCTCAGTGAAGAGGATGGGGGAGGCAATCAGAGTTGCTTCAAGGTGCTTCTCAGCTCAGTGTGTCCGTGAGAAGCCTGCATACACAGTGATTCCAATACGATTTCTGTTAAGAAGTATTAATAAGGGAAAAGCTAAGACTGGTACTCAAAGGATTATAGTAAAAAGCGGAAATGCGGAAAGACTGCAAGACAATTCTCCTGCCCTCAGGCCCAGCTATGCTCCCCCAAGTGGCTGCTTCTGAGAGATGTTTTTGGAAAAAGCACGTGCTATGTAATGCCAAGTTCCAATAAGGAGCCAGAAGGTGGCTGCTTCCATATCAAACACTCCCAGTGCCCTCTCTTTTCATTTTCTTCTTGTACAATTTTTTTTTTTTTTTTTGAGGTGGAATCTGGCTCTATCGCCCAGGCTGGAGTGCTGTGTCATGAACTCGGCTTACTGCAACGTCTGGCTCATCGGTTCAAGCAATTCTCCTGCCTCAGCCTTCCAAGTAGCTGGGATTACAGGCGCATTCCACTTCGCACAGCTAATTTCTGGTATTTTTAGTCCAGACGGGGTTTCACCTTAGGCGAGGCTGGTCTTGAACTCATGACCCCAGGTGGTCCTCCCGTCTCGGCCTCCCAAAGTGCTGGGATTAAAGGCATGAGCCACCGTGACTGGCCTCTTCTTTTATAATTTTCTATGCCCATTTCCCCCACCAGATGGAAAACTTCATTGAGGGCAGTGTTTTTGTCACATTTGTATCTCCCCACCTCCAAGTCTCTCCTTTCTAGTCTATCTCCCTCTAGTCCTATTTAGTTTACTGTTTTGTATGTGATATGTATTCAATAAATTGTTGTTAACTTAAAAAGTAAAATAAAATGAGATACGAAGTACTACAGAAGTCCAGAGGGGGCAGGACGCTTCACTAAGAATATTATGTGAAGTCTTTCTCAGAAAGATGGAATTTATATTTGGTTTCCTTTGAAATTAATTTTTTGCCAGTAAAGTTTTAGTTCCAGACCCTGTTGGTGAGAGGGCAGCACGGCTGGGAGATGAGGCCTGTGTGAGACATGGGGGGCCAGGGAGTGAGGGCTGCTTAGCTTTTTCCTTCCGTATTAACTATCCATGGCCTCTGGACTTTTTGGCATTCTTTTATTTTTATTTATGTTTTTTTCTGTTCTGAAGGTACATCAGCAGTTTTATCTTTCTTGATGCCAAGACACAAGGGGAAAATGCTGTCTTCTTTAAAAGTTGACAGTGGTCACAACTTAGCAGTCCCTTGAGGAGCCTCTGCATGGCACAAATGTCCCTGAATGGGTCAAATGGTGTCCTCCAAAAACCCCCATCTCAGAACCTGAGAATGTGATCTTATTTGGAAATAGGAACCTTACAGATGTAATTAGTTAAGGGTCTTGTGATGAAAGCACCGTGGATTTAGAGTGGTCCCTAAATCTAATGACTGGCGCCCAGGTGCCCTTATGAGAGCAGGAAAGGACACATGAAGGCAGAGGCAGATTGGGGTTATGCCTACTATGATATTACAATTTATAATAAAAATATATATATTTAGATCTTCCTCACCAATTCCTGGCACAGAGCTCCCAATTCCTTGGAATTTCTTGGGCAAACATCTTTTGTTCTTTTTTTTTTTTAATTGTACTTTAGGTTCTGGGGTACATGTGCAGATCATGCAGGATTGTTGCATAGGTACATACATGGCAATGTGGTTTGCTGCCTCCATCACCCCCCGTCACCAATATCTGGCATTTCTCCCCATGTTATCCCTCCCCAACCTCCCCAACCCCTGCTGTCCCTTCCCTACCCCGACAACAGACCCCAGTGTGTGATGCTCCCCTCCCTGTGTCCATGTGTTCTCATTGTTCAACACCTGCCTATGAGTGAGAACATGTGGTGTTTGATTTTCTGTTCTTGTGTCAGTTTGCTGAGAATGATGGTTTCTGGATTCATCCATGTCCCTACAAAGGACATGAACTCATCATTTTTTATGGCTGCATAGTATTCCATGGTGTATATGTGCCATATTTTCCCTGTCCAGCCTATCATCGATGGGTATTTAGGTTGGTTCCAGGTCTTTGCTATTGTAAACAGTGCCACAATGAACATATATTCATTGCGTCTTTATAATAGAACAATTTATAATCCTCTGAATATATACCCAGTAATGGGATTGCTGGGTCAAATGGAATTTCTATTTCTAGGTCCTTGAGGAATCACCACACTGTCTTCCACAACAGTTGAACTAATTTATACTCCTACCAACAGTGTAAAGGTGTTCCTATTTCTCCACATCCTCTCCAGCATCTGTTGTCTCCAGATTTTTTAATGATCGCCATTCTAACTGGTGTGAGATGGTATCTCAATGTAGTTTTGATTTGCGTTTCTCTTTGAACTTTGAACTTTAGAGTAACGATTTAGAGTATCTGGCAGAAGAAATTTCTAAGTAGCAAAGTGTTCAAGATATGGCCTCGTTGCTTCTAACAACCTAAAGTCAGATGCAGGAGAAAAGAAATGACTTAAAGTTGGAATTTATATTTAAACAGGAAACAAAGCATAAAAGAAGAAGATTTGCAGCCTGACCATGAAGCAGAGAAAGAAAAAGCTTTTTGGGAGAGGAATTCAGGCAGGTTGTGGAGCAACCACTTGCTGGAGAAATTTGCCTAACTGAAAAGGAGCCTTGGAACTTCTCCTGTGGAAACGAAAAACATAAAAATAATTTTAAAAAATTAAAAGAAGCCAAGTGATGATTGCCAAGACAATGGGAAAAAGATGACAAAGGCATTTCTGAGATCTTCAAGGCAGCCCCTTCCAATCCGGACCCATAGGTCTAGAGGAGAAGAATGGTTTCAAGGGCAAGGCCCAGGTCCGAGCTGCCCTGTGCAGCCTTTGGACACTGTTGCCACATCCAGGCTGCTCCAGCCCTATCCTTAGCTCAAGAGGATTCAGGTACAGCTCATGCTGCTGCTCCAATTTCAGAGGGTACAAGCCATAAGATTTGGTCGCTTGTATGTGGTGTTAATCCTGCAGGCACATAAAATGCAAGAGTGAAAGAGGCTTGGCATCTTCTGCCTAAATTTCAGAAGGTGTATGAGAAAGCCTGGATGCCCGGCAGCTTGCTGCAGAGGTCAGAGCCCTCACAAAGAGTTTTAACTAGGGCAGTGCAGAGGCGGAATGTGAGGTTCACGTCCCCACACAGAGTCCTCACTAGGACACTGCCTAGTGGAGCTGTGAGAAAGGGGCCACTGTTCTCCAGATCCAGAATGGTAGATCCACTGGCAGCTTGCACCCTGCACCTGGAAAAGCTACAGTCACTCAAGAACTTGTGAGAGCAGCCATGGGGGCTGAACCCTGCGAAGTCACAGGGCATAGCTGCCCAAGGCCTTGAGGGCCCACACCTTGTGTTGGTGTATTCTGGATGTGGGACATGCGGTCAATGGAGATTATTTTGGAACTGTGCCAATTAATGCCTGCCCTGGGTTTCAAAGTTTGGGTTTCAGACTTTCATGGGGCCTCTACCCATTTTCTTATGGTCAATTTCTCCCTTGTGGAATGTGAATGTTTACCCAGTGCCTATATCCCCATTTTATCTTGGATAATAACCTGTTTTCTATTTTACAGGCCCATAAATTGAAGAGACTTGCCTTGTCTCAGATGAGACTTTGGAGTTTGCACTTTTGAGTTAACTCTGGAACGAGTTAAGTCTTTGGGAGACTATTGGGAAGGCATGATTGTATTTTGCAATGAGAAAAGGGCGTGAGACTTGAGGGGCTAGGGGCAGAATAATGTAGTTTGGATCTGTGTCACCTCTAAATCTCACATCAAATTGTGATTCCCAGTGCTGGAGGTGGGGCCTGGAGGAAGGTGATTGGATCATGGGGGTGGATTTCTCATGAGTGAATTAGAACCATTCTCTTTGTGCTGTCCTCAAAATAGTGAGTGACTTCTTGAAAGATCTGGTCATTTAAGAGCGTGTGGCACCTCCCCCTCCGTTCTCTCTCTTGCTGCTGCTTTCGCCATGTGGGGCGCCCGCTCCCCACCGCTCCTTATCTTTATCACAGCCGTTCCTTTCTTTACACCTCACTCCTCTCCCTCTGCTCCTCTCAGCTGTTGTGGGAATTGGACACTCAGATGTGCACACACATGACCACACACAAAGAGCTCACCTTCATCCTCCTCTAAACCATCCCCAAAGAGCTGGCTTCCTAACAGGCCAGTCGTTGGTGTGTGGATTCTTTACTAAAAAGCCTCAGAGTGAGTCCTTTGTTGAGGAATTGGTTTTTTAAAAGAAATTATCCCAGACAAATACAGACATTAATAACTTTCTCCCCTCTCTCTTTCTTTCCCTCCCTTCTTCTCTCCCCTCCCCTGACTGTTTACAAAATTCTACAATCCCCCTGTCTAACCTACGTCGGTATCTAATGCCATAATATCACAGAGGAAAGTAATTTTTCACGTCTGCACCTGCACTGCTACAATTCAGTTTCTTCCCTGTAGTTCTCAGGTGGAGAAAACTGGCCACTGCAACACGCTCTAGGTACTCCCACATGTTTGCCTGTGTTTAGTAAATTCGCCCTCCTTCTTTTTCCCTATCGTATTGATACAATTCTTTCAATGTTTCTTGGGGGATTTTTGTTTGTTTTTGTTTCTTTACACCATTACCTTATTCTAATTAAGTTTGAGGCAGTAAATAATTTCATCTATTTTCAACGTTCTCACTTTCTAAAATTTGTTTATGTTGGTCTTTTTAGAGCCCTCCTGCCCACCCCCCAAAAGGTCTTGGTATTCCACAAAATAAATAAAAACAATGCTTTAAAGGATGGCACGTGGAGCGAACAAAGAACCCTTGCTTTCCACTTGCTAGACTTTTATTTGTCCTCACACTGTATTCCCTGTCATGGTAACAGGACTACATTATTGATTCATGTTCAACTTCCAGACTACCCCTCCATCCCTGCCTGTCATTCTTGTGTTATCTGCAATTCCCAACAGAGTATTCATTTCACTGTCTTTCCTGTTATCCTGCAGTTTTTCATCTTGGATTCCATTCTACTTGCTTAGTTGGCTAAGAAAAAAAAAATATTAGGAATGGTTGCTTTTAGATTCTAAGGGAAATTGTATAAGATGGTAGCTCTAGTCTCTTTTATTTTTTAGCTTATCTTATTCCCAAAAGGGAAAAATGTACCTGCTACTTACACCATAATTCTTTTGGTAGTGGTTACTTGGTCAAAATCAAATTTTCTTTGTCTTAAAAACAGCAAATACATCAAGAGTGTTGTTTCATTCTATATATCGAATTATGGAACACCCATATTTCCTGGCCCTGAAGATTTCTTAATATTTACAGGATCTGGTTCTAGAACACTGTTGCTTCCTGACAACTCAGCTAAAGAAACATAGAAGGGTATAAGAATTTGGAGTCAGAAAAAGTTGCTTTTATACATTGTTTTTATTTTTAGTATTTTGACGCATAAGGTCAATTCTGGTGTTACAGTTTTACAGTATCTAAATCTTAGTTTTACAGTATTTAAAAATATAATTGATAATTAAAATAACTTTTGACATTTGATGAGTTCTTTTAATCAAAAGCTAAATTACAGAAAAAGGAAAACCACGTATAAAATAAAGATAAATTTTAAAAAATAAATTGAGAAAGAAATGAAACCCAAGGCTTTAAATCTTTGAATAACCTTTATTGGAATGTTCAAACTAAAAAAATGCATTTCCATTATAGAAAATATGACCATGTAGGTAAAGGCACACAAAAAAATTATTTTAGTGAGTGTGTATTTTTTGAATTATTAATTTCTGGGATGTTTGTAATGTTTAAGAATCCTTCTTGCTCTTTTTTCTTTTCATGGTAACCTGCTCTTTCTTTTATGAGGGTCATATGTTCTCAATACCCTCAGTGACGATGTTACCTGGATTTCTTTTATTTTCTTAAGGTCCACCACTGATTCTCTTTTCCTGAGGCAATGACTGATGCCCCAGCTAGATCTTCTATACTAATTCTGATTCTCCTCAAATGCCTAGTGGTTTTATGATGACTGTGTATATTTATAAGTTTTAATATTAGTAGTAGATATGGAATGGATTGTTCTGGTAACTGTGGAAATCATGCTGGTTAATTTCTCCGGGTTGGCTTACTCCAAAGTTTATTTCAGGAATGCAGGCCCTCCCTCACCACTCTCACTGCCTCTCAAAGCAGACAATATCTGGGATTATATCACATATTCCAAGGCACAGTCATGGCTCTGTCCCTGCCAGCTTCCAGGTAGCCCTGCTATGAAATTAGGGAAGCCACAATTTGCTGCAGAATGTGGGAGCAGGATTATCCAAGTTAACAAGCTATCGATTTACCACGATCACCTTCTCCCATGATGTGAACTTGTGAGAGTCCCAGAAAAGCTAAAATTCTGTCAGGATGCCATAAATGAAAACCTGTCAGTCAGATATACTTTTCAGAAGAAACTAGAAAATGTGACTATTAAGTGGAGAAGAGTACTTAACTCAACCTCACCTTCTCCAATTGTCATGCCCCCATGCTGGCACAATTAATTGGCACCAGAAACTTGAAAAAAAAAATGTGCACTTGCCAGAAAGCCCTTTCTACTTTGAACTCCTGTAAAGTTACACCAAAAACACCAGTATCAGGTACCATCAAATATGGTGTCAACATGAAGCTCTGTGATCACAGAGGGAAGAGAAATAGAAATTTTAGTTATATAGACAAATAATTTTATCAAAATGGCAGCAAGCACCCAGGAGTCTATATTATTCACTTTTCAATAGTATTTTTGTCAAATGTACAAAACCTTACATCGTAAACCTTTGCACTTTCCCCCACATTTGCCCTCTCTCTGAAGATAGCCTGCAATTATCTTCCATTGTATTGTTGGCCTAACTCCTCTTCCCTCTAGATCTCTGTACCCATTCTGATCTTAGCTTTGAAGAAACTTAAAGCAAAGCTCGCTTTTGCCTGACAGACACAGAGTGTGGGTTAGGAACGTAACACATTTGGGTTTCCATAGTGGCTCCACCCCTTACAAACCGCATGACCTTAGGGAATTACTTAACCTCGCTCATCTTCAGTTTCCCCACCGTGACACACTAATGACAATGCCCAATGCATGAGCAACACATTACCAAAGTATAAAGAGTAGGGGCCCAATTAATCATACGATGAGTAGGTATCCTCTAGTTTTTAACTGGAGTTTTTAGAAATTTGAGAATTCCAGAAGTTCCTTTCATGTACAATACGCTGCATGGGTGCTGGGAGGAACACAAAACCTCCAGTGTAATCACATACCTGCTCTCAAGGCGAGTACATAAGCCCAGCCTCATCAAAATGGAGCTCTGAATAGAACTGGCATAAAAGTCCCTTTTGCAAAGACAGCTCTCCTGGAGACAATGCTAAAGCTTAATCCCAAATCTTTTCTGATTTCTCTTGCAGGGGGACAAGGGCAGGTGGCAATTTCACTGAGCTCTGAAAGCCATTTAATCCCCTTCTGGAAAACATTTGAGTTCGCCTCACTTCATTGCCCAGGCTCCCCTCCCGGGTATATGAGTATTCAAGGATATCTTCTGGTTCTTAAAACTCCAGGGTCTAGAACTCACTAGGGCTTCCTTTGCCACAGGGTGGAAATACCAATGATGTTTCCTTAAAGTTAGAATCCATTTCAGCAAGGTTGGATTTCTTACCATTACAAATAAGAAAGTTTTATGCAGAAGTAACTCAGATATTATACAGAACAAAGGATTCAAGGATATCTTCTGGTTCTTAAAACTCCAGGGTCTAGAACTCACTAGGGCTTTCTTTGCCACAGGGTGGAAATACCAATGATGTTTCCTTAAAGTTAGAATCCATTTCAGCAAGGTTGGATTTCTTACCATTACAAATAAGAAAGTTTTATGCAGAAGTAACTCAGATATTATACAGAACAAAGGTTAGTAAAAGGATTATAGGTTTCCTTCCTATTTTATTTGTATGACTTTTTATTTTTAATTTAATATAGATTGTACTAAAACCAAACTCACCTGCACGTACCAGAACAAAAAATAAATGAAACCCCAATAGAAGGTAAGAATTAACATTCACTTTTACTAGTGACCTTCCTCCTATTTCTTTGACTCCAAAAAAGATTTTTTCCTACAGCACCCTTTGCTATCAAACCGAGACCCTCCTACCAGGTTAAAGTCTGAATCAAAAAAATATAGGTTCTGTATGCTCCTAGTACTGGTATCTGAGAGAGTTTTACCTAGATTCACACTTTGTAGGGGTGATACAGGACAGATAAGCACCTAAATTGGTTCTTAGCCCAGGAGGGTTCTTGGCTTTGCCCAGGAAAGAATTCAAGGATAAGCTGGAAGTATTAGGTGGCAATCTTTTATTGAATGGCAATGCTCCTTGCAGAGCAGGTCAAACACATGGGCAGTGCATCCAGAGTTGGCAATGTATAGACTCTTGGCAACTGTATTTATACTCACTTATACCCACTTTCAATTATGTATAAATTAAGGGGTGGGTTAATAAAAATCAAGGAGTAGGTTATTCACAACCTTCTAGAAAAGGATTAGTAACTTCCAGATTATTGTCATGGAAAGGGGTGGTAATTTCTGGGTCGTTGCCATGGCATTTGTAAACTGTGATGACACTGTTGTGAGTGTCCCATGCTAATGAGTAATGAGAGCAGCCAGAGAGCACCCACATCACCATCTGCCGGTTTCTGCAGATTTCTTCACCTTATCCTGTCTGGAGCAGACAGGTCCGTAATGCTTCTTTGGTCATCAGGGTTATGATGAGAAAGCAAGTTCTGCCAGTCTCCCACTTCAGAGGGACAAGCGATTTCAGGGAAGTGGATGTCTACTCCTACAGGGTTGGCCTGCTTGAGTTACCAGGAAAAGCAGCATTGAAACACCCCTTGTTGAGGACTGAGAGAGGATCTGCATGGGGAGGCCACTGATGTTACTTTGTGATGTAGGCACTTTCAGATTTGCACACTTCAGAAAGCACACTCATATTATGATGAAAATTCCCATGTCCTATGGTTGACCTCGTCACAAAACAAATACAGCTGTGAAAGCACAAATGGGCAACAGCACAGGTAGAGTGTTTGTAATTGGAAGTGTTTACCTCTGAAAAGGAGAAGTCAGCAATCACTAGCCCATGGGGCTGTGGACAGTCAAAAGCCTCCCACTCTGGGAAATCTGTAGATTGAGGCAGATAGTCAGAACCTCTTATTAAGCACATGGGAAAGGAGTGAGGCGCTGTGAGCTCATCTAGGGCATGTGGTGCTCTGTGCCCACCCTGTTAGCTGGGGAACAGAACTAGAGGCAGAAGCCTGAGTTTATTTCCACAGGAGCCCATAAAGGAGGGTCTAGATTGGACAACTGCCCATACTCCCCACCCCTGGAGACAGTGGTTACTATACCCACAGGGGTCTTCAGGGAAAATGCAGGTGGGGGTACAAGAAAGTAGCAGTGGTGTGCAGCCTTGGCTCAGTTGGTTGGTCAGTGCTAATGGTCAGATCAGATGTCCATGAAAAAAAGTTCCTGGCAGGAATTTTGTGATTTGTCCCTTCACAGGATAGACAGAAGATGTTTTATAATATATGTACTTGATTTCATATACATAATTCACCTATTTTTTTACACATTTTGGAGACCTAAACATTTCTTTTCACTTTCCAGGAATGCTGCGACTTTGGTCAGGGAGCATGCTGTCACATGGGGCGGGGCAGCCCAAAACACATTCTCTATGTGATGCCCTCTATTTGCGGCAGACAGAGCACTGTGGTCCATAACCTTATGGGGTGAGGTAGGGCAGTTGGCATAGAGCCGCCAGTGGAGCCAGGGCTGAGGGTGGCTTGGAAAGAGGGAGTCTTTTGCAATAGCAACTTTTAGAGAGCAGTACCAACATTGCCACAGGGAGTAGAGTGTGTGTAGAGTGGATGTCAGTCAACACAAAGAGCCAGCAGGAGCAATGGCTGCCTCGGGGCCACTCTCATGGGTCCATGGTCGCCATGCCTACTACATTTCTCTTGTGCAGCCCATTGTCCACTCTCCGTGCATTTCCCAGATCCAGAAAGTGGCAGCTTGGCTGGCTTGACCAATTATCACCCCTGCTATGGTGCACAGAACCTTCACTTGGCCACCTCAGGTCATGGGCCAATGTTTAAATGAGAACACAGGCAATCCAAGGTACCCTGTGCAAAAACGGACACAGCATTGCTCCTCTACACTTCCCAGCCATTTCCAGTTAGGCATGGCTGTGTGGCCAGTTGTGCTACTGGGCTGTGAGGGGAAGATGCTGCATGTCACTTCTGGGGGAGAGGTGAAAAGCCCATGAGTGGCATTCATTCTCTCTCCCTGCTTTAATAGCCAAAGACATTCCAACCCTACTGGAGAGGCTGAGTGACAGCCAGGACAGAGTCCCCCAGCAATCGTCATCACTGCCGTTCACGATGAATATGTAAAGTGTGCAGGAAATGAATCTTTGGGATCTGAATTATTTGGTTGCACATACGTAATGTCAGCTCTCCTACCCGGTACATCCTGAAACCCAAACCCTTTTCCAGATTGAGGAAATTTCTGTTCCTTAGACCCCAAAAGTCTAGGCCACCCATCCATAAATGTGAGATGGCAGTCACAACCGTCCAGAAGTAACATTGACCAAAATACACAGAAATGCTCATAAGGATTATCTCTGCATAGTGACAATATGGGCAATTTTTATTTCTGTTCTATCTTCCTGTATTTTTTCAATTTTCTTCAATGTACATATACATATTCTTTTATAATAAGAAAATAATGTGAACATTATTTTTTTAAAAAAGGAATTTGTTGCATTGATCTCAGTAAAACGTATTGGGACAGACAGGCATTCCAAAAATGGTCCTTCATTGCTGCGGACACAGTTTGTTGTCCCCTCCCTGCCCTCTGGCTTCTGCCTCATGTTTCGTTGTAGCTATGCTCACCAAGGTCACCCACGGCCTCCACACGGCCTGGGCACACATCACCCCCAGCGTGCCACCTGCACTAGACCCTAGCTCCCTGAGGGAGGGCCAAGATGTTTTGAAACAAGGTGTCAGCAGAAAGTACTCCCTCCCCAGACTGGGGTGTGGGGTGGTTACAACCTGTCCCACGCCTGTCCCCTCGTTGCTGGTGACCTCCAGCATTCCTTGGCATTATTCGGCTTGTGGTCCCATCACTCCAGTTTCTCCCTCTGTCTTCTCATTACCTACTCCTCTGTGTGTCTATCTCAAAACTCCCTCTGCCTCTCTTGTCAGGATACCTGTGGTTCTATTTAGGGCCCATCCAGATAATCCAGAACGAAGGCCTGGTCTCAAAGGCTTTCCCTTCATCACATCTATTGCCATAGAAGATAACATTCACGTGCTCTGAAGACTAGAACACAGACAGAGATTCTGGTGACGTGGGGTGGCCACCACTCAGCCCACGACACCTAGCATAAAATGAAATTAGCATTCCATAATATTTACTAAAGGGATCCATAAATTACAAATAAGTGAATGACTCCTCAAAGGCTTGACCTCCTCTGTGAAGTCTGGTTTATTCCTCCCTAGGCTGACTAGGCACATCTTACCTACACCAAGTCCGCTGCATGCGATACCCAGGCTCCTGCTCACATGCTGGAACTATGGATTTATGTGTTTGCCGCCTCCACACCCCAACTCGCTGCCCCGTGCCCTCCCAGGGGCAGAGACTGTGCGGCACATTCTTACCTCTCTGCTCCCGGGTCCTCGCTTCCTCTCTGGAACAGAATTCAATGTCTTTAAGTAAACAAGTGACCTCCTCCTAAATTAACTACAGGAAATAAGAAAAATGATTGCTAAACTACGCAAGCCTCCCCCTGAATTTCCCTGGCTTACAAAAACTACATTTAATTGAGCTGCGACGTAGGAGAGTGCTTCATTGTATCTAGAAAAGCTGCATTTGGACCTGACCCAGTGGCCTTTGACCATCTAATACACATTTTTGGCATAGTGCTCTTTTGGAAGAGGGAGAGACCTTGTTTCCCTTTGTCCAGCAGGTTGTTTAATAAAGTCAGTAGCATGCTGAGCAAATCCACACAGGTCTGCAGCCCTTTCTCTCAAGGCTGATGAGAGGATTAATCTCCGTTGGTGATGCTTCTTTCTTTTGCAGTCAAGTCAGCGGGAGCTCCCAGCTCAGAATGAATCTCACCAGATGGAAGGCTGGAGGTCTAGGCGCTGCCGAGCATAGAATCAACACTATAATTATTAGTCACATTAAAGAATTAAAGTAGAGAGGCCTGCTATGGAAATCAGTATAAGGATAACTAATGGCAGAGAGGGTGTTAATGCATCAACCTTAAAACCACTTTTCTCCTCATAAATGAATGAGAGATAATCCAGTAAAGTGATATCTGTGCTTGTTTCAGGGACCTTGGTTCATCTTGGGCATTGTTCAAGATCTGCACTTCTGGTCAAGCTGATCTCTGTGGGATGTTAATGTCAGGAACTAGAGCATAGATTGGCTTAAAGAGACATCGCTCCTCATGTCAAATCTCAAATTTCATATTGGCATGAATTCTCACCATCTCTGAAACATAGTAAGGCTCTAAGTTATGAAAGAATGCTTTTGCAAGTGCACACGTTTGAGAACCACTCCCCGATGTAATTTTTCAGTTAAGAACAGAACTGCTGCATTTAGAGTGCTGACATTTGACAGTCTTACCTGCACCCTCCTTATCCAGACAGACATGACACAAATACACATTTGCTACTGACACAGAGGCTCCCCAAGGAGCCACCCATGTTTACAGATCAAAGCGAAGGTCAGCACTCCTACCGTCAGGGGAGCCAGAACCACTAAGATGAAAACAGGAGTAAAACGACCTTTTAGCAATGAGGCAACTGGAAAGATCTGTGGTTGTCCTTGTGTGATGTGACAGCCAGGGCTAGCAAAGATCAGGGAACACAGGACAGTGAGGAAAGAACCTGGCGGAGCCAAGGGGTGCTCCCCAGTGAATATGCCTGTCCCTGCAGACTCAGAGCTGGTCTTGAGATCCTGCCCTCTGCTGACAGGGTTGTGCCGTCCACGCACCTCACATTGCTCAATGCAAGGGTGGCAGGCCTTTCCCTGAGTTCCCCACATTTCATTTCACGACTTTAGCTCTTGCCTTCCTGCACACACTCTCGCTTCAAAAAAAAGCTGTTATGGTTTCCTATTGGCTTCCTATCTTTTGCTTCACCCATCACAGTAGCAAGCCTTGAGCTGCCAAGAGGAAAGAAAGTGACCTCCACTAATAAATTTCTTCAAAACTACTAACCAATTATGTTAATCTAACTTTTAAAAATGAGAATGTACACTCGAATGTACAGCAAAATGTGGACAGTGGTGCTCTGAGTGGGAATAGGGGAAGAGAAAGGAAACAGGTTCTTACTACACTTTGGTTTTGCTTGATTTTTTTTTTTTTTTTTGCAAAGATCCTACATTTCTTTGGCAATTAGAAGAAATCAATAAAGATATTTTTCTATTTTAAAAAGGAGCACAGCAAGTTTATTTTCTATTTTAAAAAGGAGCACAGCAAGTTTTTTTTTTTTCCCGGCTTTGTCAACGTGAAGCAGGAAGCTCATTCTGAAATTGCAATTTGCAGAGAGATGCGTGTGCTTGGGCGTGTGTGTGTGCACTTGCATCTCTCACAATGGGAAAGCACGCGTGCACACAGGAGTGCGAGAGAATGTGCCACTTAAGGCTCTTGCCTTCCATCTGCAAGACTCTGAAGTGTGAATGCTCCATCTGCACTCCTCTGGCTGTGCATGAGAAACAGTCAACACCTCTTTTTTCCTCTCATAGCTGTGCAGCAGGCACCTTTGTGCCACTAGGGAGTAGGACTCCTTTCATGAATGTAAGGAGTCTTCATGTAGAAGGTGGTACACTGTGCCTGAGCGCCCAACACATAACTACCCAAACAAGATGGAACAAAGATGACTGACAGAAGCATGCACACACACGTTCCACCAACCCACAAAACCTATATAGGTAAATGAACATTAAAACAAGGAAATGACGAAAAGAGAAAGGATAGTGGGAATTATTAAAGTGACCGGAAATAGAGAGAGCTGATCTAAAGACACCTTGTGTCTCCCCCTGGCGGAATGGCAGGCTCATGTTTTAGGACGAGCACTACGAGCACTACCACTGGAGGAAGGGCAGGAACACTTGTGAGGCCCACAGCCCCAACCCCCAGGCTCACAGTGCCTACCCACACCTGAAGCTGAATCAGAACATCAGAGAACAACCCAATACACACCCTTCCCTCCATATCACAGAAACAAGCACTAAGTTAAAATAACAGTGGAATACAGCTGGAGGAAGTTCAGGTGACAGCCTGTCTCTGGAAAGTAGAAACAGGAAAGTCATCTGGAAAAGTTGTGGCCCACATCCTAAACACAAGTTACCATGAAAGAAATTTGAAACCTGTGGTACACTCAGCCCAAGAAACTTCAAATTCAGCCCAACTCCTGACTAGATTAACACAAACCCTCACACCAAAGGCCTAGAAGGAAAGAAGATGTACTCATTTCCAATCAAAAAATATTAATAATTACTTCAGTATCTTTTGTCCTATAAATCACATATGACTTTCATAAATATATGTAGAGAGAAAAAAACCTTAGGCATATATACATTACATACCAAAAGATAAGGAAAAACACACTCTGAAGAGACAAAATGATCAACAGAAATAGACTTATGTATTACACAGATGGTGGAATTATCAGACAGAGCATTTTAAAATAACAATGACTAATATGTTAAAGGTTCCAATCTGATATGCAAGATGACATAGGTAATTTTAGCAGAGAGACAGAAACTATACAGGAGAAACAAAATCAAATCAAATCAAAACCACAGTATTGTGACACACATAAAGAATGCCTTCAACACAACATCCAAGAGCTATGAGATAATGTCAAATGGTCTAACATAGATAAAATTGGAATCCCAAAAAACAGGAAATACAAAAAATAGGGAAGAAGAAATACTTGAAGAATATAATGGCTGTGAATTTTCTAAAATGAATGACATACACTAACTACAAAATTTTAAACCTCAGAAAACATCTAACAGAATAAATACAAACACACACACACACACGAACACACACACACACACCTCTGCGTTTATCCTATTAAAAGTTCTGGAAACCCAAGACAAAGAAAATCTTGCAGGCAGCCCTAGGAAAAAGACACCTTACTGGCAGATGAACAAATTAAAACTACATGAAATACCACTCTGCACCTATCAGAACGACTAAAAAATAAACTGACAATATTTCTAATGCGTTGTAGCAGAATCGGGTAACTTTAGTAATGTTTTGTTCTTCTAATGTTTTTCTCTCTTGCTTCTAATCTAAGAAGATCTAACAGATCTAATCTAACATTCTTTTTTTTTTTTTTTTTTTTTTTTGAGACAGAGAGTCTCACTTTGTTGCTAGGTGCCAGGCTGGAGTGCAATGGCACAATCTCAGCTCACTGCAACCTCCACCTCCCAGGATCAAGCAATTCGCCTGCCTCAGCCTCCCGAGTAGCTGGGACTACAGGCCCACACCACCACACCCAGCTAATTTTTGTATTTTTTAGTAGAGATGGGGTTTCACCATGTTGGCCAGGATGGTCTCGATCTCTTGACCTCATGATCTGCCTGCCTCAGCCTCCCAAAGTGATGGGATTACAGGCATGAACCACCGCACCCAGTCTAATCTAACATTCTTTTGTTAGCATTTGCTTCAAATGAGATTGGAATAGGGAACTGCAAAAGTAGGCTGAAGTCAGCCAGTCTTCCTGGCTTTGGTTTGCCCAAACCTAATCTAAATGAGGGAACTAGAATTAGGGTTAAGGCTGAGTTGCTAGAATTCCTTTGAAGGATAGCTGCATCCGGCAGGAGAGGAGGGGCTACAAACTTTCAGTTTCCCACAAATGAAGACCTGTAACCAACTGCCTCCCAATGGTCTGGATCGAACCTGGGTAGAGGGAAAAGCAAGATGTGCCTGGGAGGCAAATCCTTAGCCCTGGAGTCCCAATCACAGCAAAGCTTCTGGACGGAAACAAATCATTCTGATGAAAACAATGGTAGGGTGATGCCTAGGGATCCCCAAGTAGTTTGCTTTACATGACTCTCCTGGAACCTTCTCTCATCCTGAAAAGGGCCAGGAAAAGCACTAATAATGAATGTTGGTAAATTTTCTGCCAGCCTAGCTAGGTTTGACCTTGGAGTCAGACTCACTCTCATTTAAAGAAAAGGAAATATTGTCACATTTCTTGAATACAGTCAATACTATCAGGGTCCCAACCATGTATCTTCAGCATCTACCATTTCCATGCTTGCTGGCGCAGTTTCCAAATACCAAAATCTCCAAGCTTGTGCCTAAGAACTCTCTGTTGCAGCTGGAGTCAGTTCTGCGCGTAGGAGGGTCAGGCTTCGAAGTTCCAAACAAATAATGCTGCCCAGGAGCAACCTCCAACCACTGACTAGTGGATAAATACCCCAGCTCCCTTGCCCCTCAGGCAGGATAACTAAATTTTACACTGTTTCTCAAATTTCTCTAGTGAAATTAAATGCCAGTTGCCCAAAATGGTAAACTGCTTGATGAAATGCCCATATGGCCTTCATTCCTTTTTGTGTCTCACTTTCCCACTGCCTTACTAGTATTTCTAGAGATTGCTTTCTATACAAACCACTTAGGCCAGGTGTGGTGGCTCACATCGGTAATCCTAGCACTTTTGGAGGCCAAGACAGTTGGGTCACCTGAGGTCAGGTGTTCGAGACCAGCCTGGCCAACATGGCAAAACCACGTCTCTACCAAAAATGCAAAAAGTAGCTGGGCATGGTAGTGGGCACCTGTAATCCCAGCTACTTGGGAGACTAAGGCAGGAGAGTCGCTTGAACTTGGGGGGTGGAGGTTTCAGTGAACCAATATTGTGCCTCTTCACTCCAGCCTGTCACCCAGGCTGGAGTGAAGACTATCCAAAATGAAAAACTATCCAAAAAACAAAAAAATTTATACTCAAACTTTTGTCTTATAGTCTGCTAGGTAGCCCAAAACAAAGACTGCCAAGGTTTTGGCTGCTAATTAATACCTACTATGTGTTTTAATCTTTTAAATGATTTTTTTACTGATTATTATTTGGAAGAACCTTTATTCCCCAACATCCTGTTTCCATAAGTGGAAGAATAGTTAAAAACAATTCCAGATTCTTATGCCACTCACTAACACCTTTATGTGAGTTAGCGATTGGTGCCTTCAGGAAGAGGAACTGAAACTGTTTAGCTCAACGGGAACATCTGGGCATTATCATTAACACTTCAGATCTATCTGCCTACAGAGAGTGTGTCTTTCTGTTCTATGCAACCCTGTGGCAGTTACCAAGGCAAGATATATCTGTTACTGCACAAGTAAATTGTCTCTTTCAGAGGTAAGGATTATTAATTAATCTAATTTGGTCACTAATTTAAGTCCTTCTTTAATTCTCTAATGAACCTTATCAATAAGAAAGTTCAATATTGGGCCAGGCACAATGGCTCGCGCCTGTAATCCCAGAGCTTTGGGACACCGAGACAGGTAGATCACTTGATGTCAGAAGCTCAAGACCAGCCTGGCCAACATGGTAAAACCCTGTCTCTACTAAAAATACAAAAATTAGCCAGGCGTGGTGGCAGGTGCCTGTAATCCCAGCTACTCAGGACACTGAGGCAGGAGAATTGCTTGAACCCAGAGGCAGAGGTGAGATCGAGCCACCGTACTCCAGCCTAGGCAACTAAGAAGACTCCATCTTTAANAAAAAAAAAAAAAAAAGAAAGAAAAAGAAAAAGAAAAAAAAAAGAAGTTCGACATGGATTTCTGTCTCTTCTGTGTTTTGCTTCCCAACTGATTACAAATTTAGGAACTAAAGAAGAGGAAAATGTTTAATTACTGTTTTAAATGTTCTCCCAGTGATTCTTGAAATTAAGCATGTATTTCATTTGTTTGTTGATTATTTGTATGGGTATAGAATTCTAGCTTTACAGGGTTTTTTCCTCTCTGTCCTTTAAAGATGTTGTGCAACTGTATTGTTTCTGGTGAGAAAATCGCTGTTATCCTTAACTTTTGCTCCTTTGTATATGACATATCTTCATTTCCGGCAATTTTGAGCAATTAGAATATGAGGTGCCTTGGTTAGTTTTTCTAATGTTTCTTATGCTTAGAGTTTGCTGGCCTTCTTGGATCTATGGGTTTATAGTTTTCATCAAATCTGAAAATTTTTCAGACATTATTTCTTCCTTTTTTTTTTTTTTTTTTTTTTTTTTTTTTGGGCTTTTTTTTTTTTTTTTTTTTCTTGGTTTGTTCTCCCCACTCCTTCAGGACTCTAGGTTTACATATATTAGGCTGTTTGATATTGTCCCACAGCTCACTGACACTCCTTTAATTAATTATTTTAATCCTTTTTTTCTCTGTGTTTCATTTTAGATAGTCTCTATTTCTATGTCTTCAAGTTTACTAACTTTTTCTTCGGCAATGTCTAATCTAATTCAATCCAGAGTATTTTTCATCCCAGACATTGTAGTTCTCATCTCTAGCAGTTTAACGTGGGTCTCTTTTATATCTTTCATGATGATACTTAATATTTTGAACATCTGGATTACAGTTATAATAGCTATTTTAATGTCTTTGTGTGCTAATTTTAACATCTGCATCAGTTCTCAGTTTTGTGTAGTTGATTCTTTTTCTCCTCATTGTGGGTTGTATTTTTGTGCATCTTTGCAAGTCTACTAATATCTAACTGGGTACAAAGATTATGAATTAAACCTTTTTGAGTACTGGACATTTGTATATTCCTATAAATATTCTCGAGCAGCTTTGTTCTGGAATACAGTTATGTTCCTTGGAAACGGTTTGATCCTTTTGACTCTTGCTCTCAAGACTTGTCAAGTGGGTTCAGAGCAGCATTTAATCTAGGGCTAATAAATTTCCACAGCCAAGGCAAGACCCCTCTGAGTACTCTGCCCAATGCCCATGAATTATGCAGTAAACCAATCTGGTTTACTGCAATAGTGAGCAATGGCCATTATTCTCAAGAATCCTTTGAGGTGCTTTCTTTCAGGCCTCGGGTTGTTTTCTTAAATGCATGTGCTGATCAGTGCTCTGTTGAAGACTCTAGAGGACCCTCTACACATTTCTGAAGCTCTCTCTGTGCAGCTCCCTCCGCCAGGGCCTTGTCCTAGTCCTGTGCATCCCAGCCATTGTGATCTCCCTCGACTTCAACTCTAGACACTTTTGGGATCTGCCTGAGTTACCTTCCCCATGCTGTGGCCTGAAAAATCAAGGCAGTAAACTGGAGCAATAGCAAGTTTCCCCTAGTCTGGTTCCTGTCTGTTAGGAATTACCATTCTTCACTTCAAAACCAAAGATGAAATAAAGGTTTTTTTCAGGCAAACAAAAGCAGAGAGAATTCATCACCAATAGATCTTTAACAAAAATGTTAAAGAAAGTTCTTTTGGCAGAAGAAAAATGATACCAGATGGAAATTAGAATCTACACAAAGGAATGAAGAGTGCCGTAAATGGTAAATATGTGGATAAATATAAAATCATTTGATTCAAATGCATAGCCAGTTTTCCTAGTACCAGTTATTAAATAGTCCATTATTTTCCCACTGAAATGAAATGCCTCCGTTATTATACGTCAAATTCCTTAAATATACTTGGATCTGTTTATCTGTTCTCTTCCAGTGACCTATTTGTCCATAACTACATAATAGTACTGTTCTGTTTTTATTTCAATCTCTAT
Source organism: Cebus imitator (assembly GCF_001604975.1). Lineage (NCBI taxonomy): Eukaryota > Metazoa > Chordata > Mammalia > Primates > Cebidae > Cebus > Cebus imitator. The sequence goes on along the minus strand of NW_016107674.1, from coordinate 1,924,007 downwards.
ATAATTGAATTTTTATTAAGACAAGTTTATCTAGTTGTTAATTTTCAAAATTTCCTTGATAATTTTCGCATTTTATTCTATGATATAAACTTAAAAATCAGTGTGTCTATTCCCCTCTCTCTGCCCACCCCTCCAAAAATAATCCGATTGAGCCTCTGACTAAAATTTCAATAAATAAATTTGTTAATTTTCAGTGCAACAGTTAGCTGAGAACAAGTTTCCATCAGGAGACTGGATAGAAAAGAAGCTTGGTAAGAAGAGGCACCAAAAGTAAACCTTCTCTTATTCTTAACTTTGCTGGGAGCTAACAGTTCTCTGTCCCTGAAGTGATTTTATTTCCCAACTGAAACTCGAAACTGAGAAGGCTTTGAGATAAAAGCTTATAGCACTCACATATGAATGTGCTCATATTTTGCCTAAACCCTTTCATATAGGGATTTCAGAGCACTGTGAAAACCACATGGTGTCAGGGTTCGTGTATCCCCATCTTTCATGTGAAGGAACAGAGATGAGAGAGGAGTGTTGAAGTCACTTTGAGCTGGAAGATGACCTGAAGGTAAAGCTGACAGTAGAACTTACACTTGGAACATATACTTGGAATAATCCTGCTCTGACTACAGTTTGCTCCCAGCTTGAGTGCCCAGTTTTAAAATATTCAGTTTGGTTCAGAGCTGTGCACAGGAGATGCCCCAATAAGTACATATATTATAGACTCAGCGAGTACTCATTAAGCTGAATCCTCCACCCCACTAGCAACTGGACAGATTCAAAAGAAGGGAAGCCAGGGTGCCTGACATCAAGGAGTTTATAATCTTCACAAGGGAGAAAAGACATAGACACATAATATAGCTGTGACATACCATGAGTTCCTTGGGGCTGAAGACTGTTTTGTTCAACTCTGTCCCCCTTGGACCTGGCTTCAGAAAAAAAAGTAAGCTAAACTGAACACTTGCATAGTACACAAAAGAACCAGATGAGTAATCAGTGCGGAGCAGCTCCAAGAACAGAGGGTTCTTAGCGGGCTAAGTGGAGAGGGAAGTCTGTATGTTACAGGAAGGATATGGCCTGGACCCCACAATTCTTTGAGAATGAATTCCTCTGTAACCATTGATCTTAAGTTCTTCTTCTTTCTCACTGTATACTGCAGAAAATAAGAAGAAAATGGATGATCCAATTAACTCTTTGCTTTATCCAATGAGAACTAGCTCATTCATTCATTCTACAAACAGTATTCAGTACATACTGTGTGCTAGCCTTGCCCCAGGGCCTAGAGATGCAGAAGTGAGGAAACCAGCAGTCCCTACCCCAATACTCCAGAGAGCCATGGAATCATATGCTGACTCCCCTTGCCTCTGACCTCCCCTTTGTCTCTTTGTATCAGAGGCTAATACATCCTTCTCTTTCTCCTTCTACCCCAAGAAGAAAGGCAGAAGCCCATTAGGATCCCTCGATGTGGTGAAAAGGTCAGCAGTGATTGTAAACAGCAGATTATTCCCAGGCCTTTGGGAATCTCTAATGAGAAGAAACTGTCACACTCAAATTCTCTGGTGGCAGTTTCTTTGGGGAGCGTCCCTCCGGAAACCCTGACTGGACAAAATGCACTTTTTTGTACTGTGCCTAATCCATGACTCCCAGGGAATGAGTGGGGTTGAAAATAGCTCCAGGACACTATAATTAGCAGTATGATTCTCACAGCTACAAGGAAATCAGATAGGGAATCTGACCCAGCAGCATACTCCTACCTCTTGCCTTCCTGTTCTTAGGGTTCAGTTCCATTTTTATAGTCACTTCTCTAAGTTGAAACATGGTCTGTCTTCCACAAACACCTACTCTGTGGGTCCCAATGTATCCCCAGATCCATTCTCTGATTTCACTGGCTATGTACCTGTTCTTTGATCCTGTTCACTTAAGTCCAACACATCCTCAGAGTTCCACTGAACAATTTTACTGTAAAGCAAGGATTGGAAAACTATGACCCACAGGCCCAATCTGGCCCACAGCCTGTTTTTGTAAATAAAGGCTTATTGGAAGACAGCTCTACTCATTTATTTACGTATTGTCTGGGGTTGCTTTTGCACTATAGCACTCTATGCTGCACTATATACAGCAAAGTTGAATAGCTGTTACGAATACCATATGACGCACAAAACCTAAAATATTTACTGTCTGTTCCCTTAAAGAAAAAATTTGCTGACTCCTGTTATAGAGTAAGAGAAATTTAGGACACAAATTCTGTGCTTTCATTGTATCAAACAATGTAGTTGTTTGTATAGAGAAAATTGTATTTATTCCTACTCTTTTCAGATAATATAAATTTTTTATGTTGTTTTGGGGTAATTTGTCCTCAATCATAAGAATTCAATGATACTCCTGATTTGTTTTTTCCCAGTAGGGCTAAGGTTAATGACTCATTCCATTGAGTTCAAAGCAAGGCTGGTAAATAGAGAAGTAAAACTTTTGGGGATGACTTCACATGAAGTTTTTCAAGATAATATTAGAAAACTAGATCTTGGAGGGACAGCTTGTCTTGACATGTACCATTCCTTTCTGGGTCAAACTATCAAATGAAACAGAAGAATTAGAAAAACAGAGATAGATTTACTAAGATTGATATCATTTTCTGAGTTTAAAAATCAGATAACCTCAAATATTCAAAGGAAAAAGCTGGAGATGATCTCCCAAAATCAAGACCAGCTTATGAAGAAGGAATTCCTGAATATAAAGACCTTTCCCACTATAAATTATCCTTAAAGTTATTGGGCTTGCTAAGGAACCATAAGAATAGAAAGGCCTTTTAATGAACATGCACCCATTTGGATTGCTTTGATATAATATAATCTATAGATACAGCTTTGATACAAGATAATCTGTAGATACATATTTACAGCTAGCTGATAGTTGACTGGTTCTAATTGTTTTTTTTTTTTAATTTGCTAGAATGTTTTTTTTTTTCTATTGGGAAGAAAGTTTGCTCAGCTAATATCTCTGACAAACCTACAAATCAACCAAGTATCACAGACATGCTGAGTCACTGCCATCCAGTGGCTGAACAGAATAACTGCTTTAACCATGAAGAGGGAGACTAAGCTGGGGGGCTGAAAAGGGTCCCAGGAATGGGTTTTACACAGTGGACCTCAGTTGGTATTGGTCATATTGAAAGTGTGAAACTTATTTACAGATGGTATAATTGCTTAACTAAAAAACTAATAAACTCCATTAAAACTATTAGAATTAATAAGAGAGTTTGGCAAAGAGGCTAAAGATAAGATAAATATACAAAACTGAGAAGCTTTTCTTTAGACTAGTAGTAACTGATTTGAAATGGAAACAGAAACTATAATTTCATTCTCATTAGTAATGAAAGCATGGAAGAGCTGGCCACCTGTCCTCCAGGAGGCTTACTACACATTCAAGTAAAGTACTCAGGACTATGACACAGTCTGATAGCTTCCCAACCTTCCATCAGGCTCTTAGAACTAGTCCCAGCCCACTGTATCGGTTCCCTTTAGAAATCCAAGATTTCCTATTAGCATTTACATGGGATCACTCAGCCTCCACACTGTACTTAACAAGCCTAATCCCATCCAATCCCCACTCCCTTCCAAGTTTTTTCTCTGAGCTATATAAAACTCTTAGTCTGTGATCAGAAACCTAATCTCTGAATGGTTGTCCACCAAGAATGCCTCCCTTGCAGCCCTCTGACAAAGAGGCTATTTTTCACCCCACTTCATCTTCCTCATGGCCAGGAAGGAGGCAAACCTATTTCTTATTCACCATTGTCTTTTCCCACTCTGAGATCACCACTACATGCCTTCTCTTTCTTCAAACCTCTTACTCCTTTCCCCCAAACTCTTACCTGATGACTGCATCTTACATGTAACTGAGGAAATAAGAGCCATCACTAAAAAGGCCCTTCACAGTCTAAATAAAGAAACAAGTGGTTTGCAACCAAGGGAAATTGTTCTCTCCAAGAAACATCTGGCAATGTCTAGAGACATTTTTGATTGTCACAGATGGAGGGGGTGGCTACTCCTGGTATCTCTTAGCCAGCATGCTGCTAAATATCCTACAGCAGACAGCTCCCAGCTATAAAGGACTAGCTAACCCAGAATGTCAATAGTGCCAAGACTGAGAAGCCCTTGTACAGACCATCTTGCTCAGGCACCCCTTTCTTCTCTTACTTCAATGAAGAAGCATCTCTGCTCCCCTAAAAGCTGGTTATTTCTCATTCTCAAGGACTTTCCTCCTAATATCACCCCCCACTTCTTTCTGTCTCTCTCTCTCTCTCTTCAGTTCCCCCTCTCTATTACATATATTCAATTATTCAACAAAAATGACTATATGCCAAACACTTTTCTTAGCAGTGAGAATACAAAACAGATGAAAATTCTTGCCCCCGTGAAACTTATATTTTAAGAGAGGAAATGATCAATGTTATAAATAAGTAAACTATACAATATTGGTGGTGAGTTAAAAGAAAAAAAAACGGGAAAGAGGAATAGAAAGTATGTGACAGAACAGGCGTTAAATTTTGAATAGGGTGGCTGGGGAAGAACTCCTGATATGCTGAAATTTGAACCAAATCCAGAAAGAAGTGAGGAAAAGATTTATGCAAATATCTGTGGGAGGAGCATCCTAAATAGTTGGAAAAACAAGTGCAAAGAGAGAGAGTCTAGTTTGGGGTTTGTCTGGTGGGTACAAGAAACAAAGAGAGGCTATTGCAGTTAGAAAAGATTGACTAAGAGGAGAGTTGTAGAAGATGAAGTCAGAGAGGCAGTGAGGGTGAAATTGGGTATAATTTTAAGTTGTATTCATCTAAGTGATAGAGAACCTTCAGAGGATGTGAACGAAGGATTTCATCATTAGACTTTCACTTCAACACAAGGGTCAACAAATTACAGCCAGCAGGACACTACTTGCATTTTTTTGTTTGTTTGTTTGTTTGTTTTTGATACAAAGTTTTGCTTTTTTGCCCAGGCTGGAGTACAGTGGTATGGTCTCCGCTCACTGCAACCTCCGCATCCCAGGTTTAAGTGATTCTTCTGCCTCAGCCTCCTGAGTAGCTGGGATTACAGGCACATGCCACCGCACCCAGCTAATAGTAGAGACAGGGTTTCACCATGTTGGCCAAGCTGGTCTCAACTCCTGATCTCAAGCAATCCACCTGCCTTGACCTCCCAAAGTGCTGGAATTACAGGCGTGAGCCACCATACCTAGCCTACCACTTGCTTTTATAAATAAGGCTTTCTTAAAACACAGCCACATTCACTTCTTTTGTCTATGGTGGCTTTCAAGCTACAATGGTAGACGTGAGTAGTTGGGACAGAGACCGCATGGTCCATAACATCTGACATACTTACTATTTGGCCCTTTACAGAAAGAGTAGAGCACCTCCTTAATAACGCCAGGTAGCTCAGAAGCCATATATTAAAAGATATATTTGACAGCATAAAAATTCAAATTCACTTAGTAAAAGTTATAAACAAAATACAGAAATAAGAGAGTGGAAAAAATACTCATTACCAATAAAACTTTAACATGGCTAATATAGTCTCCCTCAGTATCTGTGGGGGATTAGTTCCAGGATCCCAAGGATTTGCTAAAATTCCTTCTGTAAAGTAGCATAGTATTTGCATATAACCTACATACCTCCTCCTGTATACTTTAAATCATCTGTCGATTACTTCTAATACCTAATATAATGTAAATGCTATGTAAATAGTTGTTATACTGTATTGTTTTTAATTTAGTTTGTATTTTTTATTCTCTTGTCATTTTTTTCTTTTCAAATTTTTGGAATATTTTCTATTCATGGCTGGTTGTATCTGCAGATATGGAACCTGAGGATACAGAGGACTGACTGTACACACAAAGTCCTTACAAACTGATAGAAAACAAACCAAAAATCCAGGGGGGAAAGAACAGGCAGGGGATATGAGCACGCAACTCATAGAACAGAAAATGCAAATGGCCAAAAAACATATTAAAAGATGCTCAACATCCCTGGTGGTCAGATAAATACAAAGTAAAACCATAAGAAGACACCATTTACCACTTCAAAATTTAAGAGAGCAATAACAGCTAGTGCTGACTGGGATGCAGGGGAGCAGGCACTTCCTTCCACTAAGGATGGGAATGTGATTATGTCAGAGTTTTGAAAAAGTATCTGACAATATGTATTAAAATAAAAATACATTTATTTCTAGAACAAGCAATCCCACTTTGGTAAATACACCCTACAAAAATAAAAGTACAAGTTCATATGTATATACCAGGAGAGTTTTACAACATTATTTGCCCTGGCAAACAAGTCCCGGGGGGAAAAACAGTATCTCTGCTAATAATAAGCACAGATACTATATCATATTATGTAGCTATTTAAAAGACTGTATTTGAGACAAAAGGAAAAATTCTGTAACATACAAAGAGGTCTCATGAATCAATATTGAAAAGAATGAATAATCCAAACTTTCTAATGGGCATAGGACACTAACACATATTTCACAGAAAAATTTAAATCCCCTTCGAATTGGAAAACATACTCAATCTCCTTCATAAGAAGAAAAATGCAAAGTTAAAGCTACCCTGAGATACCAGTTTTCACCTATCATATTGGCAAGGGACAGAAAGTTTAATGACTTGCCATGTTGGCAAGAGTGTGGGGATTTGGGTCCCATCTTACCAGTGGAACTGTACGTGGTACAGCCTCTCTGGAGAACAACTGGACTATAAATGTCAAAATTAAGATCACAAATGGACTTAGCAAGTCCCTTTCTAGAAATGTATCCCACAGATAAATACACATGTATGCAAAGTGATATAATTACAGGTTTTTCATTCCAACATTGTTTGTAAATGCCAGAGAAGCTAAAAAATTAGCTGAATTTCCATAGGAAGTACATTAAATACATTTTGTATGTCCATATAATGGAAAGCTAGGCAGCCATTTAGAAGAATGAAACCAAATAATAATAATAATAAATGAGGCAGTTTTACATACTGATAAGGAACACTTTCCAAGATATATTATTAAGTGAAAAAAGCAACTGAAGACAGTGTGAGAAGAATTCTACCCAGAATAGAACACGTTTTCGGGCATAGAACAGCTCTGCAGGGCTTCAAAAGAGAACTGATAACAGTGATTGCTCTGTGGAGGGGAAATGAGTGGCTTTGGTACAGGAATAAAAGGAACACAATTTTCACCAAAATAACATTGATTCCCTTTTAAATTTTTTAACATGTGCAGGTATTATCTTTACAAAAATAAATAAAATTTAATTTAAAAAGAAGAGCTATAGGTTTGGACCTAGAGAGATGTCCACAATATATTAAGAATATGAAGTCGTGGAGTATTAATATGTGCAATATGATACCATTTTGTCAAAACATTAAATAAAACTAAGAAGTGTGGTGATATGGTTTGGCTGTGTCCCCACCCAAATCTCACCTTGAATTGTAATAATCCCCACAAATCAAAGTTGAGATCAGGTGGAAGTAATTGAATTATGGAGGCAGTTTCCTCCATGCTGTTTTTGTGACAGTGAGTTCTCACAAGATCTGATAATTTTATAAGGGGCTTTTCCTACTTGGTTTGGCACTTCTCCTTCCTGCCACTATGTGAAGAAGGACATGTTTGTTTCCCCTTCTGCCATGATTGTAAATTTCCTGAGGCCTCCCCAGCCATGCTGAACTGAGTCAATTAAACCTCTTTCCTCTATAAATTACTGAGTCTTGGATATGTCTTTTTAGCAATATGAGAACAGACTAATATAAATAATAAGAACTAGGAATATATTTTGTCTTGGTGGGAATGAATTTTTGGTGGAGCGAGATTATTAGCTTTCTTTATGTGTCTCTTCCCTTATTTAGTTTATTATAAGAAAATAGCATCACTTAAAATTTGTTAATAGTCTTAATATAGTAAAGAAAAAAATGCCTGGATTAAAAGTGCTGTTTATTTTCTTTGGTACACTTCTGTAGCATCTCCTGATATATATTGCAATGAGCTCAAAGCCAAACACTAACACTTTCACAGTTAGCATCATTCCTCTCCTGTCATCTCCATCCCAGATCTATGCACTCCAGCCTGCATGCTCTCCAGATCAAAGACATGGGAAGAATTTGATTCAGGACACAATCCCAGGTAATTCCACTCTACATTTAAAAACACCCAACAGTCCATATTGCCCTTGAAAGCACACCACACACTTGAAGACCTACTGTCTTCACTTCTCCTTCGGCCATTGGTAGAAGTTGTTTGCTGGGCTACTGCATAAGCACTGCGGTGTATGGAAGGCTACACTGGAGGTCCAGGCAAAAGGACAAACCAGTAATATTGACCCCATCTTTACTTAAAATGTTGATATTTTGTTCATCATGAATTTTTTGGCAATAATTTTGATTTTTAAAATATTGCATAACTATCTTAATGAGTTTTTTTATAATTCCTTAAATTTTACACCCAAGGCAAATTCCTCACTCACCATCTTGATCCTGGCCCTGGTCAGGCCAAGACAAAATGAAACAGGAGCATTAGTATGGGCTTGATCCAGAGCCCAGAAATTATCCCAGGGGTTTATGCACTGCCAAGGCCACTGGGTGAGTTTAAGCACTCCTGTCTGCCCAATGGGAGTACATGAGCTCCACTTGTTTATGCCTCTTATGCTAGAACTGCCCTGTCCAGTAGAGCAATCCTAGGCTCGTGTGGCTATTTAAGTTAATGCAAATTACAAATGTGGAAGGAGGAGGCAGCCCTGATACAAATCTGAGGCAGCCCTTTGAGGTTTCCATGAGAAATGTATGGAGCATAACACAATGCCTGATTCATGGCAGCCATGAAGTTCTTAGTTTATTCATTCATTCAATCAACACACATTCACTGAGCACCCACTAAAGTGCTCTTCTCAGTATTCTGGAGGCAACAGTGAACAAAACAGACCAAAAAGTTTCTGCTCTCATGGAGTGTACATTATGTTATAGTAAGGGGAATAGAGCAATAAATAAAGTAAATGCAAACTCTATAGCATATTTTTGGTGGTGACAATTCCTAGGAAGAGAAATGAAGCAGGGAAGGGGGGTCGTTGCATATGCATGTGTCAGGCAGTCTGTGGAGTGCCTCCCCCACACACACATCCACCGCAGAAGTAGCATTTGAGAAAGACCTAGAGAAGCGGAGGGAGAGAGCCAGGCAGGTAGCTAGAGGGCAGGGTTTGGGCAGAGGGAGCAGGGAAGATCCTGGGGCAAAAGGGTTTGCTGTGTTTGAGGAATGGCAAGGAGGCCACTGTGGCTGGAGTTGGGTTGGGGGAGTGAGTGGGACAGGAGCAATGATGTGTGGCCACCCTCATAATTCACTGGACTGGTGAGCTTCATTCAACCTTTTGCCCACATTATGCCACTCCATGAAAACACCCTTGCTATTTTGTCTTTCTTTCTATTTCTCTCCTGTCTGGGCCACCGCAGGTGGCTCTGTCCACCATCCCAGCTGAGAAACCTCTCTGATACCCCCAACCCTTCACCCGTCACTGCAGCATTCCTTCTGAAGCTCTGAGTCAGCAGCTCTGAGTCCTAATTGATTTTCTTCCCTTCGGGATCATCTTCACTTTTCAGTTTCATTCCTCAGAGGTTAGCCACCAGTGCAGGGCATACAGAGTGTCCCTCTGACCAATAGCCACGACTCCACAATTTAAGTTTATAATCCTCATTCCCTTCTCCTGGGGAATCAAAAATACTTAAGACGAAGAGCGGTATTCCAAGTAGTCAATAACAAGCAGGACAGGGCCTGGCAAGGCATTGAGTGCTGGGGCAGGGTCTTGGCCCCCAGTGTGCCAGGTTAGCCTTTGTTGCTGGGTGGTATGAGGTCTGAGAGGTGACAGGACGGGCAGAGAACATTCCGGACTCAGGGCAATGGCTACTTCCTAACCAGCACAGAAGCACCGAATATTTTAACAACTGCTGGCCCATCCCAGAGTCGGTCTCCTGAAAACATGCCCTGCTTGAGGCCACAATTACAACTTGATACACACCACTCTCATTTTCTGCCTGACAGCTTGACCGTAGATTCACAGCCTCTAGCAATAATTATCAGAAGAAGCTAACATTTTCTCATTTGTCAATGAGGCAACACTTATCAGTACAACCCTCATAGAAGCAGCAGAACTCCTCTTCCTAGAATCATCTTTGCCATAAAGGAAAATGCAAGAGTGGATGGAATCCATCCTTTTAATTGTTCAAGGATGATTTGCACAAGTGAACCACCACCAACTGCTCCTTCTAGCATTGAACATTCAGATCATGTACGCAGTCACTGAAACAACACCACTCAGGCCTGCTGAGAGATCAGACAACCAGCATAATCTCTGAAGCTAGCAGAAGTTATTTGTGACCTTAGCAAGCAGAACCTGCGTGAAGGAGGGAGCCCACCTCCACGTTCATCTGCCTTCATGCTTCTCATTAAATCTGAAACCACAGTCACTTCCTGAAAAACTCCTGAATCCAGGTGGTTCTCACTAAACCTTCAGCCACCACTGATGATTGTCCCCTTTGCTAGCATGTAGCACAGGCATGGTGTAGACAGTGGCAGAGAGACGTGAGTGTGGAGAAAGGGGCCGAGTTTGGTAAGCATTCCTCCTGCTGCTTCTCAAAAGCCCTGGACCCCTGAACCTCTCCCATCAGAGACTTCATTCGACTCAAATTGCCTAAGAGCATAAAGGCAAATGGGGCACCATCATTCCACACGTTTCTGGATTTTTTATTTGTTTGTTTGTTTGTGGTGCTACCTTGTCAGCTAAAAAATGTTGGTGGAGACCAGGCACAGTGGCTCACACCTGTAATCCCAGCACTTTGGGAAGCCAAGGCAGGAGGATCACTTAAGCCCAGGAATTTGAGACCAGCCCAGGCACTGGTTGCAACTTAGCAAGATCCTATCTCCACAAAAAAAAAAATCAAAAAACTTAGCCAGGTGGGTGTGGTGATACACCCCTCTAGTCCCAGCTACTGAGGTGGCTGAGACGAGGATCACTTGAGCCAGGAGGTTGAGGCTTCAGTGAGCCAAGATCACACCACTGTACTCCAGCCTGGGTAACAGAGTGAGACCCCAGGTCTAAAAAAAGAAAGAAAGAAAGAATGAAAAACATAGTTGAGACTTCTGGTTTACAATAGCAGACTAGACACATATATTTTTCTGCCATCTCTCTTGAGAGAGCCTCTCTCCACCAAAATATAAATGTGCCAAAGCCCCCCCGCCAACCCTAGAGACCGCAAGCAAGGTTTTCTATTAGACTTGCAGAGCAAAGGAGGGAACCACTTCACAGAGGCTACTTACAAAGCAGAGCTCAGAGCACATGGCCAAAGCAGGGGTCGGTCAGAATTTGGAAATTAGGCAGTTGCTGGAACCATCGGTGGTCTTAGGTGAGTCCACAGGGATTTACTGTTAATACAGTAACTATAAACATATGAGTTTGAGCTTAGATTATCTTACCTGTTATGGATTTGGTGCAGTTCAGCTGTTTTGCAATCCATAGTACTGCCATTCATTGCCAACAGCGTTTTCTGTTTTGCAAATACAAAGAGAAATAAATCCATAATGGGAAAGAACAGAAATGCAGAGCCTCAGCGAATGAGAAACTGCAGCAAATTTCTGGAAAACAAAATACAAATGACAGTGGTTTAATGGATGAAATAGAAAGTGGACAACCTAAAACATCTTGTGACAGAGTTGCAAGGTGAGGGTGGCGCCTTTGTGTGTGACCAGATGCCTAACGGTAAGACCTACTGTGTCATGGAGTGCCGCCTGGGCCCACACCCTGGGCCGTGTGCTTTTATTATGTTATAGCATTTATTCTTGAAATGACTTCAGGCAGTAGGTATTACTATTCACAGTTTACAGATTGAGAATTGGAAACTCAGAAAAATTAAATAATTGCCTACTTTTTCACAAGGAGCAAGTGTCAGAGCTTGGGTTCAATTTGTATCTCTGGTTCACTATCATATTCCTAGTACTTAGTTTAGTACCTGGCGCATGACCAACACCCCCCGCCAACACACACACACACACACACACACACACACACACACACACACAGAGTGGTGGGTGAATGGAAGTCTGGATGGGTGCATGGCTGGATAAACGGAGGTATGATTGCACCAACCCAAATCCAAATGACACCAACACCACCACACCACACTGCCTCCCCAGAGCTCTGAGATACCGTGAAAGGCGGGCTAGAAAAGATTCCTACAGATGTTGGTGAAAGCCAGAGTGGAGCAGAGACTATGGATCTCAAAAAGCAAAATCCAGACTTAGTGTGAGGAGGAGGTGGGCAACAGAGATGCAGGACACCAGGAATTGTGGTCAGACAAGAGAAGGTTAGGAAGCCAAACCGAGGAGTCAGAGCAAAAAGCCAAAAATGAAGAACAATCCTAAGGGGCAGTCATGGGGCACCATCCCGGCACAGAAACAGAGCCTGCCATTACCCTGCACTTGGATTGAGCCAAAAGGCCGAGAAGCAGTGAAGTGTGATGTGGAGCCAGAGGCTCGAAAAGCCAGGTGCTTTCTATATTTATTCATGTATTTATACCCTGTCTGGTTCCAAGAAGAACATAAGGCACCCTTACAAGGACACAGAAAGTACAAGGTAACATAAATAAGAGCTAAGTGAGACAGGTAAGGCAAATAATAAAGACTGGGTCAGAAGAAGCCAGAAATAATACAAACACATATTTTCAAATCCTATGCACTGATGTATTCGTCCATTTTCACACTGCTATGAAGAACGTCCCTGAGACTAGGTAATTTGTAAAGGAAAGAGGTTTAATTGACTCACAGTTCCACATGGCCGGGGAGGCCTCAAGAAACTTACAATCGTGGCAGAAGGGGAAGCAGGCACCTTCTTCACAAGGTGGCAGGAGAGAGAGGGAGTGAAAGGGAAAGAGCCCCTCGTCCTGAGAACCCACCCACCATCACAAGAACAGCATGGGGGAAACCACCTCTGTGATCCAGTCACCTCTCTCCCTCGACATGTGGGGATTACAATTCAAGGTGAGATTTGGGTGGGGAAACAGGGCCAAACCATATCAACTGGCTATGAGAGAACCATACATCTGCCTATAATTTTTTCTAAAGGCCAGTATCTCACAAACACTTGCACACACATACACACACACACACACATACACACACACACACACACACACACTACCTAAGTCACAAAATCCACCTTGTCTGTGACATAGAAACAAACCAATTGCTCAAGGGAAGCACAGTTCTCCTGGTACTAAAACCAGACCGGAAACTATCCCTTGGTTCCTTGTTATAAAAACACTCTGAGCACCCTGAGAAGCATCCTTGTGGAAGTGCTCTCCACAAGCATCCCACCATCCCAGCCCAGGCTCTGGTCTCAGGAATACAGTTATTTCCTGATTTGGAGAAGCAGAACAAGGCAAGATCCAAGCCATTCAGACAGGTGGTATTGAGGACAGCCATGATCACATTACCCTGTTGGGGGGTTGGGGAGCAAGTCTCTCCAGTCTAGGTGACTATCCAGCTTTTCCCGATTACCCTGGTGCATATTGACTGCCAACAGTTATAAGAAGAGGAGGTGAGAAAAATAGGAAAAGGACAAAAACCATGAGAAAGAGATGGAGTGTTCATTTATTGTCAGATGGGGCATGTCAGCAGAGAACGGGATTAATGCCCTTATGAAAAAGTCTTCAGAGAGCTGCCTGGCCCTTCAACTCCTTTTTCTATGTAAGCACGTAGCATTCCTTCCTTCTACCAGGTGAGGATGTAACAAGAGGCACCATCTTGGAAGCAGAGAGTAAGCTTTTACCAGATGCCAAGTCTGCCAACATCAACCTTTAGAACTGTAAAAGTTAATTCTGTCATTTACAAATTATCCGGCCTAAGGTGTTCCGTTATAGCAGCAGGAGCAGTGTAACATACCACCAAGGGTAGGCACCATCTTTATCTTTGCATCCGCCATTGATTATCAAAATGCCTTGCACTTAGTAACATTCAATTACTGTTCATTTCAGATCCTCTGTGACTTTCAATAATCTGTTATGATTCAAGAAATATGACATCTGATAATTATCCAATTCTCATCATCAACATCTAGATTTTTACAAATCTTATCCTGAAACATCTATAGTGAGGATGTATAGCAAGCTAGTCCTGTGGTAATGGTCAGAGCACGAACCATAAGTCTCTGGGTATCATGGATACTTTTTAAAAGGTCTGACTCAGAACATTAAGAACCATTTTCTAGAGTAAATGCAGGAGCAATACTTAAAATCTGTGGGGAAAAGAGAAACCATGGCTCTTAAGCACTGAACCAAGTTTCTCTCAGTACTTTTCTTGAGGAAACTCAGAGATCCTTATTTGATTTCAGTTTTAATTTATTTCTGGATCCATGTAGAGCACCAAATTTACTAATAAGGAGAATTATCATCATGTTATTTTTAATCTTTTGGCAATAAAATTTTCCTGACTAATTAATTATTTCCAGCTCAGCTATGCCTTCCCCTAAGACTCTCCAGCCCCCTGCTCTGTTAGCTTCTCTTTGCTGTGTTTCACCTTAGAGCCCAGGAAGCAGACAGAAAGCTATAGGGTCCCTTCAACTGTGAAGTTCTTCTCAGAGAGAAGGGGTGTAAAGCCTGAAGCTAAGGTGAACTCCTAGAGGACATGAAGTAGCTTACCACTTATGTATTATATTACCACATATATATGATATTTGTAGCACATATATTACAAGCCCAATAATGTGGTATCACAGTTATTGTTTTAAGCAATAACTTTTTTAAATTAAGAGATGAAATGAGGAAAAAATATATTTACAGTCTCTTATATTTACCCACTTATTTAAAATTGTTGGAGTTCTTCATTTTTTTCCTATGGATTTGTTACCATCTGGTGGAATTTCATTTCAGCCTAACTAACTTTGCGACTTTCTTCAGTATTTTTTGTAGGGCATATATTCTGAAAACATATTCTTTCATTTTTTTGTTTATCTGAGAATGTATTCTGTTTCTGGAAAACAAAATACAAATGAAAGTGGTTCATGGATGAAACAGGTGGAAAATGGACAACCTAGAACATCCTTTGAGAGAGTTGAAAGGAGGGGCTGCCTTTGTGTGTGACCAGACATCTAACCGTAAGAACTACTGTGTCGTGGAGTGCTGTATGGGCCCATATGTTATGTCATCTTGATTTCTGAGAGATAGTTTTGCTTGATATAGAACTTCTAGTTGATGGTGTTTTTTTTTTCCTTCAGCATCTTGAATATGTCATTCCACTGCCTTCTGGCCTCCAATGTTTCCAATGAAAACTCAGTTCTAATGCTTTTCATTTTGTATTATTTTGCTCTTCCTGTTCTAATCTTTGCATATTCAGATGCATTCATCTTGTTTCCATATTTCCTTCTCATTAGTAGAGAAAAATTTATTTGGTCCACATATAGGATAAATATAGCATTGTTTACTTTTAGATTTTGGAAAGGTTTGTGGTACCATTGCTATTGTTGCTTATTTAACTTTTGCTCTGTTTGCATGACTTCAGATGGTGAGTGATTGAGCCCAGGTTCATTCTCCTCCAAAGTCATGACTTCTTGTCCTGATGCTGTGTCAAGTCTATGAACCATCCAGTTTAACTGAAGTGGGAATGAAGCAGAGCTGAAGCACTGAGGACCTGCAGAACCCAGACAAGTAGGTGTCATTAAGAAGGTCCAGAAAAAAAGATGATAAGATGATGACAGATAGGTAGGCCCATCATCAGAGGTCCTTGGGGTAGACAACATTCAGAAACATGAGCAGAAAGATAATCAGCATAAAGGATGTCTGTGATCAGGTTACCAGCTGATATGGTCTGAGTTTGTCCCCCACCAAAGCTCATGTTGAAATCTGATCCCCAATGTGGTGGTACTGAGAAGTGAAGCCTGATGGGAATTTTGGGGTTATAGGAGCAGATCCCTCATGAATGGCTTCGTAGTGCGTACCAATTCTTGTGGTAGTGAGTTCTTGCTCTGGTGAGACTGGATTTGTTCTTGTGGGAATGAACAAGCACCCCAAAGAGTTGGTTGTTATAAAGCTGGAATGCCCCTCTAGTTTGCCTCTTTGCATATGCCCACTTCCTCTTTGACCTTATGCCATGTTAGGATGCAGCATGAATGCCCTCACCAGAAGCTAAGCAGTTGCTGGTGTCATGCTTCTAGAACTTCCTAGCCTGCAGAACCATAATCAAAATAAACCTCTGTTCTTTATAAGCTACCTAGTCTCAAAAATTATAGGAACACAAAACAGATTAAAACACCCAGCCAAGTACCTGGGATCAAAGCAGAATCCAGTGAGACACAGCGGAAAGGCCCTTGCCCTTGGTGTTAGGAAAGCATGGCTTCCTCCTACTTATGTGATCTTGAGCAAGTTATTGACCTCTCTGAGCCTTATTTTCTGACTTGTAAAATAGGGCTAATAATGACTGTTGTTGCAGGGCTGTTGTAAGGACTAGAATTATATATAAAATATGCTTTGCACTATGTGGGACCTGGGACATAGGAGTTATTCAATAAATAGTAACCGCTTATATTATTATAAATGCAGGAGCTGATCATTGAAGCAGGGCCTCACTCCTAAATAACCTGGTACAGGTACTGGGTGAACAAGATAAAGATTCAGTTATTATTACCCAGAACCAAAATAAGATTCCATCTACCTGCATGGGAGCAAAGATCAGAGCTGGAGTGTGCTTATAACTCGCCTAAATATTGTACTAGAATTCCTCATATTACCATTTGAAGCATCTGATGACATTGATACAGAATGAGCATCATTTAAGTTGGTGAAGTTCTTTTTCCACAATGCAGCCAATGAGTTAACACTGTTCTAGTTCCCATGACTCAGTAACAAATTATGCCAAAACACAGAGGCTTAAAACAATGACAATGACATCTACTTTGTTTGTAAATCTTTAATTTGGGCAGGGCTTGGCAGCATAGCTAGCCTATGCGCCACTCAGTCTCAGCTAGGGTGACTGGAAGGCTAGGGACTGCAATCAACTGTGAGATACTCCTTCACCCACATGATGCTGGCTGCTGGCTGAGACCTTCAGGACTGTCGGCCAGAACACCTAACTCATGGCCTCTCCATGTGACCTGGTCCTGACCCTGGACCTCCTCATATTATGAGTGTCTAAGAATGAATAGTGAGAGAAAGAATCACTGGGAGGAACCATGAAGTTCTATCCATGAAGGGGGAGTGTCAACATTACAATTTTAAAAGAGCATATTGAATGAGATATAGTGATAGAGCCATCTTTCTATTTATTCTATTTATCTTTCAATTCTAGGTGAAATAAATTTGCCATGCAGCTTTTAAAAAAAAAAAAAATTCAGGCTGGGTGTAGTGGCTCACACCTATAATCCCAGCACTTTGGGAGGCCAAGGCAGGTGGGTCTCCTGAGGTCAGAAGTTCATGACCAGCCTGGCCAACATGGTGAAACCCTGTCTCTACTACAACTACAAAAATTTGCTGGGCATGGTGGTGCATGTCTGTAATCCCAGCTACTTGGGAGGTTGAGGCAGGAGAATCACTTGAACTCAGGAGGCAGAGGTTGCAGTGAGCTGAGATAGCTCATGCCATTGCACTCCAGCCTGAGCAATAAAAGTGAAATGCCATTTCCAAAAAACAAAATAAAATAAAATTCAGATGTGTATTTAAAAATGCAATAAAAAATAAAAGAAATTAATTTAGAACAATAATTCGATCTAAATGAAAAGTCATGATCCACAGTGATATGCAATTCAAATTTTCATCAATTATGTTAAATCATTGTCTTCAGAAACAATTTTCTTAAAATAATTACTATTTTTTGAAGTAAACGTTGATGCTTCTTTGTTAGATTTATGTCTTCTGTTTTTTATGTGGTCAATTATAACACAACAGTCTCCCTTGGTGGATGATACATTTCAACAAATATTTATGCAAGTTATACATTCCTCACCCTTTCTTGAGGAAGAAAAAATTAGTACTCAGTATTTCATGAAACAAACTTTTTTGTTTTTGGCCTAATTGCCAACAAGAGTTTATTACAAAATTAATCCCAAGCAACAAAATAAAGGGATGTATACATACAGTGGAATATTATCTAGTGTTTTAAAGGGAAAGAAATTACGACACATGCTGAAACATGGATGAACCTCTTGGAGACATTATGCTAAGTGAAATAAGCCAGTCACAAAAGGACAAATATTGTATGATTCTGCTCATATGAGATACCTGGATCTACAGTTAAATTCATAGGGAAAGAATGTAGAATGATGGTTATCAGGAGCCGGGGGAGTTAGTGCTTAATGGGCACAGCACTTCATTTGGGGAAGATAAAAATGTTCTAGAGATCAATGGTGGAGATTGTTGCAGAGTAATGTGGTTATACTTAAAGCCACAAACTGTCTACTTAGAAATAATTAAAATGGAAAATTTTATGTATATTTTGCCAAAATAAAAATGTAAAAAATAAATAAACTGATTATATTTATTTTACATATTAAATGACAAATGATTGTTTAAAAAAATTCAGGATATTCTATGAGCTCTGTTGAAGAACTGTTCTGCCCCTCTTGTACATATTCTTCTTGTTATATATAACCTATAATTTCTCAAGTTCTCCACTGACCCCACCAACAAGCAGCCTGGTGGCTTCATACAAATGGTTCAATAAGCAGCTAACTGGTACACCAAGTCTCCAGTAGGAGCCAGTAGCAACATCAAAAACTTCTCCCACGATCACTTGAACTAGAATAAAGTAGCTATCTATAGAGTCTAGGTACAAGTTGTTTCATTGGATAGTATGTCCTCTTCCTGCATGCTGCATGCGAAAGATGTGTGAGTTACTTTTCACTAGGTGAGGAAAGGTAGGGAGAATAGGGTTATCACTGGTCATCTCTCAGACTGAACACGTGTTAAAGTGAGAATTCTGTTCACTACACATACACCTTAACCACTACTAAACAAGACCATGTCAGAGGCTAAGAAGTACTGCATGGAGATGGTGCCAAACCCAGCCCAGATTATATTAACACAACTATTAACAATAATATCATCTGTAAAAATGAAAACATCTGGGAGAAATCTTAACTAAAAGAGAAACATTGAGGAAATAGCATAAAACAAGACAGCCTCAGATATACCAGGACTTCTGGTCACCCTGAAATGGGAATAACAATTAAGCATACCTTATTACAAGAGTCATTTTGATAATTAAATGAGAACATGTGAAAGTATTTTGTAGAACATAAAGTGTTATATAAATATGTCTATATTGATCTATATGTGCATTCTTGCCCACAGATTATTTCAAAAAGAATTTTACCATTATTTTGTAAATGTTTATAAAGTATCTTCCTGTGATTTTTAATAGGCATTGCATTAAATCTACAATTAACCTAGGGAGTACTGTCATTTTCACTATTTTTACTCTTTCAAATAAATTGTGTAGTATAGCTCCCTACTCACTCAAGTCTGCCTTTATTGTCCTCATTAGAGTGTTATAAATACTTTAAATAAATCTTTATGTCCTGGATGATATTAGTGGCCAAGAATTTAATGTCCTGTTTCTATTTTAACAGAATCTCCATTTTCATTGCATTTTTCAGCCTTGCATCACTGATGTCAGAAAGATGTGTTGTTTTTTTGTTTTTTGTTTTTTTTTGTCTGTGTGGTGAATTAATCCTATATCCTTTTCTCACACATTTACCTCATTTGATCTCACTGCCTCCTACAGTTTCAATTCCAAAATCTCTACCTCAAACCCCACTTCCCAGAACAATAAACACATCTACACAACTCTTTGCTGCCAAGACATCCCACAGGCACCTCAAACTTGATACAACCAGAAGAAAATTCATCTTTCTCCCAGAACCTACTGCTCCTTTGATATTTCTAATTGCAGTGAGCCATATGCCCTGTTGCACAAGCTAGAAACTCAGGAGTCATCGTTGACCCTTTCTTCTCTCTTACCCTCACTCTCATCAGACACCAAGTCATGCACATTCTACCTCCATTGTAGCTCTTGAATCCAACGTCTTCTCTCTCTTCAGGTTCGGGCCTGGACGTAGATAGACGTTCTGGTTTTGGTTTAACTGTTCTTCCCTCCCTCCTCCCTGGAGTGTCCATTACCAGCTCCAGTTTCACCTGACTGTCCCCTTCCCCAATCCCTCCCCACCCTTACACAGTCTCCAGTTGCTCTTCATACGACAGCCAAAGGGATTTTTTTGAAACAGTGCTGTTTCTACGCTTAGAATCTTCAAATATTACCCGTAACCTCTGCCTTGGTGCTACCTGCACCTGCAACCTCATCTCTCAGCACTGAACCACCTGCCCACCCCTTATCCCCTTTACTATAGTAACACTAATTTATTTCCTGCTATCAAAAGCATTCTGTTCTACTCTCTGAATTTAATATGATTCCCATTCCCTCCATCTGAGAGTACTCTCAAGTTCTTCGGGTCTCCTGTAAGAGACCACTCAACTACTGGAAGCCTTCTCTCACCCTCTTCTTGGTTAGACTCTGCTGTCTGTTTACTTGTACATCTCCAGAAGCAGAACATGTGCATGTCAGAGGTGGGCACCCCTGAGTGGACTTATGTCAAGGACAACACAATATGCTTCCCGCTCTTGAAGTGTTAACATCCCAGGGGAAAAGCAGATTGCAACAGAAACAGATCAACACTTGACATTTGGTCGTACATGAAACCAGCTACCTAAAATGGAAAGTGCAAATTACTTTTATATTTGTTCAGCATGCTTGGTAAGAATAGCAAAACCTTTGTCACAATAGAATGAAATCAAATATAAATCATGGAGGCAACTCCTAGTGCTGTGCCAGATCACGGCTTCTCCCACTCTGCCAGGTCCCCTGATCCAGGAAACAGGTGGTCAACACAAGAGCTTCAAGTAAGGGTCAGAGAGTCTGTGACATGCCCTCACCTATATGGGGAGCCTAGTATTTGCTGTTTGTTTGACTATTTTTCATTACCAGCTTGAAGAACAAGGATGGGTCATTCTGGGGTTACCAGCTCTGGGGTAAATTATTAGGGAAGTGCAGAGGGAGCTCCATGGGTCCAAGGGGCAGTCTACTGGATTCTATGTGGTCCTCATGGAGGGTGGGAGTAACAAAGATGCCAGTGGATAGTGTGTTTATTTTGATGTTTGCTGTGAGTTTCTATCTTCAAATGTGTTAAAAGGGAAATGCATAACAAACCTTAGTTTTACTGTTTGTTTTCCAGAAAATTCTAGCGTATTGTAGGGGGAGAGAGCAATTACATGGTATATTCCCAGTGGACAATGTACCTTCTTTTTGCCACTGACATCTCTTGGGAAAAAGCATGGTTAGTCAGGGACCGAAGCACATTATATACACACCAGCAAGTATGCCCACTTTAGACTGCATTGTAACTGTTAGTCTATTTAGTTATGTTAGTTTCAAGAATATCTCTTGTTTGCAGCTATATGCGCAATTCTGATTTGTTGTTGTTGCTGATGTCTAAACAAGGAATCGACCTTCTTTTTTAAATAATACATCCTATTAAACTTATGAAATATTTTATATGCTGCCCTGTAAACTTTACTATTTTTCTTGGCTTTCTCTTTTTATGTTAAACAGAGAGAATATAAAAACAGACTAAACTTTTTGTTTTGTTTTCAAAGCTGAGTTGGAATATAACCTTATTTTTCTAATATAATCTTATTACTTTTCCTGTTATTAGCTAAGGAAAGGAAAGGTCTAGAAGTGATCAGATCTGCAGCTGTTTGGGTTTTCCCACTTTTCACTTTCCTGATTGCCTCCATAATTATATCTTTTTTAAAGCTCTATCTTAACACCTGGTAGTTTTCAGAACCTATAAACTAATTCAGTGATGTGCAAACCCAATCAGGTGGCAGGCCTTTTATAATTAGTTATGATATGATTATATTCCTTATAATTTCATAAATATTCATTCAACAAATATTTATTGACTGTCTCCTATTTGCTGGTTTCGGGGGGTCCTATGGTATATCGATTCACTTTTGTTACCTACCAAATCACCTCTAAACTTCGTAGCTCAAACAACAAATATATATTGTTTCTCACAATTCTGTGTGAAGGCAGGGCAGTTCTTCCAGCCCAAGCTAGCTGGGAAGACCACCACTGGGTTTGTTCATGTGTCCATGATTAGGTGGCAGTGTGCCTGGTGACTGGTGAATCTACAGTGACCTCACTCACGTGCCTGGCAGCTGGCTGAGATATCTAAGTTCCTCTCCATGTGCCACTCATCCTCCCAGGCTAGCTCAGAATTGCTTACATGGCAGTTTCAGGGATCCAGGTACAGCAAGCCTCAATACAACTCTGCCTACATCATGTTCGCTAATGTCCCACCAGCCAGAACAAATTGCGTAGGCAGTCTAGAGTCAAAAGGTGAAGAAACAGACTTTACCCCTGACAGAAGGATCTACAAAATATCAAAAAGAGAGTGGATGCAAAGAACAAAGACCACATGGCTATTCTTGCAATCAACCAAAGTCCATCCCTGACCACAAATCATTCACATTTTTCCCACATGCAAAGAGTTCTCATTCCCATCCCAGGACATCTGAAAATGCCATCCAGTGATGGTAGTGAATTTGAAGTCCAGGATTTTGTGACTGAAATCAGGTCAACATGTAGCTCCTTCTGACCCAGAGGCTGATGAGCTTAAAGGATGAGCTATCTGCCCTCATAAACCAACATGCAATAGCAGAACAAGGACAGGAGAACGGGAGAAGGCACTCCGACTCCAAAAGGGAAAGAATGGGAAGCACCTACCAGTCACCAGTCCATAGCAATCGTGAAATACAATGGAGCATAGGTTGCCGGGATCTCTGGCTGTGGAGGCAGAGAACGTTTCTTGATTAGGGCCCAATTCTGCTCCTTGGGAATAGCCCCCCAGACTGTCATTCTCTGATTCTCCTTGAGAATGGCTGTCTAGTCCATTGTCCTTCAAGGCTGTGGCTTCACCCTCTGGGCTCTCGGCCTTTAGAATTAGCCATCTGAAATAAATACTCCTTTTTTCCATTAGAACGGCCTATGTTTGAAGCTGCCTACTGTGGAAAGATAATTCTCCATGGGTCTTTTGCATTTCTGCACATCTTACAAGTAGCATCACTGACTGTTTTTATTCTGAGTAATCTTTTGTTTAAAGATATTCGTGAAGTGAACAGTCTTGGAATGTAGAGACGGTGTCTCCCTCTGGAGCAAAGGGCAAGTTGTCTTTAGCCTTAGAAGATAGAGATAACATGTCCTTTTGGGTCAATGGGCAGGCATACTTACTGCCTAATGTAAAAGATTCAGGTTCCCAAACTTCAGAGTTCCTGTCCTATATTGCAACCATTGCATGTGCACGTGTCACATGGCTCCAACTGAAGCTCAGTGAACTAACACAAATATGCTCCTGCTCACACTGCCTGTCCTTTATTTTAGTCTCTGACCTTGGCAGTCCATGTCTTTTGACAATACCCACAACATGTTAGCTTGTAAGTAGAATAAAATCTCAGCTCTTTCATAGTTCTTGGCAACTGCTTTCAACATATAGAAAGTTGGGATGCCAGAAATCTTTTTGCAATTTAAGCAGTTTCATTCTCTTTGAACACATGTGTTGTTCTTTGGCTGGTAGAACTCCCTTAAAATACTTATATACTTTTCACGAATCAGAATCTGGTCCACTCCCTTTAACAAAAGCTACATCCACAATTCTTTTCCATGTAGCCCCTTTCCACTTTGAGAAGCATGTTAGGCCACTATAGCATAATGCCTTAAGATTCTTGAAAGTTCTTTTGTCTATCTGACATGGCCTAATAGGTATTACCTTAAATCGTTCAGAAGTATAAATCAAGAATCTTATAGATACATTCTCAATTTGACCTTTGCCACCAGAACTCCTTTTACTTTGAGGATCTTCTACTGTCTGGAGTCTGGGGATGAGAAACACTTTTATTTTCCAGCCCAGCAGGTCCTGGGCTCTCTAATTCCCCCCCAATGCTTCTTGGGAAGTAAAGAGTCCTTCTTTAGCTCATCTCTCTTTTGCAATGTCTTATTACACACATCCACAAGCATCTTGACACTTCCAGCATTTTATTTGAAAATGTACTTAATCAAATGTAAAATGTTATTAGGTATATTTTCTATCTTCCAAGTTACTATATACAATATATATATATATATATATATTTTTTTTTTTTTTTTTTTTTTTTAGACGGAGTTTCACCCATGTTACCCAGGCTGGAGTGCAATGGCACGATCTCGGCTCACCGCAACCTCTGCCTCCTGGGTTCAGGCAATTCTTCTGCCTCAGCCTCCTGAGTAGCTGGGATTATAGGCACGCGCCACCATGCCCAGCTAATTTTTTGTATTTTTAGTAGAGATGGGGTTTCACCATGTTGACCAGGATGGTCTCGATCTGTTGACCTCGTGATCCACCCGCCTCGGCCTCCCAAAGTGCTGGGATTACAGGTTTGAGCCACCGCGCCCGGCTATATACAATATTTTTGACAACTGTTTTGCTACCATGTTACATATACTGCCATCTTCCCAACTTTGAAAAACAATTTTCATCATTTTTCCAGTCTTCACCAACAGTTCCCTTGCACTTTTCCAGATCCACCCCCTGCCTAGCCCCAAAGCTAATGGCATATGCATTGAGTTTTTGTTTCGGCAGCAACCTGTTTCTAGGTATGAATTTTTCTGCTGCATCAGTTATGTTTTGCTGCATAACAAACCACCCCAAAAGTTAGTAATTTTTTCTGTGGATCATCAGTCTGGTCTAGACTCAGATGGCCATTGTTCTTCTGGTCTTTCCTGGGATCTCTTATATAGCTGAAGTCTCTGGCAACTTGACTGGGGTAGGATGGCTTAGGATAGCCTCACAGGTGTCTCCGATGGTAGCTGCCAGTCACAGGCCCCACAAGGTCTCATCCTAAAGGAGGCTAGCCCAGACTTTTTTACAAGATAGAATCAGGGCTCAGGGCTCCAAAAGGGCAAAAGCAGGAGTTGCAAAGCATCTTGAGGCCTAGGCTCTGCAATGTCACTTCCACCACATTCTACTGGTCAAAGCAAGTCATAAGGTCAGTCCAGAAATAAACTCCATCTTTGGTAGGAAACATTACCATAGCAGATGCTGTGTTGCAGGGACCTGATCCTTCTTCCAGGACCAAAGCACTCCTTCCCCATTTCCTGGAAGTGTTGGCTGCTGATAGCCACAGCTGAGTCCCTGCCTCCCCAGGAATTGCCCTCTGCCAAAGGGAGTTTCCTAACCCCAGGTTACACTGCTCCCTCAGGGTCCGCTCCAATCCAATGACTCACACCCCTTATATCAATGAAAGACACCTCTGAAATTTCCTTCCATATTCAGAGCTCCCATAAGATTGACTAAGGCTACTCTTGGAGCCTCTGTTCAATCCTGTTTCCCTCATGCCCTCACAGATAGTCCCAAGAGCATTTCTCAATAAATCGCATGCATGAAAATCTTCCTGAGAATCTGTTTCCCAAAAAACACAACCTTAAGACACCAGAAAGTGACATTTCAACCTAACATAGTTGCACAGGAAACCAGTCCAAAACTTCATGGCTTAAAACAGCAACCACGTATTACTTCCTGGGAGCCTGCAAATTGGCTGAGCAGCTGGATGATCTAGGGTGGCTCCATTCACATTAGGTAGTTTGTAGTTTGCTCATTGCGTTGTTTTAGTTCATCACATGCTTCTCACTCTGTAGCAGGCTAGCCCAGGCTTATCCATATTGCATATTGGCATAGTTCTTTTGAACGGCCACAGATTCTTCCTTTCTCTATACCCATGCCCTTGTAATGAGATGTTGCAGGTCCTGTTGACCACAGGGGCATGAGTAAGCTCAGCAGAGACGAGCCGAGGCAACCCAGACCAGAACAGAGTCACAGAATCATGGCAAATAATAAATGTTTATTGCTTTGAACCTCTGAGGTTGAAGTGGGTTGCTTCGCAGCAAAACCTGCATCTGTGAATGTGATATGCAGCAGTTAACAAACCCAACCTTTCATCACAACATAGAATAATTTTATTAGCAAAAACAGTATACACTATAAAATCACAAAAAGAATAAACATATACCCATAAAGATCAAAGTATTAGATTAGTAATTATCTTTTCCTGAAATTTTCCAATAATATTTCATTTCTATCCATTCTTTCACATAGTAGATATGGAAGTTGTTTTCTTTTTTCTTTTTTCCTCAGGTATTTCTTGATAGCAATAGATATGGAAGTTTTAAGAAAAAATTTGATGAGGGAGAAGACGTGAGTGTTCAATTGAGGAAGTTATACTTCAACTTATTTTCCTGTACATTAGGAAAACATTATGATCATTTTATTAGTTGGATACCAATATTCTGCAGAAGGGCATTTGAGGATGCCTGTCTAATTTACCTATATATTTTCTTTCATGCATCATTGATCTTGCCCTTTGGGGATGTTCTAGTCTACTTATCATTTATTAGTGTCTTTTGTCTACTCTCAGATGGAGAAAATCTTTGTAATGATCTTACCAACTGTGAAACTTTGTCGACAACCTGTCTGGGCTTCTCTAGACTTTAAAATCATCCACTTCTACTTAAAAAGGGTAACGCTGACTTGAACATGCATTGATAATTATGGCGATAACTCCATTTCTCTTTGTTTACCAGTTATTCTTCCCCCAAGTCCTTCTTTTCTCTGAAACTGAGGATCAAGAAAACCAGTCTTACCAGTCATCTCTCCTTTCTTCTTGACAAATTCTAAGTATCCTTTAGAGTTCTTTGTACTGTGACATGAGCAAATCTGCTGAGGGGAATACTGGGCCTCCTATGAGATTAGAAGTTTTTCTTCATCCATTTATTCAACAAGTCTTGATGGCATGCTTGTGATAGGAAACGCATTCTGCTAGACATTCAGGAGCTACCAAGACATCTTCAGAGCCCTGACCGTACAACCACACGTTCGTTCTGCTGATGCGTCTATTTCTTCTCACACTCTGATTATTCATAAATTCTGTGTCCTGTGTACATTTTCTCTGTATGAGTCATCTCTTGGAAACTTAGCTCTGATTGAGCTCTGCTGAGTTGTGACCTTGGACATCATCAATTCTTCATGGGGCAGTGCTTCTTTGCCGCTCTCATAGATTTCTTTTCTGTTATCATTAAGCATTATTTGACTTGCAAATGTGAGTTGTGTTTTAACAGAATGGTAAAGTATTAAATGTTCATTAGAACAGCTAAGCGCTGAGCTTTGAAATGCTGGAATCGAGATTTCAAGTCCTAGAGAGAGCAGAGAATACACCATTTTACTCAGAAGCAAGAATGTCACTTTAATTCTTGCCAGAAAGAAAACTGTTTATATAATGAATTGTATTTCTGCTTCCATGACTCTTTCCAAAGCTGGTTGGCATTATAGCATAGTGGTTAAGCTTTAAGCCTCTAGAGTTCAAATTACAGCTCTACCCCTTGCCAGTTATGTGACCTTGAAAACACACTTTCTAAGTCTCAATTCATCTGTAAGATGGTGATAATGGAATTCAACTAATTGGGGAATAAATAAAATAATTCATGTAAAGCACTTAACATTGTGGCTCTTATGGAATAAATATTTAATAAATAATAGTTATTATTATGTCTGCCTCCAATTCTGGCCTTTAATAAATGAAAGTCATGTGAGTTGCCATAAATATTTCTTTATAGGTTATGAACTTGGTCTTATCAACTACTCTTATGATATAGTCATGCCTCTGATAAAGAGGAAATCATAAGTTAATAAGCTTTGATAATGTAAATATAAACAGAAGATAGATAAATTTATTCCAGTTCTATTGTGAATGCTTACCAGTGTTTGTTCATCAGTCTCATATATCTTTAGCTGAATTCTAACCATATTACAAACAAAAACTTAAATATTCTTTACTTCACACATGCTACTTTTTTATCATTGGGAAAGTGACTTTTCGGGAGTTATATAATGAGATGGAAGAAAATTCCAGCATTTCTGATTTACCTTCAGGTTTTAGGTACCAATCTGAAAACAGCATGACTTTCAAAATTTACATGGAAAATAAAATGATAAAAATATTTAGCTTTTAGAAATTTAGTCTCTAAAGCTTTAGTACAACTTACAATTCTTTTTTAGAAATGTTATTATTATACACAGAGATCACATCCTTATAAAACCATAACAGCCAAATTAAATGGCGAATATAAATTCCCAGAACAGCCAAAGAGAAAATGAAATGAAAATAAAATTTGTTATTGGGTTTCTCATTCAGAGCAAAGCTGTTCAGTTTCTGTAATATTTGGAAGCTATAAGAAAGTTTTTCACACAACTGTTTTATCATTTAAATTTGCAAAATATATCTGACAAATCCTGAGGAGACAGCGAAGACGAAAATGAAATTCATTGAGAGACACAAAACCCCTCCCGACAGAGGCGCTAATCCTGCAGTTTTACGGAGGGCTTTTGCGTCTGCTGAAGGAGTTTAACACCACGCTTCTCTGAAATCTCTAAACAAGACTTTCTGAGGTAAGGCACTGTGGTTCTGTGTGCCATTCCAGGGACACAGCCTCTCAGCGAGCAACACAGATGCAGATAAAGAACTTTATCCCCCAGCTGAGTTTGAAAAAGAAGACCTGATGGTTGAAGACATAAGAAGATTAAAGCATTAGATTTTTTTAAGCTTCAAAACGACTATCTTCCAGATGGTCCTTATTGAGAGAAAGGAGTTTGTTGGTTTTAAATGTATAAGATAAGAAATCCTTAGACTCCCAGGATGTGTCCCTCACAGAACATGACATTTATTTTGGTTCCCTGGGTAAAGCCCTTGACTGTGGCATCTGATACCAAGTGGAGAAACGGAGCAGCTTCAGAGAATCTCCCAGCAATGTCCCATGTAGTCCCTCTTGCCTAGGATGAGCCCGTACCCGGAGGGGCACTAAAATGCCAAGCCCCTGCCAGAGGTTGTCAGAGTGATTCAAACAGCAGGAACCGCAGAGTTTAAGATGTGTGGAGAATAAACCTCTCATCACTCCCTCCAGCTCACTCGGCGTTCTCTCTGTCATTTATGTAGGCAGAATAGAGGGGAAAGCCTGGTTTTATGATGTGTTCATAAGACAGGGTCCAAGGACCATGCTGTCTAAGCAGCTGAGGTGGGACTTGTACCCAAGGAGGCGAGGAAGAGGGTAGTTTCAGGTAGCCAAAGAACACAGGTAAGGTTGAAGGCGGAGGGGCCTCATTGAAACTTTACTCAGGTCTCTGCTGAAATATCACCTTCTCAGAGCAGCCCAGCTCACAGGAGAGGGTGCCGCCCCTCACTCTCTACTCTTGCTCTGCTTAATTTGTCTCCGTAGCACTTACCACTCCCTAGAGTTGTATTATAAATTTATCTGTCTATTGATTGATTTGTCTATTCATCATCTCTGCCTTGATTACCTACTCTGGCAGACCGATTGTAGGCACTGGGATTATAGCACTGAATTAAACAAGTGCCTGCTCTTAGGGAGCCTGCATTCCAGTTAGGGTTGAAGAGGAAGGCTGACAAGGGGGAAATCAGCAAATGAATCCAGTATCTGTCAGATAATGGCCGGTGCTGTAGAGAAAAACCAGGAAAGGAGGGTAGGAGAAGGCAGAACCTGGAGAGTGGGAATTCATCAGGAAGGCCTCGCTGAAAAGACAGCATGTGGACAGAGTGCTTCGGAAAGTGAGGGAGAGACACACGTGGCCATCTGGGAGGGAAGAGTGTTCCAGGCAGCACAG
Source organism: Cebus imitator (assembly GCF_001604975.1). Classification (NCBI taxonomy): domain Eukaryota; kingdom Metazoa; phylum Chordata; class Mammalia; order Primates; family Cebidae; genus Cebus; species Cebus imitator. The sequence continues at coordinate 1,894,203 of NW_016107674.1, read as the reverse complement.
ACAGCAAGTGCAAAGTCCCTGGGGCAGAAACGTGCTACGTGTGTTCCAGGAGCCGTCAGTGGGGAAGTGGACCGGGGAAGCGGAGGCGGTGAGAGAGTGAGGGTGATGAGGTCAGAACAACATTGAAGTGCCAAATCATACAGGGCCGTTGTAAAGACTTTGCCTTTATCTTTGAGTGAGGTGGGAAGTCATTGGTCTAGGGTCACAAGATAAAATATAGAATGCTTTGTAAATTTGAACTTCAAGTGGACAATAGTTTTTTTTTAGTACAAGCATATCCCAAATATTGCATGAAACATACTCACACTAAAAAAGTCCTGTTATTTATCTGAAATTTGAATTTAATTGAGTGTCCTGTATTTTGATTTGCTAAATCTGGCAGCCCTCTATTGGAGGGTTTTGAGCAGACTGAAAAAATTTGGCTTGGGTTTTAAACAGGATTGGTCTGGTTGCTGAGAATAGAGAGTAGGGTGTCAAAGTAGAAGCAGGGAGACCCCTTAGGAGACTATTACATAATCCAAGATGCTGAGACCTTTCCCAATGCAAAAGTAAAGAAGAAAGGGAGGGAAAAAGGGAAGGGAAGGAGGGAGGGATGGAGGAAGGAAAACTTAAAGTGGGCCAAGAGGAATTACTGCTGGAAATGTCCATTGAGGCCAGATCAGAGCAGGCTTATAATGCCACACAAGGGATTCGTACTGCATGTTTTAGGACATGGGAAGCCCTTAGAGGTTTTGGAGAAGGTGAATGACAGCAGACCTGGGTCTTAGAGGGACACTCTGCTACCACTGTGTTACAGAGGGTAGACAGCAGAGAGAGCAAAGCCAGTTCCAGCACTGCACAGTCTCTGGTTTAGAGATGCTGAGGCCTGAACAAGTGCAGGGCCTGTGGGTTTGTTCTTCATTAGCCCTAGAAAGATGTTCTTCTTTATCAATAGCCCCAGTACCAAAAGTATTAAATATGTCTGGGCTCCTGAAATGAAAAACAAAACATGTGGAGATTCACATGTCTCAAAAACTCATTGATCTAAGAAATGGGAAGACCTGCTCCCGACTCATCCCTCCACGGAAACATGCACACCCACTGCACACCCCAACGTCCTTCTGTCTGCCCCACAAACACCAGCGTGTCCACAGACAAGTCATCAGAAATGGAGGAATGGAGGTGATTTTCATGAAACCGTTTGATGATGACTCGTCCCAGACCCCTGTTTGAAACCCTCCAGCTGATGCACCCAAGATTAGAGAATGCTCAGTGGTCTCACCCCTGCGCAGGGTCTTGGTAGCAACACGACCAGTGCCCACTGTGGGGCATTTGCCTTGTGAGCGGGACCTACCATTCTTCACATTCTGGGAGAGGCCTTCGACTGTGGCAGCCTCCCCCACATCCCGCCTGCCTCTCCTACTCTGCCCAGAAGAGGAGAAAAGACCTACCCAATTGGTGAGTTTCAGAGGGAAAAACAAGGCTTCTTGGCTCAACTTCTTCTCTCTCTCCTGGAGGCATCATTTCTGTCCCACCATATGCCTCTGGTACCAGCAGCTGTCGGGTACACCAGGGACTAGGCAGGTATATCTAACTCCACAGAGAGCTGTCAGCAAGCCTGCATGGCACCGCTTCAATGCTGCGTTTTCCAGCGCAGTATGACCAGTAACACACGTAGTATTTTGCTCCGCATCTCTCGGGGTCTACTCACCTTCTCTTAATTGGTTCTAAACTCAGGAAAGGAAAAGAGGGCTGCTCTTTTACCCCTCTAAATTAGTAAGCCAAAGGCAAAGTTGCTGTAACTGGACCAAGGGGTCAGTGGCTTAAATAAGACAGAAGTGTGTTTGCCTCACACACAGGAGAGCTAAGCAGTCTAGACTGGCAGCAGGTTCCACTTCACACACTCTTTGGGGACCCGGGTTCTCCCTCTCAGGTCCTGGCATCCCCAGTGTTGGCCTCACAAGCATGATAAAGGCTGGGTCCCACTGCCCATCCAGCCCAGCCCACAGGAAGAGAGAGGAGCAGATAGAGGAGCAAGTGCCCAGTGTCGTAAGGCTTTATGGCTCAGAGGTGGCATGTGTCACCTCCATGTACCTGCAAACCCAGTACTACAGCCAAAGATGCCTGTGAGGACAAAGGACGTCTCTAGCTTGGAGGCTTCACTGCCCACCCACTCCACCTCTCACATCTCTGGATGATTCACTGACTCCGGCACTCACCATGTCCCTTCACAAGCTGGAATAATAACATCCACTCAGCTGCACAATGCTGGGCTGATGGAGCGTCGGTGAAGAGCATGGTCATTCTTGGACAATGTCATTATGAAGAAGCAGCTCCTTCATCCTGCTCCTTCTCGCCGGGGCTGCCTGGGGCTCTTCCTGACCATTCTAGGGTGCGAAGGAGCTGAGTTTCACCACCTAGCAGCCATGAGTGGGAGTCAGGTCTCAGCCTTGCCTGACACATAGAAGGCACAAGGCGATATTTTGAGCACTGAATGAATGAATGAGTGAGTGGGTGCGTGGGTGGGCGGGTGTGGGGTCAGCCCTCTTTCCAGGCTGATGCTCGGTCCTGCGGGCTGTGGCAGAGCACTGTGCCTCTTCCAAAGCTGCCCTTCCCTGGGTAGGAACATTCTGAGGCATGGCCAGCAAGAAATAAGGCCTAAGTAGAGAAAACATGGTTGAATAAGCACTAAAAAATAAATCAATAAAAATGTAAAAAACCTTAGCTCTTCGTTTTCTTTGTGACGGGCAGACTTACCATAAAAATGACACTGGGCCTATTCTCTCCAGTATCTACAAGTTTTTAAAAAATCCCCTTCCTGCAGTCTTTTCTGTCTGATGTTGGCTCTTTCTTTAGGATTTATGTCATAAAGACAGACAAACAACAAGGGTCTGTCTGCGCCCCATGGGGGAGGGTGTGGCTGCGTACACAGGCAGGCCTCAGGTGGGCTGCAGCCCTCACTGAGCTGGCATTTTGACAGAACTCACAGTTTGTGGACTAGAGATTGAGATGCTCCAGTCCTCAGCTAGGACAAACCAAGATGCTCTTATAGCATGCTGAGCTTCACTGACAAGTCCTATGGCCCAGTTTCCCTCGGATGAAAGAAGTTCAGGTACCAATTCACCATGTAGAGCTGTTTGGAAGGAAAAGTAAATGAAAAGCCATATCAGGTAACGCCAGTCTCCCATGCCCTGCTTGAGCTCTGCCTCATTCTTTTGGTTCTCTTACCCTATGTGACAAAGCATCTCAGATCCCATGAGAAGAATAATACCACCTTCTAAGCTACCATCCAAAGAAGTTCATGGAGTGCACGGTGTTAGGAGGACCCCAAAAAGGCTGTCAATTCACAGGTCTGCCGTCTTGGTAGTGTCCTTTGACAGACTTTTAAAATCTCCCTCTTACGGAAGAACTTGTTTTAGTGGGCAGATGCAAGCCTGAGAAAGAAAGAAAGTTTCAGTGAAATTGATTTTATCCTCCTAAGTACCCCTCGAGTCCAAAGATCAAGCAGCAAGTGCTACAAAGTAAAAGGTAGCATTACCTTGCATTTGGACAGACTCTTATCCTGCCCTGAATTAGAAAGAAGGAAAGGAGGGAAGGAGGGAAGGAGGGAAGGAGGGAAGGAGGGAAGGAGGGAGAGAGGGAGGGAGGGAAAGAAGGAAGGAAGGAAGGAAGGAAGGAAAGAAGGAAGGAAGGAAGGAAGGAAGGAAGGATGAATGGATTTTTTATTTCTCTGTTCCCACTGACCTCTCCTTCAGGGCAGACTTTGCCACAGCCTTCTGCAGCTCAGGCACTGACACTGGCTAAGCCAGGCCCTGACACTTGCAGAAAAGCACTGCCCCTCTCTGCTGGGTGCCCCAGAGGATTTAGGAGAAACAGGGCCCTCTCCCTTCTCTAACTCACCCTCAGGCTATGGGTCCAGAGAGCATCACCACCAAGGAGGAAAAAGAGAAAGCTTGGGAACCCAAGGGACCGCGGTTGCTGAAATCTGAGGCCAAACTCCTATGTCCTCCACTTGTTTGTTGTAAGCGCCTGAACACAGGCTCTCCACTTGCTGTGAAAGGTCGTGTTTATCGCCTTAGAAGGCAAATATTTTGTACCTAACCAGGAGAGAATTTTCTTCTTAGCACAGTTCTGCAGGGGAAGCCAAGCTCTCCCTCCGAGAGATCTGAGTATTGTGTGTCGAGTGCTCTCCAGAGCCCTTCTGCACAGACAGCCCCGAGCAGCATCGGGATTGAAACAGACCCCTCAGGTTTCTGGTTCTCCCATCCCTTTTGGGGTGGGGGGCAGGGAACAACATGCTTCTCACCCCACCCCAGAATGGGCACACTCCCGATGGAGAGGCACAGACAAAGCCCCTTAGGTCTAGTTCAGTGGTTCTCAGACTCTGCGCCATATCAGAATCACCAGAAAAAACGTTTTCCACCCTGATGACCAGGCCATCCCAGAACAACTCAGCCAGGATCTCTGGGGCTGGGACTAGTGCCCCCAGGTTCACACTGGAAATCTCCTGAGAAGTTTTCAAGGTATGGATACCCGATTCACAGTAACAAAGAGAACCAGCAATGGGGCGACTGCACCTCTTCACTCTGTCCCCACTCCTGAGTCCTCTCCCAGCGACAGCCAAGGCCCCTGGCCAGCCAATAATTTGGGATTGGAAACATTGATCCAGTAAGATGATAATAATGTTAATAACATCTGCCTCGTGCTCTGGACCTGGTATTCTAGGAAGAGCCTTTGCATAGATCAGCAAATTCAATCCTCCAAAAACCTTAGACAGCACTCTCCTAATTTGGGAAACGATCTCCAGAAAGTTAACTGACTGCCAGGGCCGTGCAGCTACTAGAGTGAAAGTGCCAGAATTGCAACTCAGCTCAACTGCATCCATGCTCCGAGCTTTTTAACCATTTTGCCTCAAATGTTCCATATTTCTTTATTGATATCCAAAGACCTGAACCTACCCATTTCTCTAAAAGCCAGTTCTCAAAAACAAAAAACAAACAAGCAAAACAAACAAACAACCAGTTTACCAAAAGTTAATTTGCTAACTTATCAAGTTACCAAAAATGTCCGCAAACCATCTACAGAGTTTACAGCCATATTGGTGCATAGGTGGTTTCAACAGATTTTGGAGATTTTTGCCCCAGGGCTTAGTTTTGATATCTCCAGCCTGTTGAGAAGAAGATGGAGGCCTTGGCCCTCCACAGCAATAGACTTCTGCCCCTGAGGCTGACTCCACACCATGCCTGTCCTGCTTCACCTGCTCCCACACCCCCAACCACAACCCCAGCTCTTGGCCACATAAAGAAGGAAAGTGAGAGAAAGAGTTTCTTCTTGCAGAGTCACAAAGCAATGCCACTCCATCCAGCTCTCCTAGACTTGGCAGAATCTAGTTCTCTGTCAGTTTGAGGTAAGTCAGCTCTTCATTAAACTGATTTTCAGTGAATTGACAAGAACCCTCTAATTGAAACCTCCATGCACTATTGTGGCACCTGTCACTGCCTACGTTGAGCATTTATCATGCTGAACTATAAATGCTTCTTTGCTTCCCTCCTGTGAGCTTGAGGGCAGAACCCCTCCATCCCTACCATTTCACTTTTGTATCTCCAGTACCTAACACGGTAGCTCCCTTCTTGTTGGGAACCATAAAATTCATCATTCAAATCAGGAAACTTTCAGAGTGAGAGTGGGGGCTAACTCGATGAGATAGTAGCACAATTGGCATAAACCAAGACTGTCCTGAGCAATACGGAGCAGGGTCGCTCGCCTGTGGTAGACATTCCAGTGCTGGTTGGATTCATTAAATCAGGAACCTTGCATGATATGAACCAGCTCGTTGAGTGCTGAAGGCGTTTGTCTCACATCTACTCTCCATGCCCGGTGAAGAGGAGTTTAGACCTTATCCTGAAGACTTCTAAGAGCCTGGAAGGTTTTTCATCCGTGGCCTGATGGGCCATGTGCTGTGTAACAATATGGTGCTATAGAAGACAGGCCAGATGGAACATGTGCCCATGTTGAGAAGCTCAGCGGGAGGGGTTTGTCTTTCCAGGCCAGGGAAGGCAAATGAATGAACTATGGCAGAGGGTTCAGATGGACTCGAGAGATGCGTCTGAGACACAATTGGGAGTCTTCACAACCAAATTGTTGGGAAAAATGGTGGAGAAAATAAACCAAGGAGGACTTCAAGTTCCCTGGCTTATGAATATGGGTAGGCAGTGGTTCTATCCATTATGAGAGGAATGCTCAGGAGAAGGGCATGCTTGGGAGCAGGACTAGGGGTGTCTGGAGAGTGAGTTCTGTTCTGGACCTACATGGGATTCCCAGGAGCCACCGCATACATGGTTCTGGAGCTCAGGGGAGATAGCAGGTTGGAGACCCAGTTGTGGGAGGCACAGACAGGTAGGGGTAGAGTGGAAGAGATCCCCCGAGGAGAGTGTGCACTGCAAAAGGAGAAGTGGGTTGTGGCAGGACCCCCAGGAACACCAACAGCAGCAAGAGCTTCTCCATAAGGCCCTCCCTGGGCTTCCTTCCTCTGAACCAGCAATGAGGGGGCCCTGTGGTTCTGCAGCCGTCTGTCCTCACAGTCCTCTGGGCTGCCTCCAGAACAGCTCTCCTACGAGGAATAATTCTTTCAGTTTACCATCTCTCAAAATTATGTTTCTTTTTGCTAATAATGTTCAGGCCCAAAACCCTGTCTCACCACCTTGGGTTTAATGTGATGAAAATCCATATTCACCTTGAGCAGGCTATTTCAGATAACAGATATTTATTTGATCAGACTCCATTATGCCCTCAGCTACATCCCTGCCTACAACAAAAAAAAAGCTCAGCCCAAGGTTTCAGAGACCATTGTTCGAGGTCCTTCAGTCCCTGGAACACAGTAACCACAAGAAGAGACAGATTAAAAATTAATGAATGTGCTGTACTGGGTGTCTTGCAGTCAAGGATATTTAAGTAGATAAAAGAACAAGGGGGGAGGGGAGGGTTTCATGGCTAATGGTTTTCTTTATAATTATTAGGTGGGAAAAATGGGTGAAGGGGTGGAGGAAGGGGCAAGGCAATGGAGACAGAATGAAAGGTCTGCATTAAGAGGCAGGGCCAGCAGAGGCGAGGCTGTGTGGACAACTGGGGTATTTTTAGGCTTGGATTGTGCGGGGGCGGGGCAGTGCACAATGAAGTGCGGAGGACGAGACGAAGGAGCAGAACGTTTCCACCCAGGCAGCCTCGCCTAAAGCCTGGCCAGCCCTGACTTGAATAATGAGGCTGTTTGGACTAGCCTGAGGCCGGTAGCAGAGACTTATGTAACAAAACAAAATTAAAAAGTCTTTGGCTTATCTACCATCCTCAAAGAAAACAGGAAGCTTCCGACACGTTGTCATCTTGTGTAGCCATGGAGTAGTTTAGTGTAGCAGCTCTGCTGTGGTTACCATCAAAGGATATGTGTGTTTCCTAATAAGAAGTAAATTAAAATGCCAATCTCACACACACACACACACACACACACACACACACACACTCTTGCTGAACCCTGAAGTGGAACAGACAATACCCTTTTTAATGAACTACAAAATCAACCAGATTTACTCCCATCTCCCCAAAAGAGCACGTAGTTAACTAGGAGAAAATCTAAGTATTTTCTAATACTGCGGAAGTATTGCAAAACCCAGAAGATCAAGAAGTTTTCCAAATCAAGCCTGAAGCAAACAAAGATTGTGTTTGGTTCAAGTCGTGCTCATAAAATATACCACTATGCTATTTTAAGGAAACAACTAAAATGTTGTGGATTAACTCCCTACAGAGAACAGAGTACGCCTAGGCTGAGGAATTGGTTAAGCATTATATTATCTGTGAAAACAGCCTGGCTTTTGGTAAGTTAGATGAAATGGACAGAGCTTGGGGAGCTGCAGAGTGAAAATCAGGGCTAGGATGGCCTCATGGGCCACCAGTCACTGTTTGGTTTGGGACCGTGAGCCAAGAGACCTTGGAGAGACAAGGGTGTCTCTCTTCCCAGGAGGTGGAGCTGATGTGAGGGCGCCTTTTCAAAGCACATCATCCATCCCAAAATACGGAGCCTGCTGAGGTCCCCAGCACAGTGGCTTGTGACATGACTCATCCCAGGGAGATTTATACATCTTACAGGTGCTCAGATCCACCCAGAGACTCAGATCCAATGGCTGGGGGTGGGGAGGAGGTAGGACAGTTCTGGCATCTATGGTTATCAAAGCTCTCCGAGGTGGTCTCAAAGTGCAATCATGATGACAGCCTTGCCGCTGCCCGTCCTATCCTGAGGTTGAGTCCCCTTCCCTTCCATACACATTTCTCCCCAGGCCAGGCAATGCCATTAATACCCCCTCCTCCACCAAGTGTCTGCAGATGGTGCAAAGCCCAGTCACGCTGAAAGCTGAGAGTCGGTGATTGTCTCTAAGTGAGGAGTGATGCAATATGATTTGTATTTTAGGAAAATAACCATGTAGGCAGGATGGCAGAAGGACTGAGGAGGGAGAGCCTGGGGGCAAGGAGACCAGTTGGGCACTTGACCGCTGTCAGCTCTCAAGGCCAGGAAGGAAGAGGGGCCAGGAATTGGAGGATATGGGAGAGAGTCCAAAACATGTTTGAGATGGAACCAACAAATTTGATGACTGTATGTGTGGGGGAGAGGGCAAGGGAGGAGCTGATGGTAAAATTTCAAGATAGCAAAATAAGGTTAAAAGTGACCAAAGTGACTAAAAATAAGATCAACTGTCTCAGGGAAGGAAGAAGAGCACCCATTGGCCTGGAGTGACTGTCCTCCTTTCTCACCCTAGGCCTTGGAAGGGCTGGAGCAGGTTACACAGAGCCAACATTAGACCTGCTGCCATGGATTGTTATTGCAGTAATTTGTGTTGGTGTCCGGACTCTGGCACCACCACATTCCTAAAGGCCAGGAATGGATCTGGTTCATCTTTTTTAGTCTCAGCACTTAGACCCATAAGCACGTAATGAGCACACAACACATATGCTAAAAAGACAAGTGGCATAATGGAACTGGGAACAGCCTCACTGGGAAATCCCACTGTTACCAAGTCAGCCTTATGACAGTTTCACATTAAGAGGAACCAAAACTCCTTATTCACCTGGGCTGCAAATGACTTGCATGCCCATGATGATGCCAGCGGTGTGATTTAGGAGGAAGTGTTAATGAGGAAAGGTTTTTAGGTTTGAGGTGTCATGCTTCAGTTTCCAGCGTGGGCAGCCTCTGACAAAAGCCGCTGTCCATGGTAGGTGCTGCCTCTGAACGTGGGAGAGGAAGGAGGCGGTTGGGGCCTGAGACCAGAACTGGCTTCTGTCCTTGTCATGGACATGCTGGGGCGGGGGTAGAGGGGCTTGGAGGGGCTAGAAGTAAACTCAGCCCGCAGAACCTGGGGAAATGGGGGGCAGACCACTTGGCTCAACAACAGAGGAAACTCCTTTGAATGGGATGCACGGTGGTGGCTGCAGCGATGAAAGGAGAGCGATCGTTTCCCAGAGGGCAGGGAGACAGATCCTGTACGGTTCTTCCCAACTGCTCTTCTTTGCTTCAGATCTCCATGAAACACCTCTTTCTTTTTCCAAGTTTTCTAAAATGACACAGTGAATATGTTTAATTAATTGGTCAATCAATAGCCAGTGATTATCAGACAGCTGCTATGTGTGTACTTAGAGAAAACTGCAATGTGCAAACTGGAGGGTGACCCAGAACAGTACGTATCTGACCTCAAACGTGCCTCAGGCGGCATTTGACCTGACGTTCCCAGCCCACCTCTCCTTACAGATGCTTTCTAAGTGGTTTAATCCCTCCTGCACCGAGAAATTGATCATGTCAGCTACAGTTCTATTTTTCACATAAAATCGCCCTCTGTTATTTTTTTTTTTTACTCTGAGCCATTTTCCTCTCTCCATCACCACCATCCCACTCCAATCCTCACAGGAGCCAGTGTCCCATTTGCCAATTAAAAGCACAATATCCATTCTTCTTTGTCTGCAATGCTGTGAAGGCTTCATTTTCACATTTCTCTTTGGCTGGAAGTGTTAACTTCCAGTTGCAGGAGGTGAGGGTGGATTTTCCTTTCCCTGTCTATGAAATTCAGTATACATTTGTACTTACTTTCTTTGCCCTGCAGGTTTGCCTCTTGAATTTCTCAAAAGTCAGCAAAATTCTGTGCTAGGCAGAGTCTAGGGGAGCTGTTGTTGACAGCTTGGGAGGGCGGAAAGGAAAGAAAAGGGAGAATGGAGGAAGACAAGAAATAAAGAGGAGACCAAAAGGAAAAATTAACTCTGGAGGCAGAAGGAAACTGTCCAAATGGTTTTGGAAACAACTCACTGGCTTCTGTTGTGTGCCGTGGGCTTTTGCTTTCAATGTCCTGACTCAGTCACCACCTTGTTTATTCCGTCCTGCGAGCCCGACCCGTGTCTAACAGACCCCTGCAAAGGCATCCGTCATGAAAATGAAGCTGTGTTGCAGTAAAGCACAACTAAAACTGAAGGGAAGAATTTAAGCTGTGAGATAAGGAAAAATATTAACATATAAATATTCAGAGGCTTGCCCTCTTCCCTGCCTGAGAAAGCTCTGGGCTTTTTCTAAGAGCATAACAGAAGCAATGTGGGGGAGAACCTCAAAGCCTGGCTAGGTTTGATTCAGAAAGAGCAGAGAATACATATGCAAAAGAGCAAGGAATGAGGGGCCCTGCCCCCACCTAATGGTGAGGAAATCAAGAGGAGGAAGGAAGGAGGGAGACTGCAGTGGGGTAGGGGAGAAGCCGCTATTCTGGGTGTGGGGGAAGGAGGGAAAGAACGTCTAGTTTTCTGTGCATTATGACTGTTATGTATCTTCAGCATTTTTTCACTAAACTGAAGGCTCAAGTTACCTCTAAGTATTTTGGGGTGATAGACTGTTCTTTGAATGTGACTTCATGCTGAGGAAGGGCCACACGGCAGCTCGTCATTGTATGGGCTACAGATACGTCCACCATCATTGTAGACACTGAGTCTGAGAAACAGCAGGCAAAGAAAGTGGAGTCATTGGAAGAGGGATGTTCAGAAAAAAAAAAAGAAGGAAACAAGACATTCATGATGGCGTAAAGAAGCCAGGCTCAGTCTTCCCTCACGCCGTCCCTGAATACTAAGCTCCATCACTCAGGGAGCAACGCCAGTCATGAGATCCAGGGTACTACTGCAGGCCCCCACATCTGCTCTCCTTGAAACAATCTCCTTCTTGCCACTAAATGTCAGCCGGTGGTTTCCTCTGTGACCAAAGCAGCACTGCCGACCCTCATAGGCTAACTGGGGGACGCCATGGTAGTGAAGGCAGGATTCATCTGCTGGAGAGGCCATTAACCGCCCTTCGCCAGCGGCTAGGGCCTCCCTCTGCGCTCTCCCTTGGTTTCTACAGATGAATCCACCATCTTGAGGGCTAAAGGGGACCTGTGACAGAACAACCCCTGCTTAGAGTTTATTGAAATTATTAACCAATTACCATCAGGAAGAATTCACTTTATGGCAAAAAGAAGTGCTCAGTTCCCAAAAGTCACCATTCGGGACATTTGAGGGAAGAACCGTTTGAGAGTTGCTAGGGAAGTGGGCAGGGGAAGCTCCCAGCCTTGAAGCCGCAGCTCCAGCTTCCTGGCTTTGAAAGCTGCACGCCTGGGGCTCCATCCGGGCCCTCTGGACAAAGAGCCTGCCACTCAGACAGGAGTTGTGAAGCACCAGACTGGGTGGAGGGCTTGACCCTGAACATGCAGGTTCCAACTCTCACCACCTCTGCCCTCCACCCTGACCTCCTCAAGTAGAAAGTGGGAATTCTTGCACCCTGTGAGATGCCATTTTGTCAAAGCAGCCATCGCAATCCTACTCCAAGACCTCAGCCTCTAAGAGTGGCCCAGGGAGGCCCAAATTCTCCCTGGGGTCCAGGGTCAAGTTTTGGTTCCCACTAGTTGAAATTGTGTAAACACCATGATCTCTGTTAAACTGCATACAACATATATAGATAAAATATTAAAAACATAACCCATGTCTACTTGAGAGTTAATCTTATTTTCTCCATCAAATAAAACTTTTCTATTTTCTCAATTTTAAGCCATGATCATTTGTAACTTTTGCAATCACAAAATCTCTCTTTTATTGTGAAAATAATTAAAAGCCCTTGCTCTGCCCCTGATTACCCAAGAGTAATTACCCTCTCTAAGCCTTTGTCTTCTCATCTGTGAAATGAGAAATGTGTGTGTGTGACTTGCTTGCTAAGATTCCATTCAGCACCAATATTCTGGAAATCTGTGAGAAATTTAACTACAAGTTACACTAATTTAGCCACAAGAGAGTACCATCCTACAAACCGCTGAGGAATCCCAATTATTTGTATCTAACTTGACAGAAAAAAAAATAAACTTGGCTTGGCATGGGGGACATCATTATATATACTAATTCTATTTTTTCATTTGGAGAACATGATGGTCTGCTCATTTATTAGACATTGCTAAGGGCCTATTACGTACTAGGAACCCTGCCAGGTGTTGTTATAACCCTCACAACAATTCTACGGTGTTGACGTATTAGTTGAGGTGATACTAGCCACTGTAACAGATAAACCGCCACCAGCTCTCAGTGGCTTACTGCAAGAGATGTTTGTGTCTCACCCACTTGAAGCCCAAAATGGATATTACTTATCGGGATGGAGGGATGCACTCTCCCAAGTGATGACTCAGACCAAAGGCTCCCCCATCTTGTATCTCTGTTGCCTTCAAGACTTGGCTTATTAGGTCACAGTTCTCAACTACCCTAATTTGTAAGGGTGGGAAGCATGAAGGACTTTTAAGGGCCAGATACTGCGAGTGGCTTCATAATCCCTGCTCATATTCTATTGGCCCTACTCAGTCACATGACCACATGTGACAGGCTTGGTGGTTAGCTGTCAGTCTTTGCCTTGATAGACTTTACCACCATTTCATTTCATTTCATTTTTTTCTTGAGACAGGGTCTTGCTCCGTCTCCCAGGCTGGAGCACAGTGGTGTAATCATGGTTTACTGCTGCCTTGATCTTCCAGGCTCAAGTGATCCTCCAAACTCAGCCTCCCTAGTAGCTGGGACTACAGACATGCACCACCATGCCCAGGTAAATTTATTTTATTTTCTTTTTTGTAGATATAGGGGACTCACTATGTTGTTCAAGCTGGAACTACAGGCTGAGGAAACCGAGGCTTAACCAGTAAGTTGCAGCACCAGAATTTGAACTCAAGACTTCTGACTGCAAGCCGAATGCTACATCCACATAAACAGCAAGCAGTCTATAACTGTGTATGATAGTGATAAGGAAAGCAAAAATGACAAAGGAGCTCACTGATGGGGGACTAATGCCATGTTATCTATTGGTGGTTGTGGGGGAACAGAGGATCAGAGAAGCTAAGTAAACTGCTCAAGACAAGCCACCCAGACGGACGGTGGCTAGACTGGGACTCCAAGCCAAAGCCCTCTTTCTACTGTGCTAACAGATTGCCTTCCATTCTGCACTGAAGGCTGAATATGTGTTTGCTGATAAGAGGAGGTGGGGCACTGCAGGCAGATGAACAACATGTATGCAAGTCTGGAGGCGGGACCAAACCTCCAGAGAAAGAGCAAGTCACTCCATGTAGTCAGTTAGTTACCTCCCACTGAAGCAATCCAACTATCCACAGCCAGCCACAAAGTATTTTATGTCTGTGGAATACTCTTCCTTGGATAGCCCGGTTGTTATATTGCCTGTCATTTTTATTTTTGCATAAAATTGAACTTTATGGTTTTATGGTAATAAAATCCTTTATTCGTGCCATGTTCCCACCCACTAAGCTTTCACTAAGACATACTCTTTTATGCTAGAGCTATATACTTTGATTAAAGCAGTTACATACCCATCTAAGTCCACATTCAAATAACTGTCCTGATCAATTTTTATTTTTCATACTTTCTCTTTTGATCCATTATCCCATCTCTCCCGGAATGGCTCTAAGATAATTTGCAATCTCTGGCATTTTGCTCTATGTATAGGTACTGACCTATATGTTTAATGCTCATGCAAATCAGCCTGGCTTGATCTGTGTTACTTTTCATTACTTGCAAGCTGATTAAAGTTATGAATCTCTGACGTATAGCTCTGTTTTCAAGATTGTCATCTAAATTATGTAAATAATTAGCACTGTAATTAGCTCTCTTCTCTGATGAGTTTCCGTTCAGGTTTGAGATGTGTTCATGTATATTTATCAGTTCAAGGTGTGCTTCTGTTCGAGACAGTCATGACTGTGCAGGAGGGATCCTCCCAGGGTAAGTGTCGGGTGGGCATCCTGACCAAGAACGGCCTGCCCACCAGCCTTCCTGTCCATGCTCAACGCACACGTTTCCCAGTACTCAGTCCTGGAAGATTCTTCCAAGGAATGAAAACAGTTGGAGCCTCATTTCTCCTAACTCCTTTTCAGGATCCTATGATTCAACACCATTTTTCTCTTTCTACGTTCTTTCTATCTCTGTAAGGAAAATTCTTTCAGATCCTTTTTAGAGCACTGCCTATTTTCCACTTCACCAGGAGACCAAAAAAGAACTAATCCATTTTCCCTTAATAGCCAGTGGCTCTTCTTTCCATGGGGTAAGAGCTAAGGCTTCCAGGCTGACCTTTGGAAAGACCCAGTCATGGCACTGCACTTGGCAGCGTCCCTGTGGGAGGAGCACGTTTTAGCCTGGGTTTGAACCTGGCTCTACCACCCAGGAGCTGCTTCATCATTAATATCCCTGAGCATCAGGCTCCTCCTTTGGACAACAAGGAAATAATATTCACATGAGAGCACAGGGACATGAACCTCTGAAGTATAACTACGTTTTCAAGATTGTCATCTAAATTATGTAAATAACCAGAATCATAATTAGCTCTTTTCTTTGATGAGCTAAGGGAGGTTATGCATGTCATGAGAACTAAGGGAACTAAGGGGGGTTGTGCATGTCAGAGCATCTGGCAGTGTTCCTCCAAGAAGCGATGTCAGGCAGTGGTTACTCGCCCAGATTCTGGACCAGAGTCCTACACCACTTTTCAGTGACCTTTTGGGCAACTTACTCAATTTCCCTGGGTCTCTGTTTTTCTGTCTCCAAAATGGGTACAGTGATAGCACTCATCTCATTGGCTTGCTTTGGGAACTAAATGTGAGCATTTAGAGCTGAGCTGGGCACTGGGTGGATGCCCCGCTCTCAGCTATGGTCCTCTGGCTCAGTTCTGACAGATGGAAAATGCTTGGGAGAGGTCGTTTCCTGCCCTTCCCACTTCCTTCTCACAGAGGCCCCAGGGTTGGATTCCCATGCATTGCCGCCACCTCATCAAAGTTGGAGGGTGGCAGGTTGAAGGTCGCTCTAAATCCAAGACTAGCTCCTTGCTCTGGCTTCCCGCAAACAAAACCAAAGACATTTGGACACTAACATTTCCTGCTTGTTTTTTTCCCATTGGAATGAGTGTTATAACTGGAACCATTCACGGATTTTCATCTTGATTTTTCCATCTCTGCCAATTGTCCTAGCTTCTCAATCTTAAAGATCCTCAGTCACTGACATCCCAGAAATCTGACTAGCCACAGACCTGCCTATCTAGCTCCTTACTCAGTATATTCTGTTGCTTTTTTTTTTTAATTCCCACAAAGCAAAGCAGCTTTTGAGGCCCAGAGCAAATAAGCCGAGGAACCGTACTGACTCTGGCGGCTGGCCTGAGTGCACAATGGCAACTGCTGGGCCTCAGCAGAAAGCTTCTGCCTCTGCAAAGCTCTTCTGCATGAGCAGCTGCTATTGGAAGCCCTGGGGGCAATGAACAGTCAGACCAGGAAGAAACTGAGGAATGCTCCCCTGAAGGGAAGATTTTGAACCAGATTTTAAAGTTTAAAAACTCCTAAAGGAGAGTAAGGAGCTATTGGGTCAGGGGAAGAAACCCTATCAACATTGGCTGTTTGGTTTTCAAACCAGACATCGCACATTGGAGAATGGATCCATGCAATTCCAGAGTCACGAGGTAGAGGAGTGTTTGCCAAGGGCTGGGGTAATAAAAACGTTCTAAAATTAAGTAGCAGTAATGGTTGCACAACTCTGTGGATATTCTGAAATCCGCTGAATGGTACTCTTTAAAACAGAGAATTTTATGGTATGTGATTTATATCTTAATAAAGCTGGGTTTTTGTTTTTGTTTTTGTTTTTTAAGAAGAATGAAGAATGGAGAGGCCCAATATGATCCCATCATGAAAAGGTCTCTCTGTTCTGCCTGTCCCTCTTGGGAATTGCCGGGAAGCAGATGTGCTCTTGATATAATGCCACAAACCATGAGAATAAGCATGAAAATTAATTGATGATAACATTTTTTTCATCTAGCTCAGTGGTTCTCAACCGGATGTGATTTTGGCCCTGAGGGTTATCTGGCAATGTTTGAACACATCTTTGGTTGTCACGACTAAGGAGTTGCTACTGGCATCTAGAGGCCAGGGATCCTGCAGTACATCCTACAGTGTACCAGACAGCTCCCCAACAAAGAGTGTCCGCCCCAAATGCCAGGAGCGCTGAGGATGGGAGTCTGGATCTAGCTGGAAGTCTACAGATTCCTCCTATCATCTCTCTTTTAATGCAAATTTGAGGTTTTTGTTAAGGCACAGAAATAAATATCTAAAACAATTCAGAGATTCTTTCCCCAAAGTCTTTTTCCCTATAATCTCCTAGTTTCAATTTGTTCCAGATTCACAAGGAAAACATACTTTTCCTGTAATTTCTCAATTTGTTCCTCTTTTGCAAGCAAAACTTGGTAAGTTCTTTATAGGGATATGATATTTTTAGTAAATTAGAAAGTTTGTATGTTCAATTTCATTATCCTCCAAGTTTCCTATATATTCCTTTGGGCACAATAAAAAGCTTTTATTTAACAAACAAAAAATAATATTGTTTTTTCTCTTTAAAATGAAATTTAGAAGAAAAATACCTTGTGGTAAAATGAGAAGTGTTTGCTTATCATAAAGCAGAGAGGCAGTTTGGTGGAAGGAAAGAAACTGAAGCTTAAGCTTTGAGTTACAGGGAGTTTGATTCTCAGCTCTGCCTTTATCAACTGGGTGGCCCTGGGCAGCTCACTGTCTTTTCTAAACCTTGCTTTCCTCTCTTATAAAAATAGGGATATTCATATCCACCATGCAAGGTTATTGTGAGAACCCAGTGAGATGCAGGAGGGAGCACTAATTCAATGCTCAATGTTGTTTCCTCCAGTAGCTTTGCCTTGGACCAGCCTGGACCACCCCGCGCACCCCTGACACCACCTCCCACCCCCCAACACAGACATAGGACCTGAGCCCCATGCTCTTTAACAAGCACCTGTGATCATTTCTAAAAATGGCCTTAAGGAAATGGGTTTGCCACTAGGGGTGGCTCTGTCCATTGCCAGGCCTGGAGCAGGAGCGGTTGGTGATGGTTCCTGTCATCTCCCCAGCCTGGCATCTTGGGGTGCTGCACGAGCCACCCCCCTTCTGTGTAGTCAGGCAGGCTGCCCTGAGCAGATGTGACACGGATTTCCGGTACCTGCTCCGCTCCTGCTCTGGACTCTTACACATTATGCACCTTGAGTCCTTGCCTCAGACTCCAGGTCAGCTGGGAAGTGCCTTCAGGTAAAGGGGCATTCATGCTTGTTGAGGGCCCAGCCTGCGGTGACACTGTGCTAGACACTTCACCTACATCATCTCACTGGACCCTTTGCAAAAAGTAGTCATAGTCTTCATAATAACAGAGCCTTCGATGACTGCTGGCCTCATGCTGTCATCGAAAGCTCAGCAGGCAGCACTTCACATGCATTAATTCATTTTCATTTCACAACATCTAAAGGTGATACTAATATGATGCCCATTTTACAGATGAGAACATCGAAGCAAAAGTGGGTTAGTAATTTGCTCTAAGACACACAAGAGAAAAGCCAGGACTTGCACCTTATACACCAAGGGGTTTTACACTACGTGAGGAGCGGGCCTCCCTCAGGACTTGGTGTCTTGCTTCCCTCACCCTCACCCGCCCTACACTAAGCTGACTCCTGCCTATTGCAAGGTGACCTGACTTCAAGGTGTGGGCCATAATTAATGCCCTTTGGCTTAAGTTCGAATATCTGGAGCATCATCCACAGTCTGTTTCCGGACAAAGTCGACCTGTCTCTAGTTTGAATGCAGCATACCTGAAGAGTCAAGTGCAAGTTCTTAAACCCAGACACCAAACACAACTTCAAAGTCAAAAGCATACATCCAACGTCTCAGCATTCAACTATTTTAATTTAAAAACTAGTTTTCCATTCCCCCTGGGGTAGAGAAACTTTTAGAGAGTGCCTCCTGGGCCAGTTCCACTCTAGGTAAGAAGTTCCACAGCGCCTTTCTGTAGCTATCACTACGCCCTTTGAGAAGGCTGGTCTGTACCCCATGGTTCCAGCAGAGTGCAGGTGGGCCCAGGGGCTCTCTTCCACGGTGACTCTGCTCTCCTCCCTTCCACTAAGTCACATATTCATGGGACGTTCTAGATTCAGTCTGGCACCTCTGGACCTACCACGCCAAAAGCAGACCGCACGTCCTGGGACAGCTCTGAGCCATAATCCATTCCTGTGCCCAACACAGACCAGACTGTGAATCCAGAAGTCACCCTAGAGGAAATAGAAGGTCGGTCATGGAATGTACGAAACAGCCCAGTATTCCATTAAATGTCACAGGAGTAGAAAGAAGCACAAGTAAGGGTTGTGCCTCTGATGACTCATCCATCAGAGATCCACCTCAGATGACGTTTTTCCCTTGCTTAGAGTGCCTGTTTCCACTTACCTCTCATCTTCACCTCACTCATGCTCCAGTGGTGCAGCTCAAATGCTCCCACCTCTGGGAAAACTTTCCCCTACGCCCACAGAATGAATCACTCCCTCTTCTGACTCCCACAGCATTTTGTACCAATGTCAACTCCAGCACCTACTGCCCTTGAAATGACCTGCTTCAGTCTTTATCTTCTTCCAAATTGAGCTGAGGACAGGAGCTGTGTCTACCCATGCCTGGAGTCCAACAGACTAGCAATTCCTAGAGCAGAACAGTGAGTGAAGACCTCTGTGAGAGGAGGGGAACCTACGGGAAGGGAGAGGGAAGGAAAGGTGTAAAGGGGAGAAGGCAGGGATGGATGACAGCAGAGTGGAGTCCATACATATTAAAGTTGTTCAGAAGGAGGGGATGGCATGATGGAAGTCGAATTCGTTTCCTGGGGCTGCTGCAAGAAATGACCATTAACTTGCTAGTGTAAACTACAGAGATTTACTGTCTCTCAATTCTGGGGGCCAGAACTCCAAAAGCAAGGTATTGGTAAGGCCACACTCCCTCCAGATTCTAGGGAGAATCCCTCCTTGCCTGCTCCAGTTTCTGGGGGCTCCTGGCGCTCTCTGGCTTGCGGTTGCGGAGCTCCAGTCTCTGCCTCCATCCTCATACAGCCTTCCTCCCTGCACCTGTCACAGCCCCCTCTCCTTTCTCTGATATGGACACCAGTCATTGGCTTTAGGGCCCAACCCAAATCCAGGATGATCTCATCTTCAGATCTTAATGACATCTGCAAAGACTATTCCCAAATAAGTTCACATGCACAAGTACCAGGGGTTAAGACTTGGACTTATCTTTCTTGGGGACATGATTAGGATCACAGCAGAAATAAACTCCACATCCTCGACACCCCTGACCCCACCATCACCTGGATGTACCCAGAGGGAGGCACTATTCCAGGGCTTCCCAGCCTCAGTCACTTCACTACCACACACAGAAATGGCATTTCAGCAGCACAAGGGGCAAGGATGTAACTGTTCATGGTCTGAGGCCACCACTGAGGGCATCTGGCTGCCCCAGGCCTGTTCTCATGGCCTTGAGCTGAGGGTGTCATTATTTCTGCAGCCCTGGGACCCATTCCCAGCAGCTACTGCTCACCACCAGTGACCCATAAGCACACGAGTCACAACATGGGATCACCACCTCCAATATTCACAGTATCGAAGCTGGCAGAAGGCTCAAAAGCAATGTTTCCCTTTTAGGAGCCTCTTTCTCCTCCTCCTCCTCCTCTTGTTCTTCCTATTCTTCTTTGTCCCTCCTCCTCCTCCTTCTCCTCCTCCTTCTTCTTCCTCCTCCTCTTCCTCTTCCTCCTCCTCCTCTTCCTCCTCCTGTTTCTTTCTTCTTCAGCATCCACCCACCAGAAGATCTTGCTCTCCTGTTTTGGCCTCTGAATGGCTGAAGACATGGCAGGCCAGTGTCCACCTTCGTCTGAGAATTACCAGAAGAGGTCAGGAGCTCTCTTTTCCCTGTGAACTCTCTCCTGCCAGGAGGCATGGACCTTCGACCTTCCCTTTGCAGCCACGAGCCCAGCAGCCAGTTTCCAGTGCTTTATCTTCTTTCATCACTCCAGTGGGTTTCTAGTTATGTGCAAGGCCAGCCTGAGACCACACAGAAGACGTGTCCCCTGTTCTCTCACCTCTATGTGTGTACTGGGAGGGGCCGTTCTCCAGCAGTCATGTGGATTTTTGCCTGGAGTCTTGAGGAGAGGCAGGTGCAATTTTCTTTTGTGTGTCACACTCCCACCAGCCCCAGTGTGGGCTTCTGGAAAAGGCCGTTCCTCGACAGAATTCACTTCACATCTCTATTTTGTATTCTGACGATTATTGGAGTATAAACTGTCCTTCCTGAAACACTCTAATCAACTAACTTGGCTAAGTTCTTTCCTAAACAAACACTGTGCAGCTTCCAGTTCTTCTTCTGCAAGAAATACCAAATTAGCTGCTTTGTGGTTTGCTGGTGAGCCCTGAGACCTTCATTGCATTATTAGGCCGTCCCTGGCCTACAGGGAGAACTGCCCAGAATATCTAAAACTGGCTATTGTGGAAGTTCATTTCATCTCATTTCTGTGCCTGCTTCCGCTGCTGATCTTGAACATGGGCTGTGTATCAAAATGTTAACAGAGGATGAGAAACACATGCATGAGATGATTATGTTGGCAAAAAAAAAATCCAATTCTTTTAAAATACCCGCATTTCTTTTCAGATTTAATCATTTATTCTTTCATCTGTGCCAGGATGATAGTCAATGTCGGCTGATCTTAAAGATAATCAGTTAAATCTTCCAGGAATACAGTCTCAAACATGCTGCAAAATGCATGTGGCCCAGCTTTCCATATTTGAATGGGAAGATAATTTTTTCCAAAAGCAATTTTTGCAGAGGATATTCATTTACAGAGCTGGGGAGGTAATTTTGGTGGGAAGAGTCTGTCTGCCCTTGCTGGACTCACATCTCAGCGAGGACCCTGACAACTCTGGGAATTTGACAGGGCTCATCTGCAGGTTCAAAGACAGGAACCATTTAAATTCACAGCCTCCGTAACAGCTGGCTGTAAGGAATTGTGGTGATGCTGACATTTTGCCCCTTAACTCAGCTGTGAGTCAGAACACAAACCCTCACAGTGCCAAAATTTTCAAGGGATGACTTTAATGTTCTCAGCTGGGTTAAGATGGACCATATATATGCTTGTCTTATGCCCTGTGAATAACAATAAAATTTATCATCCAATTGGGAACAGGTCTGAGAGTGAAAGGAGATGTAACAACTTTCAGGAGGGGAAAAAGGGCATAAGTCAGAACAATTCTAGGCAAACTGGGAAGTCTGATCAATCCATCCAGTCGCCCATTTCTCCTCCCTCCCCTCACGTCTCCATCGCAACCCCCCACATCCTGGAGGTCCAATCCTTCATGCCCCCAGTGACCTTGTGGCTAGCGGTATTTATGGGTGGGACTGGGGTGGGTGGGTGTTGGTGGAGCCATCTTGGGAGCACCTCCCCTCCAGCTCGCATTCAGGTTCTGCCTCTGTCACTGGCAGACCATGTGATGTGGCTGAGGAAGGCCCTCAGGAGGAATGCACGTGGCCCTGGGTACTCTCCCGTCCTCAGTCTACCCCACTGCCAACACCAGCCTCATTGTGTGGCTACCGCCTCACCCCCACCAGCTCCTCAACCCGTTCACATCGTGGAACCTGGAAGCCCAAACTTGCACTGGGCAAACCACAACACACAACTCTGCTGGGGAACCTGTGTCTGGCCTTGATGACAGAAATCGATTTAGAAGCACAGATGCGGGAGAACCCTGAAGAACACAGCTGCTCCAATCATGACCCTAAAGGGAATTGTTTCAGTCACGTATGAATAAATGTTGCTGTTAGAATTTGCCTAAAGACGGCACTTTCAAAACCTTTCTTAGTAAATCTATTCTCATAGATGCCAGCATGAGCAGCCAGGAACTCCTGTGTTAAACAAGCTCTGCAACTCAGAACTTATTTCCTCCTCTCCGCCAATGTGAAGCATCTTGCTAAGCAATCCCCTCTTCACTCCTTCCTTCCTAGCCCTTTAGTCACCTGCCTTGATCCATGTGGCTGCACAGTCATTTTCAGTCCCACAGATTATGAGTTGAATTAGGAAGGATCATTCCTTATCTATCACTTCTAGACCCTGGAAATCGGACCCTTCTAATGACACTATTATTTATGGATTTACATGGGGACACCTAAGTTCTAGATCGGTCCTAGCCATCATCACTTGTTTCTAAATAGATTTTACCTTTAGAATGGTCGAGGCTGCCATGCCCCAGGGTTTTTTCCTACTTGGTCTTTGGCTTCTGGCCCCTCCTCTGGTTATCAAGGACATTTGGGTTCAGTGTTATGCCTCTCTGCCTTGATGAAGTCAGTTAAGGGGAGAACTGTCACGAAGTTAATTACAGATGGAAAAGATCTATAAGAATCTTATCTGGGTAGGACACACAATGCTTCGCAATTACTAGGCACTTGATAGATTTGTTGAACTGAATTAATTTCAAGCCTAAAGTGTCCTTTTAAAAAGATGTTCAGACATGTTTGCAATGTCTCCAGCGAACATTATTCTGTCACTTACCCTGGAGTGAGAGCAGTGCCTATTTCATTATTAGGAAAGTTTTGTTTACGAGACATGCTTGCAATACATGTTGGACAGAGTTCTCAGCTAGGGGCTCTGATGAACCTGAGTGATATCGTGGTGGCACCTGGCCCTGAGACCTTAAGAAAACCCCTCTACCTCTCAGGGCTTGGTGTCTTCATTCATAAAATATGGACCGTAAACCATAACCACACTTTACCTCCCAGGTCATCAATTCCATGATTCTACTCCTCCACTCAGATAAACAGGACATTTTCTTAAAATTTATAAAAATATACTGTTTATGTGAAACATTTAAAACATACAGAACAGCACTACAACAACTATTTACCATCCACCAATACTTAACACATCTTAAAATTTTGCCATATTTCTTCAAAACTTTATCTTGTTTTTTGAAAAAGAAAAGACACAATAGAACACAAATGCATTTGAAGCCCTGCTTGACGCCTTCTCTGACCCCTTTCCACTCTGTCTCCGGAGACCTTAGCAGTATGCTGAGGCAAGTGTGCTTTTTAAATTATTATTATGCTTTAAGTTCTGTGGTACATGTGCAGAACGTGCAGGTTTGTTACATAGTTATATACATGCCATGGTGGTTTGCTGCATTCATCACCATGTCATCTACATTAGGTATTTCCCCTAATGCTATCCCTCCCCTAGCCCCCCAGGCCCTGATGTGTGATGTTCCCCTCCCTGTGTCCATGTGTTCTCATTGTTCAACTCCAACTTATGAGTGAGAACATGTGGTGTTTGGTTTTCTGTTCTTGTGTTAGTTTGCTGAGAATGATGGTTTCCAGCTTTATCCATGTCCCTGCAAAAGACATGAACTCATCCTTTTTTATGGCTGCATAGTATTCCATAGTGTATATGTGCCACATTTTCTTTATCCAGTGTATCATTGATGGGCATTTGGGTTGGTTCCAGGTCTTTGCTATTGTGAACAGTGTGGCAATAAACATACATGTGCATGTGTCTTTATAATAGAATGATTTATATTCCTTTGGATATATACCCAGTAACGGGATTGCTGGGTCAAATGGTATTTCTATTTCTAGGTCCTTGAGGAATTGCCACACTGTCTTCCACAATGGTTGAACTAATTTACACTCCCACCAACAGTGTACAAGCATTCCTATTTCTCCACATCCTCTCCAGCATCTGTTGTCTCCAGATTTTTTAATGATCGCCATTCTAACTAGTGTGAGATGGTATCTCAATGTGGTTTTGATTTGCATTTCTCTAATGACCAGTGATGATGAGCTCTTTTTCATATGTTTGTTGGCTGCATAAATGTCTCCTATTTTCATCCTTGTTTTTATATGTTCATAATATGGGCAGGTATCCATAAACTATAATTAGTATTGTGTGTGTGTGTGTGTGTGTGTGTGTGTGTGTGTGTAACGTTTACATAAATAATGTCATGTCTTAAACTCTTATATCCCTCTTGCTTCTCTCACTCTCACTTCTGAGAGGTTTGGGCTCAACACCAGTATTGAATCAGCTTGTTAAATATCTGTTGAGAGTTTAGCTTATATATCAAATCCCTTTTCCTAGCAATCGTTTTCGGTTTTCTCCTGGGAGTTCATTTTGATTTATACTGCACTTCATTTAAGTCTTTGCTCATCCTTATCACAACCTAAAAGTGTTCAGTTTTGCAAGGGGAAAGAATTCCTATTCTAAATTCTGGAATTTAAATATTAAATTACAGTAACAATGCAGAAAATGATACCATTTTGTAGTGCATTTTCTCCAAAGAATCCTTAACAACCTCCCGTCTATTTGTCTTACGGAGAAACAATTTCTACAGGATGTAGAATAAAGAATGATGATTTTATTTCATTTATAACCAGTGTCCTTTAAGAAGCCTTCAAGAAAGGCTTGCTGAACGCTTGCATGGACTGGTGAATTTCTCATACTTACTTGTCATCATTATCTCTCTTACAAGGTAAGCACCAGAGAAACCCCTCTCTTGTGAAGTGCCACAGAAAATATCAGCATGTATAATAATAAAAATTCTGTGATTGTAGTGATAGCAGTCGCTGTTGTCGATATGAGGCACTGGAGAGAAAAAGACCGAGACAAATTAAGGCAGATGTTGACCTTTATGCAGACTAAAACCATATGCCCTGTCATTATCAGACCAAAAGAAAATTAGAGTCAGCATTATTAAATTCCCTTCAGCGAAAAATGAGTGAGAGTGATAATGACCACTTACTTTGGAACATCTCATCAATATCAGAGTACAAAACAATATTCCAACATCTGGTGGAAAATATAAACTTCCTGCATTTTGCAAATATTGCTGCTGTGGGATAGTGAGAGTCCAAGTCCTATTTGATAAAATTATGGAAGTCAACGAATGGTCAGGCCAGGATTTGAACTCTATTGGAGAGATAATATTAACCATTCAAAGAAGATCTTACTGTGAGGCAACAGAAAACATCTCTAAAGCAAATGAATTACTATGCATCTAAAATAACAAGTAAGTTAATTCCCCATTTGGAAAGCATCTGCCAGATTGGTAGCTATCCACCTGGGGAAAACGGTCCAATGAGACAGGAGACATGTAAGAAAACCCAGATTAGTATCCAATAGAGTGTGTCAGACTGAAGGATCTAGTTGTGATGTTAAACTTAGGTGCCAGCCTGCATCTGAGACTCCAAAATAAAAATTCGAAAAGAAAAGCTTCTTTGAACACCTTTCTAGCTTACTAAGAGAAGACAATAAATTGCTGCAAAAAGTCAGAGATGTTGAAGGGAGTTTCTTAAGCATGAAAAAACAATCTTTACACAG
Source organism: Cebus imitator (assembly GCF_001604975.1). Lineage (NCBI taxonomy): Eukaryota > Metazoa > Chordata > Mammalia > Primates > Cebidae > Cebus > Cebus imitator. Next base: position 1,868,457 of record NW_016107674.1, on the reverse strand, counting down.
GAAGCACTATTTCTGACCCTCCAGAAAATAACAAAGGGAAATCCAACATCAAATGCAAACCTTGGTGTATTTCCCCCATACTTTCCCAAGTTCCTCTTATCATTCATTACTGCACAGAACAAGCATTTCATACTATTCTTAACTGCTGGGAAAACTAGCACTTAACATGTTTAAAGATTATATTGATTTAATCCCCTTCTGCCATCACTATAGTAACAACTAACATTTACTGAGTATTTCTTCTGTGGAAGGAACTGTGCTGGAAAGTTTCCCATATCATCATCATCATCATAAGCCCTGTAAAATGATCTAGTGAAGGATGAGATCATTCAGTGCAACTGACCTAAGCCAAACAAGAATAAAATAAAAAGGTAACAAAAAAGCCAAGGCTAGTTTAGGCACAGCCTGAGCCCTCTGCAGGGCTCAGTGTCAGGACCACGTTCCTCTCTCATCATTCCCAGGCTCTGCTTTCTCTAGGTTAGCTCTGTTCTCCCACTGACTTGTGCCTGACAATTTCAAGATGGCGGCCAATAGCTCTGAACCTTATTTCCTGTCATATTTGGGTCCAGTGGAGGAAGCGGGCTTGCCTCTATCCCAGCATTCTCGGCAAAAGTCTGGCTCTGAGTGGGTCTCCCTCAGGCCCAGGGCCCACAGTGCACCTCTGGGTGAGACTCAGCTCTGAGTCTCAGCTGAGAGCAGAGAAAGGCACAGCTCGTAGAGGGAAATTCTAGATGAAGGGAAAGTAGATGCCAGGAAAATACGGGATACAAAATTTAGATAATAGGACGGAAAAACTGAAAATATTTTGGTTGAGGGAAATAACATGATCCAAATGTGGGCAGGGAAATAAATAAGGTTGCTATGTGAGGAGGCAGAGTTCATGACATCATCAGAGTACGGTGACTGAGCAGTGGAGAGGCAAGCCACTTCCAAAACACAGCAGGCCTGCAACCAGACCTGACTGTCCCCACTAGATTCAGTAGGCAATAGAGTCACTGTACACACCTGGAGAAATAAGGTGAAATGGTATTGTGAGGAAAGGGGCTTTCTGGAACACTAGAAAGGTGGATGTGGAGAGGTGATTCACTGAGGCATGTAATGCCCCACCCCCAAAATCTTGGCCTTGTTGATGCTGACTTTGGCTTAGGAACAAAGAGACCCTAGGGATGTTTATCAACACTTCCTTAAAGGAAACCACATAAACTGTTAGTGTGGCTGTTTCTAAAATACTGATATAATTCTCGAGATTAAACATGCGTGGAGGCTAGCAGGAATTGTGAATTCATGATGTAGACAGAACTGCAGAGTATTGCTGGCAACTCTAAGCCCCAGTTATAGATTTCAGGGGCCAAGAGAAGCAACGCCCAGATTTGCTCTGTGTTCTTCCTCATTGGTCCCGATAAGATGTTGTATCTTAGTCTATTCAATAGAGGAACTTGACAGCTGAAGGTAGAATGAGGTAATCTGCCAGGGGAACAGGCATATATGAAAGCCAGGTCTTTCCCACCAATCCATATCCCAAAGGCAACATCACAGTCATGTCCAAGTAGGAGTGGCACAAAAAGTCTCCTAACACCGTGATCTCACTTTAGAATGGGGTGTCAAAAGGTCAAAGGAGAAAAATATGAGTAAAAATATACCTGAATACAGACTAGATCGTCCTTCATATAAGACTATGGAATTTTAATTTCTTAACTGTGACTAATTCCATTTCTAAAAATATGCAAAATAGCTCCCTGGACATGCAAATCTGACCTTGAGATAGATTTAGAAACATATTCTGGGAAGTAATTGGGTTCAAGTTTATGTTCTGAAGTTTCATATTTTTCTTGAATAAGAACACAGCATTTTTATTAGTAAAAATGCAAGGAATTGTTTCTGAAACATCTACTTGAAATGGGTATACACATATAACCTGACACAGTAGAGTACTGAGTGTCTGGACTAAATTAGGAAAAACGAAAGTATATAAGGCACCATTTTCAGGATGTTCATGGTTCCCAAGAATAGTGATTTAAAATGGTCTCAAGACAATTCAGCGAAAGCATTAAGTATCTGACTTCTGTGTTGTAGACATGCTTTTGTTTGGGGCATAGATGATCTTGCTGGGTCAGAGCCAGCCTGGCAATGTGCCCGGCATCTCCAAAGCTGGAATTCTTGGGAAAATACCTGTTTTTCCTTTCTTTTGGATCACCTTAGGATCTTGGTGTGAGGCCACAATTTCTTTGGTATCTCAGTTCTGTGCCACAGAGGGTGATTAGACAGCTGTGCCTATGTTTTTTTGTTTTTTTGTTTTTTTTTTCAGTAGAATGTAGGGGAATTGCTGTGGGAGATGAACACTATAGATGAAATTGATAGGACTGGACAGAGCGTACAGTACTGAGCATTGGAAGAGAAAAGTATCAGGGACTTCATTAGAAAATGTCTCTTATGGAGAGAATAAACAAAAGGAGTTGAGAGGGAGGAACTGGGCAGAGGCCTGCTGGAGAGCCCGTGCACCGTCACCTGGAACACTGGTACAAGGGACAGAAGCAGACACACAGGGCAAGCAGGAGAGGAGGGGATGGAGGGACCCCCCAGCCCCTGCCCCCTGGAGAACCAGGCCCCCACATCCACTCAAACCTCCCCATGGCAGCCCATGGGTAGCCCAGACCTCCCCAGTCTAAATGAGCCAAGCAGTGAAAAGTGAAGAAAGTACACTGAGGCTTAACCAGAAGGAGGAGGAGAAGACAAAGAACTCACCAGCTTCCAAAAGAAAAGAGAATGAGGAGGAGAAGGCGTGCTTCCGAGGTGCTGCTATCAGCCATGGGTGAGGTGAGCCCCTGCCTGGGCCCCACACTTTAGAGGGTCCTGTATGTTGACTCGCCTGTGTCTGTTACCAACAAATGCAAAAAAATACAAACATATGACTAGCCATCCAGGCGTAGGGAGTGACCTGTAGCCAGCCATATCTGCAATCAAGTCCTCTGACGAAACCATTAAAACATCCGACAAAAAAACAAAAACATACTCCGAACGAGAGGGTGGCCTGTGCCAGGACCCTAGAAGGCTGGAGGCAGAGGTTGGTCGGGGACCCCAGGGCCCTGACTCTGCATTCTTGAAGCCAGTGGCCTTCACAAATATATGTGAATATTCCTCAAATGAAAAGGCATGGTTGATTAAGAAAGACCTTCTGGAACGGTGAAGCGAGCTCAGGTCTTAGATCTCTGCACAGCAAGAACTAGTGGAGACCTGAGTGCGCGGACAGTGCTGCCAGCAGCTGTGTGCCCCATAAGGAAATTGGGGGTCACAAGAGTCACCCAGAGATAGGCCATCTCTTCCTGCCCTGCGTGTTCACCCCACATCTCAGCAGACCTTGTATTCTTGGCTAATGAAACCAAGAGCCTCACGTCACCTCGTGGTGGCCGTGGGTGTGTTGGGGGCTGCAGGGCAAGTGTGGGAGGACCTCTTTTGCTCATCTATAACCCACTTGACGCATTACATGCCTTATTTTGAAAAGATGTTTACCTTAACAGAACAAGCGGAAATGTAATTTCTGGAGCAAGAAGTCAGAAATCTCTGAGCATTATTCTCTATCCATTTCAGACACACTGCTATTCACCGCTGCCTAAAGTGCTTCTGATTCTTTGACTGAAAAGTGAGGTTTAGCTTACAAATATTTTCCCCTGACATCTCATCAGAGGCTGTGAAGTTTAACTAGAAGGCATTTCTGATCTCCGATGAAAGGTACTCATTAAGTATAATTGTTATCATTACCTGAATCCTATTTTTACCTTCCTCATTTCTAATATACAGATGGCATGGTGTCGTCCACGAGAGCTCCAGCATTCATATTTTTACTCACTCTCCCACATACTGCAGGGCCTGTCCTGAGCTAGAAGGTGGGTTTCTCAAAGCCCTGAGTCCCTGAGCACTGGGCCTCATGGTGCCCTGGGTCCCGTGCTCTTGTAGGTGGCACTTTCTGGCAAGCGTAACATTTCATTCTCAAACAAATGCATGGAGAGTTGGCTTGCTGTGGGTACAATTAGTCACTTTCTCAGAATGAGGAGCAAAGGGCTAATTGTGCTGCAAGTGGACAATTGCTACTGTAATTATTAGCCTCTGTAATTTTTCATCCATACATAATTGCACATGCGGCCAAGAAGAGCTTAGGCTGTCTTCTTGCAATTCCACCCATGAGGCTTGTCATTGTTATGCTCAGGTTTTTTCCACTTTGTGTCGGTCACAGTTGGTTGTGCTTTTCCATGATTGTCTTTTTTTACTCTGTAAAATATAAATGCAAACGCAGTTTTTTAAAAGTTTCTCAGAACAATTTAAATACTGAATCAGCCCTCTAGTTATTTGGTTTGTGTTAAATGTAACTTGAGTATTTACAAAGGCAAGTTTCTGGCTGGCGTTTATGGAATCACAGAAAAGAATGAAGCGTCCCCTCAGCTCTCAGTATCTGCACCCCACTATAATCTGTTGCTCTTCTCAAAGTCTCCAAGAAAAGATGCTGCCCAGCCTCTCAGGGCAACTCCATTTCAGGGTTACACCTCTAACTTTAAAAGGTCCCAGCGTGGTGTTTCCCCACACTCACTCAGGACTTCAAGGGTCGTCATGGTGGCAGTAAGTTAGTTATTTTCTCTGGAAATGATGGAACCAAATTTGTTTTACCTAGATTTGTGGACAGAAACCATCATGAAAGGTAAATTAATTTGTTTTAGGTTTACATGCAAAGTTTTACATGAACCGGTTTTTGAGGCAGCGGATATTTCTCACAAGCAATGTGGCCAGAATCCACTCACCTTCATTTCACCTGCAACCCCAGACCCTCCGCTCGTGGCAGAAATGCATCTGAGTGACAGAAGAAGCCAAGGAGGGGACTTGCTTTTTTCTGATTTGCAAAGCAGCTTGAGAACTCCTCGTACTGAAGGGCATCCCACTGTTCCTGGAGCAAGGCCGGGTCTCTGAAACAAACAAGTTTGCCTGGCACCCATGGTGCTGCAGGATTCTTTTCAGATGAAAACTCCGAACACTCAAGAGCTTTGTGAACTCTCATAGTACAAGAAGTCACAAATCTTGGTAATGCTGGGAAAGACAAAACTGATGTAAAGGATTCTGGGGAAAGCAAGCCATTAAGCAATCCTTTGATGCTTTTTCTTGCTCTTTCACTGGTACCAAATCACAGTGAAACTCACTGAAAGTGATAACATCTACCTGCCGAAGCTGAGAAATAGGCTCAGCAAAATCATTTGCTTTTAGAGGTAAACCTGCCGGTACATAAACAGCAAATGGGCACCCGCATGCCTGCAGATCTCTCTGGCAGTCTCAAAATAACATTCAGCTCCTCCCTACTTTATGACCCCTTAGAACTGTGACCTGAATCCCCATCTAAGAATGTTGACAGCCACTGCTGAGATCATGCGTTACATTTCCAGTGCCAAAATCCCCTTTTTCTTTCTGCTCAAAGTGAATAGGATCCTAAATGTGCCACATTTGCTTTTGTGAGGGTGCATTTGCCAGTCAGGCTCAATGCAAGCCCAACTGCTTCCACAGCATTAATAAGAGGGGTGGTGATCTAAAGAGCCTTATTTTTGTCCCTAATATTCACCCCAAAGGGAAATGTGCTTCTTACTAATAATAGAGAACGTGACCAAAAACACTGAGTATATTTGTCTGTTCCGAGTTCATTTGCCAAGGCTGATATTTCCCACCAGAACTCTTTTAGAAAGGCGAAAACAATTAACCTCCTTCTCAGTCGCCCTGCCAAACGCCAAGGTCTGGCAAGTTTTTGTTTAGACGGTTCAGTTGAAGACGAGCCCCTCCTCCTCTCGTATACAAACCAAGTTGACACGATATACTGATGAGAAGAGCTAACGTTAGTTGAGCTAGGTGCCTGGCACTGTTCTAGCACTTTCCACACGCTCACTCATTTAATCTTCAGAATGATCCCGTGAGGCTGGTGCTGTTAGTATCCCCATTCTACAGTGGTAGAAACTGAGACACGGTGATGCTGTGCAGCCTGCCCAGTATCACACAGCCGGTAAGTGGCGCTGCCCTGCAGGCGCTGCTCTCTATCTGACGCCACTGTGGGATGCGCCTCTGCATTGCTGCTGTCTTGAGTTTTAAGAGGTTGTGGGCTGACCCAGTGCCCTCTGATTAGTTTCAAGGAACAGGGTCTGAGGAAAAAGGCAGTACGAGCTTTTACTCCCTTCCTTAAAACTGGGCTCCCCCTAACGTGCCTGCTTTCATTTAGTTCATTGGTGATTTGGCTGAAGTTCTGACTTCCAAATCAGATGTGCTAAAAAGAAATTTTTTTTTAAATCTTTTGGTTCTTCTAGATTGACTTAGAAGTCTCTGAATACGTTTGCAATATGGCGCATATATTAGACAGAGAAGTTCACTATCAGATTATGTGTTTAAAAAAATAACAAGCAACAGGCAAAAGCCAGTCACATCAGCTTCATAATCACCAGGCATCAGCCTTACTGCTCATTGCTAATTTTCCATGGATGGAAAATTATCAAATAAGAAAGCAGTTAGAGACCGGCTTTTTTGCTGCGCACATCTTCAGTCTCCTTTGATTTGATCCATTTTCTTATACCACGTAATACTTTTGTTTGTTTGTTTGCTAGTCTATGATATAGTTTAGATGTTGCCCCTCTAAATCTCATGTTGAATTTTGATTCCCAGTGTTGGAGGTGAGGCCTAGTGGGAGGTGATTAGATCATGGAGGCAGATTTCTCATGAATGATTTAGGACCATTCCTTTGGTGCTGTTCTCATGAGAGCGAGTGAGTTCTCACAAGATCTGGTTGTTTAAAAGTGCGTGGCACCCCCCGGCCTTGCTCCCTGTCTCCTCACATGTCATGCCTGCTCCTTTTTCCCCCTCACCCATGAGTAAAACTTCCTGAGGCCTCCCCAGAAGCGGAACAGATGTGCCTGGCGTGCTTCCTGTAAACGCCTGCGGAACCACGAGCCTGTTTTCTTTATAAATTACCCAGCCTCAGGTATTTCCTTATAGCAATGTGAGAGTAGCCTAATATATTCTGTATATACATATCTTTACTGTTTCAAATTAAGTTTTCAGAAGCTATTAGCTCTTGCAATAATTTGATGGTCACTAGATTGCTGAGATTTTACTTTTTTAAACAGAAGCAAAATTTTAAAAATGTATCCTGGTAAAACTCTCATGCCTTCATTTTTAATACTTTCAGCAAGCTCTGCATAGGTAAGAAACTGAAAAACAGATACTGATACCAAACAAGATTATCTGACATGGGAATGCTTCCCTTGCGTAAAACAAGAAGTCACAGGCAACTTTGTCTATACCAAACTTGATCAACTGAAGTCTAGGAAAGTGCGCAGGGCTTCCAGATATGTGGCCACGTGTTTTCCTATTTGCGTTTCCAGGTTGTTAATCCTTTTCCTGCTCCAGAAGCTGGTAAACCCACTGCCCTGCTCCCGGATACCTGGCCCTCCCACTGCCGTCTCAGAATCACCTGCTCCCTAACTGAGTGTAGAACAGCATTACTCTGGGTTGAATTAATAGTGGCTTTTACTTTTTTAATAATAGATTGGATTAATCATTATTTCCAGCCACAGAATGCTTTCCTTCACATAAGAAGCTTGTGAACAATAGGTAAACATCTCTCTGATTCCCTAGCCTGTAGACTTCCAAGTTTTCTCCTCATAACTAATATTGCTTCTCTTCAGAGTAATTCACCCAAGAAGAAACCAGCAATCTGTCTTTAGTTTAACCTTTATTGGTTTCCAACTAAAAACAAAAGAAGAATCCAACATTTGGCAATGGCCCAGTCAACTGCCTCCCTATCCAGGAGGGTTTTCAACCAGTGCGGCTGCTCTCTGAGCCTGAGGGCCTAGAGACTGGGATTTTGAGCCACAAACCCCGTTTCCATTTTGTCCTTGGCTTCCTTCCCGGTTCTGAAATGAGTATGTTTAGTGAGAGACCTACAGATCATGGAAGATTCTTTTTTTTGCCACTTCAAGCAAAGGCAAGCATAAAGCCCAGGTTTATCAAAAAGGTAATTTCCAGCGGCACTTTAATTAAGTGTTAACCTTTCTGTGAAGAATTATAAATTGCATTAGAACATAAACGTCAGCTGACGACATTTAAGACCTGAGCTGAACTTAGGTAATGTTTCCAATAATAAGTGTGTCTATTTAAGATGTCAGTTAAAAGTTCAAAACCTTGATTTGTGGGCGCCATCAATGAGAATGGATAGAGCCCACACACTGGGGTCTACAGGGAGAATTTCCAGAAAGGTAACAGATTTGGGCCAGAATTAAAGCCTACTTTTGGTCTGAAGATCAGTTTTCTTTCCATTCTTATGGGCCTCCCAAGTAGGTGTCTGGGAAAATCTTAATAGTACCGCACGCATATACAAGTCAGGCTCAGTCAATTTCACAGTCAAGGTCTATAATGCTCTTTTCCCTTCTTAACAAGCCGATGGCCCCTGACTGACATCCCTTCACCCTGGTGTGATGATATTGCTGGTTCTAATCTCCCAAATTCCTTTCAATCTGCTTACCGGTAGGAAATGGCTTTCTCTTCTGTCTTGCTGATGGATGTCATGAACTGCACATTACTTTGTCAGCCCTCAAGTCAGTGCATCAATAACTTCCATGGGGACAAAGTTGATAATAATCTCTTGGTATACAACTGTCTTTTAGAAAATTAGATAAATGTGAAACTCTCCACATTGTCAGGAGCGTCACTCAAGGATAACTTGCCCATGGTAGCCGCCAGACAGCGGCAGGACACAGTGGGCGCTGGAAGACGTGTGTGCATTTGCTTTCAGGCCTGAAGCTCCCCGACCTGTCTCCCTCCTTTCATTCCAGGCAACAATGTCACCCCGCAAAGCACCTCGGCGGCACCCTTCAACCCCAGCAGGCCTGGCAGCCCAGGAGAGGCCAGCTTTCAAGGCCGCTCTGAAATCTCTAGTCCTGAGGAATGAATCATTCATTTCACCCTGGTAATATCTCTCTTTGACAGAGATTTCTGTGACAGAGCCTTGAAACCACCATGTTAATTTTTTCTTTAATCCATGGGTAGCAAGGAGAACCAGGGAGGGGAGCGGAAAGCCCAGTGTGACTCTGGAGTATAATTTCACACTGTCATCACAGCCACATCGGAAATGACTTTGACAAAAGGAACTAGGTGGCTATACGGGGTCTCTGAACTGGCCACTGCTAGAACAATTGCTCTGGTCCAGTGCGCCCAGGCAGGACCATGTCCTTGCTGGTCACGAGAAAGAGCTGGCCTTCGAAACGTTCGCCCAGTGGCTTCTTCCAGATACTTTTAATTATCCAGTACTAAAAGTATCTGGAAGAAGCCACTGGGCGAACGTTTCGAAGGCCAGGTCTCTGTCTCACAGTAGTTGACACCATTTTCTTATGGGTGGCTTTTCCTTACCCCTGCCCTCCATCAGTCTCTGCTAAGGCCGAGGCCAGGTCTCCTGGGAAAAAAGCTCCTGAGTCTGTCCCATTTCCCACCTGCACCCCCTCAAGTGCTTAGGAAGCACCCTTCAGTGACATGGCTCCGTGCGTTTGAGTAATATACAGATCATTCAGCTACCAGCCTGCCATTTGGGAATTCGTATTTAAATCTTAAACTGAGATTTAAGAGTTTATGAGTTTACAAAGATATAGGAGTATATTTGCAACGGTACAAAGCCTCACAATTGTTCTCCATTTCACACTCAAGAGAAGCAAAAGTCCCCAGCCTGCCTCCCACGCACACACAACTGCGGCACCTCCAGGCTTCTCTTTCGCCCCTTCTCAGCGACTGTTCTCTCCAGCGTGGGTGGACCTCACCCAATCCAGTGAAGGCCTGAATAGAACGAAAGGCGGGTAAGAAACAGCTTGTTCTCTGCCTGTTTTTGAGCTGGGCTATCAGTCTCCTCCTATAGTTAGCCTGGAGCTTACCTCATTGGCGCTTCTGGTTTTCAAGCCTTTGGACTTAAACTGGAATTACACCACTGGTGCCCTGGCTCTCCAGTTTGTAAATGGCAGGTTGTGGGACTTCTCAGCCGCCATAATGGTGTGACCCAATTCTCTATAATGACTTTTTAAAAATATATGTAAAATATAAGTTATCTCCTGGGCCTATCCAGGATATACACACACTTCTCCAATATGATAGGCATATATCCTATTGGTTCTGTTTCTCTAGGGAACCCTGGCCAGCACACATACTCTATAATTCACTTAGTTATTGTGTTTATTCATAATCAATGTCTTCCCCAGTGAGAATATAAGCCCCATGGAAGAAATTTTGTTTTGTTTTATTCACTTTTTTTTTTTTTTTTTTTGAGGCTGAGTCTCACTCTGTTACCCAGGCTGCAGTGCAGCGGCATGATTTAAGTTCACTATAGCCTCTACCTCCTCTGTTCAAGCAATTCTCCCACCTCCACCTCCTGAGTAGCTGGGACCACAAGCACGTGCCACCACACCTGGCTGATTCTGTACTTTTAGTACAGATGGGGTTTCACCATGTTGGCAAGGCTAGTCTCAAACTCCTGACCTCAAGTGATCTGCCCTCCTTGGCCTCCCAAAATGCTAGGATTACAAGTGTGAGCCACTGTACCCAGCCTTGTTTTATCCGCTTCTGTAGTTCCAACACTTCAAACAGTGTGTAGGTGCTGAATAAATATGTGCTGACTGCACGAGCATGTACACATCAGACCAGGGATGGGCTTCCCAGTCCCACAGAGGAGTCGGAGCTGCAGAGGACCCTCACCACACCGCATGCCAGGCTGAAGGGAGCAGTCAGCCACATGGAGAACAAGAGCACCAGGCAGTGTCTCTGAAGAGCCTGGACTTGCAGAAGGCTCATTTCCCCTCCCTGCCAGCTCAAACATTCTGTTGTCTCTCAGCTCATCACACCTCTGTGGTTTCCCATAACATCTTCCGGCTTCACTTATGGGCTCCAAACAATGTCTGTCAGACTGAGCCTCCTAAACACAAATCAAGTCATTCACTCCACACATCACAGAGCTTCTACTGTGCCAGGAATGCTCTAGGAGCTGGGAATACAGCAACGAACGAAGCAGACAAAGCTCCCTGCCCAGGGAGGCTTACAGTTTACACGGCATGGCAGACAATAAGCAAGATAAATAAGACGCCCACTGCTCAGGGTATGTGAGGAGAGACTTCCGCACTTGCTCAAAACCCCTCCTGCCTCTAGGATAAAACTCAAGCCCTATGTCCAGGCATAGACTGCTTTTTCCTGTCACTCCTCCAGCTCGGTGCTTGCCACATGCACTCCACCTTTCAGGCAGTATGGACTTGTTGCGGGTCCCAGACTGGGCCTCCTTCTCTTCCAAATCTGTGTCTTCGCATGCACTGTTCCCTGAGTCTGGAGTACCCTTCCCCCTTCCCTTCACCACCTGTGCCAGTTTAACTTCCGCTTAATACCTAGCTAAGTACCATGTCTTCTGGTAGCCTTTCTCGTCACCCCCATCCTACCATCTCACCCCTATTTCAGTCAGGATGCCCCTTTTTTGTCCTTTTCCATCTCAGTGTGCACACCTCCATCCCACCCCTTTCCCTACCAGCCTGTAACTGTTTCTCCATTGTCAGGGGACATCTTTGACCTTTGTACTGGGTCCCTGACCCACTGTAGGCAATCAAATATTTGCTAAATAAGTTAATGAATGAATGAAGAATGGATGGATGAATGCAAGAAGGATGGAAGAAAAGACAGAGGGATGGGTGAATAAAAGGACTGATGGAAGGAAGGAGGGAAGGAAGGAGGGAAGGAAGGAAGGAAGGAAGGAAGGAAGGAAGGAAGG
>NW_016107674.1:1778424-1856591 GCF_001604975.1 Cebus imitator | reverse complement strand
GGGGGAGGGGAGGAAGGGAGTTACTATCCTCACAGTCTCTGTGGCTCCAGTTCAGAGCCTTTTCTCAGGTTCCTGAGCCTGCCTGTGACACTTAGTCCAGCCCTTCTCAATGTTTGGTGTAGAAAACGCAGCCTTGAATCTCCCATAGCTCTCAGCTTCCTGTTCTTCCCCTGGATGTCTCCTCTGAAGGTATCTCCTTTTCTTCCCTGGAGCCATGCTCCGTCAGAGTCCCTTTAAATAGCCATTTGGCCTAGCCCACACGCTGCTGGAGCCCTGCAGAAGCATTCAGCCCCCTCCCCAGGTCCTCATATGCCAGTCCTCCAGGAACTGGGCTCTTTTAGTGACTGTGTGTAGCCCTTCCTGCAAGGCGCCCCAGGGCTCTGCCTTTGCTCTCTCTTCTTTTCTTCCCCCTGGGGTAGTGGCCCAGACTATGTACTCTAGAGCTGGGCAGCCTGCATTTGAACCCAGCTGTGTTACACCCAACTGTGTAATCTTAAGCTGCTCACCCATCTCTCTGCCTCAACTCCCACATCTGTAAAGTGGGGCAACAGGGGCACCCTCCTGACAGGGCCATGTGAGGACGCAGTGGGGTGACACACACAGAGTGCTCAGAGCAATGCCTCATGCACAGGAAGGGCCCTGCTGGTTTGCAAGGATCATAAGCCACCCCAACTTTTCACAAATGTACTTTTTACCTCTAAGCCCACCCACTGGTGCCATTTTTGGTATTATTTCTTACCAGCACACCTCTGCATTTTCTGTTTCTTTTAGTTTAGGCAAAGCGGAGGGTTTCCGTGAGCTCACATAACTGGGAACAGAGAAGAAGCTAGAGGAGCCCAGCTAGGTCCCCCACCCCGCCCCTGCCTTGCCTGCCTGTCAGTTGAGTCTGTTCTTCTGCAGCTCAGCTTTGTTCTGGAGCCTGGCCTGGCCTCTGATGCTTCAATGACATCTTCACATCTTTGGTTCTGGGACCTGCCTGGAAATGGTCTGTTTTTGATCCTCCCCTCAACCCTTTGAGGCAGCTCATTTCCCAGCTAAAAAAAAAAAAAAAAAAATGAGAAAAGAAAGGGAGAAATCTGCCCCCATGATTCAGTCACCTCCCACCAGGCCCCTCTTCCAACATTGGGAATCACAATTCAACATGAGATTTGGGTGGGGGCACAGAGCTAAACCATACCACACTCTGTCATCCCTGGCCATCAAATGGCTCCACCCTTTGTATTCTATGTGGGTGCTCTCTGACGCAGGGATTAGCATCCCCATTTCATGGCTGGGAAATTGAGGCTCAGAGAAATTAAATAAGCTGCCCAAGGTAACCCAGCTAGAAAGAGGCTGAGATTCAATGCAGGTCTGACTCTGCAGCCCAAGACCTTTTGGCTGCCTCCTCAAAGTGAGGTCCAGACTGGAACTGATGTAATGAAGGAAGGCAGGAGGCTGAACTCTTCTCTCTCTCCCTCCCTTGTGCCTAATGGACAATCATCATTTTTTGAGAGGTCAGTGGAGAAAAAAGTATAGAAAATTGAGCCTAAAGGATCCAAAGATGAAGTCTGACTCAGAGCAGAACACATTTAACTACTTAAAACCATGCTGAAAGGGAGGAAGAAATTTCAAAGTCTGCAAGGAAATTCTAAGCTAAAGGGAACAACGAACCAAGAATTTTTCAAGCTGGTGAGTGGACAGCAAAATGGCGAATGAGTTTTAACAAGGGGAAAATGCAAGGCTGCACTTGGAGAAAATCACCCAAATTGGTCTTAATAGGAGGCTTGTTCTGAACCAGTAGCATTGCTCCAGCAAGGGACCTGGGTGAGTGTGGGCTGTGCCAGAGGACACAGAGCTGCCCACGGCCCCTCTAAAGAAAAGGACGCAAAAGCTACTGGGCATCACTGGAAAAGGCATTGATCACAAAGTAGAAAACAAAAGTAAGACAACAACGAAACTCTTGCCAAGGTTAAAAATAAGGTTTTCATTAGAAGAATGAACGCTCCACTCCCTGTGTCCATGTGTTCTCATTGTTCAACACCTGCCTATGAGTGAGAACGTGCGGTGTTTGATCTTCTGCTCTTCTGTCAGTTTGCTGAGAATGATGGTTTTCAGGTTCATCCATGTCCCTGCAAAGGACACAAACTCATCGTTTTTGATGGCTGCATAATATTCCATGGTGTATATGTGCCACATTTTCCTTATCCAGTCTATCGTCAATGGGCATTTGGGTTGGTTCCAGGTCTTTGCTATTGTAAACAGTGCTGCAATGAACATTCGTGTGCACGTGTCCTTATAGTAGAACGATTTGTAATCCTTTGGATATATACCCAGTAATGGGATTGCTGGGTCAAATGGAATTTCTATTTCTAGGTCCTTGGGAATCGCCACACTGTCTTCCACAATGGTTGAACTAATTTACACTCCCACCAACAGTGCAAAAGTGTTCCTATTTCTCCACATCCTCTCCAGCATCTGTTGTCTCTAGATTTTTTAATGATCGCCATTCTAACTGGCGTGAGATGGTATCTCAATGTTGTTTTGATTTGCATTTCTCTGATGACCAGTGATGATGAGCATTTTTTCATATGTTTGTTGGCCTCATGTATGTCTTCTTTGGTAAAGTGTCTGTTCATATCCTTTGCCCACTTTTGAATGGGCTTGTTAGTTTTTTTCTTGTAAATCTGTTTTAGTTCTTTGTAAATTCTGGATATCAGCCCTTTGTCAGATGGGTAGACTGCAAAAATTTTTTCCCATTCTGTTGGTTGCCGATTTGCTCTAATGACTGTTTCTTTTGCTGTGCAGAAGGTGTGGGGTCAGTTGGGGGGAAATAGGGGAGGGACGGTGAGGGGTGGAGAGCTGGGGAGAGATAGCAGGGGGAGAGATGCCAGATGTAGGTGATGGGGAGGAAGGCAGCAAATCACACTGCCACGTGTGTACCTATGCAATAATCTTGCATGTTCTTCACATGTACCCCAAAACCTAAAATGCAATAAAATAAATAAATGGAAAAAAAAAAGTAAAATCACATACAACTCAAAATTCTTACTGAGGTAGAAAGACTGATCACTGTGTTATTAAAAACAAAGATTCATACTTCAATCATAAGGTTTTCTAGAATTTTAATCTACTCATTTTCTTATATCAAATAATCTTCTTCCCAGACAATCAAAAAGATATTTTCTCAGCCACTGCTGTGTATTTCAAGTGACACCAAAATAATTTTCTTCCTGATAATCAGGAACTAAGTTCCTTAAGGGTCATTCTCAAAGAAGCAAGATATTTCAGCCATTTTGTAAAATTATTAAAGAAACAATTTTGACTAAACACTAACAAAAGAAAAAAGATTCCGGTAACATCATCTCAAACAGATGGTTTCAAATAGTTGGAATGCTAGTCCCTGCATGATACAGTAGCTCCTGAAATAACATATTAGTCCGTAAAAAATTTTTTTAAAAAGGAAGCAGACAAATCAGATGTAGTAACAAACTTCACTTATAGTTGATATGGATATTGCTGTGTTTTCAAAACGTCCACAATCAACAGTATGTTACATATAATTACTAGATCTAGTTTTTAATTTTTATGGAGAGAACAGTATAATGAAATAGCAATTCCAGTAGATATAGGCAAAAATTTGTCATTTAAATTTGTGAAAAGAGGGCATCAGTGATAAAATTATAGGTGGAATTCCAAAGTCCAATTAAAATCCAGACCAAAACATTCACGAAATACTTAGGACTGCATAATTCAAGAAAAAACTACTTGTTGATCAAGTTGTATATCAATTATCAGTAATTCTACCAAAACTGTTTTATCAGTGTGTCTACATTCACAGCTTTTTTTTTTTTTTAACTTTTCACCAGGAAGCCAAATGAGCTTGTACTTTCATATGAAAAAAACAAAACTGATCAAAACTTTAAATGTAACAAATACCATTTAACATTTTTAAACTAAAATAAGGCTAAAGACATGTTACAATTCTACAAATTGTTCCTAGTTTGACTACAGTTGTTGGAATTTGTCAATCAGTTCAGAAACAAATCTTTTTGTCTCCTTTTTAAATCGAATCACTGAAGATTGAGTCATACTTCCCTTTTTATTTCTCCCTTTTTAAAAGCTTCCCTTAAAATAGTTTTGAGACATTTAGAGGAATAAATAATGGAAGAATAGCAAAAAGTAAAATTATCAGGAAATGGTGATAATTTTTTTTAAATTTTTCTTTATTAAAACTGAGGAAGTCTTTCTTTAAATAAAATCTCACTCGGAAGCCATATATCTGTAATTTAGATATGTGTGCATATATGCATATATAACAAAGATCTTTACAATGATTAAAATCAGAACTATTATAAATACACACACAGAACTTCATCTGAGACTTCGCTCTCCTTTGCCACATGAAGGCAAAGCTTCTACAGAAAATAATAACAAGTTTTGAATTTATGCAGAAAAGTTTAAGCTCCACAAATACCATGTATGAGTGATAACTAAAGAGATTAATAAAATTAAAATCCTACGTGTAGAATTTACATAATACCTCATACCCAAATCAGTAAACCAATATAATTTCCACATACTAATATCTGACTTTATATGTGGGTGTGTGGGACAATGATAATTCTTTGTACTAGAGAGTCTATGGATACTTATTTCAATTACTTGTATAGTAAAATATAAATATTTTATAAATGTTACTGGTTTTTAAATGTTGGTTTATAGCGAATGCATATTTTAAAATAAAAAAAGGATTTATAAAAAAAAAAAAAGAAGAATGAACGCATATTAGTGTGGGACATAAAGGAGAATCATGGTTTTTGTTTGTTTTTCCGAAAATATCGTGCTGCCCATTGCTGGCACCAAAAAGGTTAGAAAGATGCTGAGCATCCTCAGAGAGGGCTCCGTGAGCAACGGAGAACCCCAGCCCACCTTGAACCTACCCCTGGACCTCCCTTGTGGCATCTCGGGAAAGCAGCATGAATGTGACAGGGGTGTGGGAAAGGAGGTTTGGCCACAGAGGCCCAGGTTGAACCCTAAGAATGAGTTCAAGAGCCTGGGATTTTCACAGCACAATGCCCACCTTGAGGGTCTGAGTTCGGAGAAGACAGCGTGGCCCTGGACAAGTTACATCCAGGAGCCTCTCCTCTGGCCTGCGGTTTATTTTATGTTGTTTATTCTTGTGTTTGAGGGGACAGGAAGAGGAGGGGATTAACTTGGATACTCCCACACACTAATATTCAGTCTTGAAGAATCCTTGTGGAGTTTCTCTCTGAGACAGACTTGGCCCAGGATGTGGCCTGTCACCCAGGACATGTTAACCACCACTCCCCCAAGCCGTTCACAGCAGACCTGGCTCTAGATCATGGGTTCACGGCTGTAGGAAGAGTGGTCCTAGGCTGAGCTTGGGGCGTAATGTGTCCATTCTCAGGATCTTGCCCTTGAGACATTTTGCTGAAACTTCTAAATCCAAAGATTCCTCTACGGCTGGAACAAGAGCCTCAGATGAGGATTCTCAGAAGAGTTCTTAGGTTCTCAAAAGGGTCAGGAGTAGAGGCCATGACTTTCTGGACTCCCCCTACCCGAGTCCACGTGTCAATACCACCACTGTCCCTGTCACTGACCACTCAGAAGCAAGGCTTTCCCTGGCCCCTGGATCTGGCACATGAGCCCCCCATAGCCCTGGTCCAGGGCCACACCCTGAGCTCTGCTATAGACGGCCTCCCACTCTGTGCTCAGTCCCCTGGGAAAAGACCACTTGTGACCTGGTGGAGTTCCAGTTTGAGGAAATAGAAGGAAATAAGTGCATGAGACAGGAAGGCACAAGGACACACTGGGGAGTGTGGAAAGCAAATTATGGAGAAAAATACTAGGCAGCCAGTCATGCTCCCTTGGTCCCAGCGCAGTTGTGCAGCTCCTGCACTACACAAAGCTGCCAACAGAGGGAGAAGCTGCAAGTGGAGGTTGCCTGCGGCCTAGTGCAGGGCTGTGCCCACCCCCACCAAGATGGGGACTCTTTCTTATTCAATCGGAGATGCAGCATGCACGAGTGAACGGCCCTGAGCTTCACAAAGGGGGAACATATCAATACATATCACCAGTACATATCACTCAATACATATCACCAGTACAACTGGGAGACAACAGATAAGCATGAGTTTCCCTCCTTCTCCAGAGCACACAAGTTACCTGCAGTGATGTGTGCCTGTGCCTAGGCTTGGGAGGCCAGCTCTGCTCAGTGATACCACATCCTTGGCTGGCAGGTGGGGAGAACACTACACAGGTGCTGCGCTTGTTCATCCATGGGGCGGGTACTTACCTGACAGCCCAAGGACTGGGCGTCAGACCTTTGCCTTCATCCAAAGCCTGACGTGGCAGGAACCCCACATGCAGAACAGAGCCAGGTCTGACCAGGGCAGCTTTCCCCCGCCCATTCACACCCACAGGCACAAGAATTCCTCATTCCCATTAACCAGCCATCCCCCAGGGAGCAGGGGACAATGCCCTCCCTGTGGCCGCTCCGCAGGGATGACACATAAGAACCATCCAAAGTGCAAGGGGATTGACCCCTGCTCCGCAGCGCTCTTTAGGCTTAATAGGAACAGCTGGTCAGTGAAGTGTTTGTGAGCAATTTAACAAGGCTCGAACAGCAAGAGGCATCTGCCGATAAATCAAAAGGTATCGCCTGGCTAAATGAGGTTTAATTTACATTCGTATCTGGAGCCGGGAGAAGAGCCTCATTGTGCCCTCCAGTTGTATTCATACCAGCAAGGCCTAGGCCAGTTTGGCATGGGCCAGAGCTCAGTCCGGGGCCGCCTGTTGGGGGGTGATGGCCCCCACAGGAGCGAGCTGTAAAATCAAGCCAAAGTGCTGGGGGGAAGGTAGAGGAAGAAAGGAATGAGATTAAATGTCATTCCTACGCTCACAGAAATAAAATAAAACCAAAGAGCTTGTTTGGAAGCCATAACACTGGGAATGGCCGCCAGCGCCTCCCGAGTGGCCGTCCCCATGACGGCGGAGGCGAGGAGCGCATGCGCAAGAGCTCGGCTGAGCCTGGCAGGGAGAAGGACGTGTCCTGTGGAAATGTCACCGTTAGAGCCATGATGCCCCCCAGGAAAGCAAGAACTGCTTCTTTCTCATGGCTTCCTCACACGAAGAGCTACACACAGACTTTGCCACCTATAGACAAGCCAAGAGTTTCAAGAAAGTTCTCCTCCCGCTGTGAACTGTGAGCTGTGCACAGCCTTGCATTTCCCGAGGCAAATATCAGGCCTCAATGGACTTGATTCTCCCCTCCCCACACATCCCGTTTCTTTTAAAATCAGGGCCCTGGACTGACACCAGGCAAGAAGCTGACCGTTGCTTAACCTATTCTCACTGCAGTGTGTGTCTGGAAAAAGGAGATACGGGAGCTGAGTCATGAGACACCACAGATACACCCTTCGAGGGGGCTAGGTTAGTCAAGTTGCCCTCCTCTTGGGTTCTGTTTCACTAGGGCTAGGCATGGCTTCCGTGTGGGCAGGGTCTCGGGAGTGTAGCAGGCAGCTCAGTTCCCAGGACCCACTGGGCAGGGAAAATGGCTCTGAGAGCAGTCCTGGAAGAAGGTGACCCCTGTACCACCGGATGCCAAGAGTATGACTTCAAGTTCAAATGCATTCAATCAAATACCACCCCCTTATCCATCCCAAGGCCAAGTGTGTCCTTCCCATCTACACATTCCTCTCAGGCAGGCATTCCAGCTTTGTCCTTCTTCAAAGGTTCCCTTGAAATCAGCATATGTTCATGAGGAACAAGACCTGCCAAAGCCGTCTTGCGCCTTTTTGAAGTAGGTTTTGAGGCTGACAGGCTAAGGCAATACCTAATCCTCAGTGTATCTTTTGGGAATTGTGTTCAACTGCTGGGTAAAATGAAGAGGAGATAGAAGTTTCTTTTCCTCTTGCATGAAAGTTTCCCCAGTGGGAGTCCTGGGCTGGCACAGCAACAGACATCCAGGACGAGGTGCCTTCGATCTTTGGGCTCTATATCTTTAGCTGCTGGCTTTCAGTCTGAAGGTGGCCCCACGAGCAAAGGCTGATGCAAACACCAGCTATCACATCCACATTTCAGGCAGGAGGTAGAGGGAAGGGAGGGGCGACAACCATGATGACCAAAGGCACTTCTTTGTTTCTGCTTTTTAAAAAGACAGGCTCTCATTCTGTTGCCCAGGCTGGAGTGCAGTGGCATGATGATGGCTCACTGCAGCCTTGACCTCCTGGGCTCAAGCAGTCCAACCTCCTGAGCTCAAGTGATCCTCCCACCTTAGCCTCTCAAGTAGCTGAGACCACAGGCATGTGATGCCACATACAGCTAATTTTTAAATCTTTTGTGGAGATGGGGTCTCCTTATGTTACTCAGGCTGGTCTTGAACTTCTGAGCTCAAGCAATCTGCCTGTCTCAGCCTCCCAAAGTGATGGGATTACAGGTGTGACCTACTGCACCCGGCCTTTATCACCATTTTCTTTCTTTTTTTTTTTTTTTTTTTTTTTGAGATGGAGGCTCACTCTGTCGCCCAGGCTGGAGTGCAGTGACACGATCTTGGCTTACTACAACCTCCACCTCTCGAGCTCAAGCAATTCTTCTGCCTCAGCCTCTTGAGTAGCTGAGATTACAGGTGCATACCACCACGCTCAACTACTTTTTGTATTTTTAGTAGAGACGGGGTTTCACAATGTTGACTAGGCTGGTCTCGAACTCCTGACCTCAAGTGATCCATGCTCCCTGGCCCCCAAAGTGCTGGGATTACTTTATCACCACTTTCAAGATGAAGAATATGAGGCTTACCCAGCAAACGGCAGCTCCAGAATCTGATGAAGATTTCCTAGAAGACAGACAGGATCTTTACCCCAGTGAGAAGGGACACATAGGAAAAAAAAAAAAAAAAAAAAAAAAGCAAGCAAATACACCACAATGTGATAGCATCTGTGGGAACCCTGAGGGGAGAGTTTTTTTTGTTTTTTGGTTTGTTTTGGTTTGGTTTTTTGAGACGGAGTCTCACTCTGTCACCCAGGCTGGAGTACAGTGGGATGATCTCAGCTCATTGCAACCTCCACCTCAAGGGGAGAGTTTTTAGGGCAACAAAGGGGGTACAGATTTATCCTCGATTCTGACCCTGGGAGTTAGCCTGGACCCTCAAGTCTCCTAAGGACAGCCCTGACATCTATGAGCATCTATGCATTTAGGGATACCAAAATAATAAATAAATTACATTTTTTGCACACACATTGTCTGTGCTTAGTAAACATGGGATGATTGGTCAAAATTAGCCACAGAGTTCCGTAACACTGGTTTTCAGTGAAGTAAATGAGAAGAGCAGATGAATGAGGTAAAGATTCTTCAGCACCTGGAAAAGAGTGGCTCAGCCTTCTCATACAGGTGTTTTGGACACAACAGTGTTTGCTTGCATTGCTCTCAAGATGTTCTCAGAGGAATTGGATAAATGTGATAAATGTAAGAGAGGCAGGAATACTGAAGGTCTCTATGCAGAGTAATGGTCCAAAATTGCTCCCGTTCCGTTTTTTGTTTTGCTTTGTTTTTCACTTTTTATTTTGAAATAACATTGGACTTGCAAGAAGTTGTAAAAATAGTAGAGAGTTCCCATGTACTCTTCATTCAAACTCCACAAATTATAACATCTTACATAAATAACCATAGCACATTATCAAGACCAGGAAAATGATATTGATATAATACCAATACCCAAACTATAGGCCATATTTAGATCTCCTGTTTTAGTACACTGACCTACTCATGCCTGCACCATTAGAATCAGGATGGAGAATTCCATCCCCACTGTGAAATCCCTTGTGCCACCTTTTGTAGTCACTTTGCCAGTCACTGATCAGTTTTATGTTACTATAATTTTGTCATGTTTTAAGTGTTATGTAAATTAAGTCACACGGACCCTTTTATAGTTCTTTTTTTCACTCCACAAAATACCCTAAAGACCCATCCAAGATCCAAAATGTCCTTGAGATCCATATTGGTTCTTGTATCAATAGCGTGTTCTCTGTGTCTGCTAAGCAGGATTCTGGGGTGTGAATGTGCCACAGAATGTGCCATCTGGGTTGTCTCCTATTTCTATGTTATGAACGCGCCACTATAAGTGCTCGTGTACTGCTATAAACATTTGTGTATGGGTGTTTGTATGAACATAAGCTTTCCTTTATCCAGGATAAATAACCAGGAGTGTGATTGCTGGGTCATGTGGTAAGTGTATGCATAACATTTTAAGAAATTGCCAAATTGTTTTCCAGAGTGGCCGTACCATTTCTTTACCCACCAGCAACATGTGAGAGTTCCAGATGCTTCACATTCTTGCTAGCAACTGGTATGGTCAATGCTTTTTATTTTAGTCCTCATAATAGGTATACAGTAGTATCTCATCGTGGCTTTAATTTGTATTTTTCTAATGACCAGAGATGTTGAATATCTTTTACATGCTTACTTCTCACCTGCTCATTCTAGTTGATGAAGTGTCATTGAAATATCTTCCCCATTTATTGATCTCATTATTTTCCTACTGTCAAGATTAAAGAATTCTCTTTTCATTCGGGTTGCAAATTCTTTGTCAGATACATGATTTGCAAATATTTTCTCCTAGTCTGTGACTTGTCTTTTTATTCTACTAACAGTCTCTTTTACATAGAAAACGTTTTTAATTTTGATGAAGTCCAATTTGACAATTTTCTTCTATGGATTGTGCTTTTGGCATCTTATCTAAAGAAATTCTCACCTAACCTGAAGTTGCAAAGATTTTCTCCTGTATTTATTGAGAAATTATAGTTTTACAGTTTACATTTAGATCTATGGTCCATTTTGAGTTAATTTTTATACAATGCGTGAGGTATAGGTTAAGGGTTCCTTTTTTTCCTCTGCCTCTGAATACCCACCAATTTTCCAATAACCGTGTTGAAATGACCATCTTTCTCTTTGAAGCACTTTTGTACCTTTATCAAAAATCAGTTGGTTATACTTTTGTGGGCCTATTTTTGGACTCTGTTCTATTCCATTGATCTATGTGATCATCTACACTGTTACTGCTGCCATATAGTTAGTCTTAAAATCAGATAATGTGATTACTCCAACTTTATTTTTCTTCTTCAAAAGGTTTCAACTATTCTCACTCTACTGCTTTTACATGCACATTTTTTTCCCATTTATTTATTTTATTGCGTTTTAGGTTTTGGGGTACATGTGAAGAACATGCAAGATTGTTGCATAGGTACACATGTGGCAGTGTGATTTGCTGCCATCCCCCCCCATCACCTACATCTGGCATCTCTCCCCTTGTTATCTCTTCCCAGCTCCCCACCCCCCACCATCCCTCCCCTATTTCCCCCCAACTGACCCCAGTGTGTAGTGCTCCCCTCTCTGTGTCCATGTGTACATGCACATTTTAGAGTCAATTTGTATATCTCTACAAAAATCCTATAGATCAATTTTGAGAGAACTGATGCCTTCACTGTGTTGAGTCTTTCGATTCCTGAATGTTTATGTTCTCCATTTATTGAGTTCCTTGATTTATTTCATTAGCGTTTTTCAATTTTCAGCATGCAGATTCTATATCCTAAGTACTTCAATTTCTGAAGCTGTCATGCATGGCATTTTGTTTTAAATTTTGATTTCCACATGTTCTTTGCTAGTATATTTAAATAAACATAATTGATTTTTGTGCATTGACCTTGAATCTTGCACCTTAGTAAACTCACGTTTTAGTTCTAGGAGTTCTTGTGTAGATTATGGGATTTTCTACATACACAATTATGTCATCTACAAATAGGGAAAACATTATTTTTATTGTTTATAGTACATCACCACTTTCATATATTTCCAGATTCAATTTGTTAGCATTTCATTAAGGACTCTGTGTCTATAGTCATGTAGAGTACTGGTCAATAGTTTCTCTCTCTCTCCTTCTGTCCTTATCTGGATTTGGTATCAGGTTAATACTGGCCTCGTAAAATGAACTATGAAGCAATCCTTTTTCTTCTACTATGTGTAAAAGATTATGTTAAAAGTGGTGTTATTTCTTCCCAAAATGGTTGATAGAAATTGCCAGTAAGCCTGGAGATTTCTTTTTCAGAAAATTTTAAACCATGAATTCTATTTCCTCAGTAGTTGTTGGACTATTTAGATTATCTGTTTTATATTGGATGAGTTTTAGTAGCTTGTGGTTTTTGAGAAATTGGTTTGTTTCATCAAAATTTTCAAATGTACGTGTATAGAGTTGTTATTATCCTTTAAGTATCTATGCAATCCGTAGTAACATTCTTTTTTGTTTTTTTGAGATGGAGTCTCACTCTGTCACCCAGGCTGGAGTGCAGTGGCAAGATCTCGGCTCACTGCAACCTCCACTTCCCAGGTTCAAGTGATCCTCCCACCACAGCCTCCCAAGTAGCTAGGAAAACAGATGTGCATGACCACACTGGCTATTTTTTTTTTTTTTTTTTTTTTTTTTTTTTTTTTTTTTTTTTAGTAGAGATGGGGTTTCACCACATTGGCCTGGCTGGTTTCAAACTCCTGACTTCTAGGATCTGCCCATATCAGCCTCCCAAAGTGCTGAGATTACAGGTATGAGAAAATGTGCCTGGCCTTCTCTTTCATTCGTGACATTGGTAATTTGTGTCTTCTATCATTTTTCTTTCAGATTTCTTAGAAGTTCATCAATTTTATTGATCTTTCAAAGAATTAGCTTTTAGTTTTATTAATGTTCTCTATTTTCTGTTTTCAGTTTTATCAATTTCTGCTTTACTTCTTATCTTCTTACTTTGGGTTTTTTCCCCCACTTCTTTTTCTAATATCTTGAAACAGAAGCTCAGATGATTGACTTGAATGCTTTCTTCTTTTCCAATATAAGCATTTAGTGCTACAAACTTCCTTCTAAGCACTTCTTTCGCTGTACCCTATATATTTTTGCTACGTTGTATTTATTTTCATTTCATTAAGTTCAATATATTTTAATTTTCTCTTGAGACTTACCCTTTGATGTCTGGATTATTTAAAAGTGTGTAATTTTATGTGTTTTGAGATATTCTTATTTTTTGTTATTGACCTAAGAGTCAGACAGCATACTGTATTGACTTCAATTCATTAAATGTCAAGATTTGTTTTATGATCCAAAATATGGTCTATTTTGCTGACTATTCCATGTGCACTTGACAAAAATTGTGTATCCTGCCATTGTTGGTTGGAGTGTACTATAATGCTAATTAGATCATGTTGGTTGATGGTGTTAAATTCTTCCATATGCTTTTGATATCCTGTCTAGTAGTCTCTCAATTACTGAAAGAGCAGTGTTGAAGTCTCTGACTATATTTTTCTTCAGCTGTGTCAGCTTTCATCTCAGATATTTGAAACTCTTATTTGATGCATAACATTGTTACATCTTCTTGGTGAATTCACTCTCTTATTGTGCAATGTTCTTCCTTTTCCTTTGCACAAGTCTACATCATCTGATATGAACGCACTCCATCTGTCTTTTAATCAGCTTTACAGAATATATATTTTCATACTTTTACATTTCAGCAACTTGTATCACAGTATTTGAAGTTTCCTGTAGAACACATATAATTGGTTCAGTTTTTTTATTTTTTTTGAGATAGAATTTTGCTCTTTCACCCAGGCTGGAGTGAAGTGGTGTGAGCTCAGCTCACTGCAACCTCTGCCCCCCTTCCCCCACCTGGTTCAAGGATTCTCATGCCTCAGCCTCCTGAGTAGCTGGGATTATAGGTGCCCACTCCCACACCCAGCTAACTTTTCTATTTTTAGTAGAGATGGGTTTTGCCATGTTGGCCAGGCTGGACTTGAACTCCTGACCTCAGGTGATACTCCCGCCTCAGCCTCCCACTGTTGTTATTTTAGGATTTAAGTCTGCTACTTTATTATTTGTTTTCAGTTTGTTTCTCCCTCCCCACTTTTATTGTTCCTTTGTTTCCCTCTGCCTGCTTTCCTTTGGGTTACCAGAACAATTTTTAGTATTCTATTTTAATTTATCTGTAATGTTTTTTAGTATTTTCAAGTGTTTGCTGTAGTGATTATGACATATATACACATATAACACATTACATCCTACCAATATTAACAACTTACTACTTCAAGTGGAATGAATATTAAAACCTTACCTCCATGCAGGCTTCTTTACCACTCCCCTTAATGACAGAAGTGTCTTAAATATTATTACATTTCTTGAGAACCACATCAGACTGTTGTAATTTTCTGCTTCCAATCATAAAAAATATTTTAAACCCAAAAGAAGGATAGTATATATATATTTATCTAGATATCTGCTCTTTTCATTTCTTTTTCGTCATAACTGATGTTCCACAAGTTTCCATCTGTTATCATTTCCTTTCTGTTTGAAGAACTTCTTATAGCAATTCTTTTCAAGCAGGTTTTCTGACAACAAATTCTCTGTTTCCCTTCACTTGGGAATGTTTTCATTTCACTTTTGTTCCTGAAGAAGTTTGCTAGATATAGAATTCTGGGTTGATGGTTATTTTCTTTCAGCACTTGAAAAACATTCTGACTCTTCCTTCTGGCCTCCATGGTTTCTGATGGGAAATTCACTGTCATTATAACCATTCTCTATGACTGCTTTTAAAATACGTTCTTTGTGTTTAATTTTCAAAAATGTGATTGTCTGTCCATGGATTTCTTTAATTGTACCCTGTTTTGGATTTGCTCAGCTTCTTGAATCTATAAGTCTATGTGACTCACCAAATCTGGGAAGTTTCTTGTCATTATTTCAAAAAATATTTGCTCACTTTTATTTATTTTCATCTCTTTCTAGGACTCTGATGATATGAATGCTATATCTTGTGTCACTGTCCCACTGGTCCTTGAGAATCATTTTTTTAAAAATCCATTTTCTTTTTAAATAGATTAGGAACTAAGCTAATTTATTTATACTTATTCTATTTTATTTCTATTCTATTATCTAGAAAATCATTCTATTCAGAATAATTATCCAGAATAAGTCAATAGAATAATTATCTACACTTATTAAAAAATAACTCAATAGGAATTGTTCTATTGAGTTACCTCTGAGTTCAATAACACTTTCCTTTGTCATTTCTATTCTACTATTGAACTCTTTCTGTGAGTTTTAAAATTCTGCTTATTGGGCCAGGAAGGATGGTTTATGCCTGTAATCCCAGCACTTTAGGAGGTCAAGTCAAGAGGATCCCTTGAACCCAGGAGTTCAAGACCAGTCTGAGCAACAAAGCAAGATTTTATGTCTACAAAAAATTGTTTTAATTATCTGGGTGTGGTGGCACACATCTATTGTCCTAGCTACTCAGGAGGCTGAGGCAGGAGGATTGCTTGAGCCAAGGAGTTTGAGGCTGCAGTGAGCTATGATTGCATACCTACATTTCAGCCTGGATGACAGAGCAAGGCTCTGCCTCTAGAAAAAAATTAAAATATTTTAGTTATTATATTTTTTAGTCTAAAATTTCAATTTAGTTCTCCTTTATAGCTTCCATTTTTGCTGAGCATTTACAATTTTCTATTTGTTTCAAGAGTATTTATAATTGTTTGTTGGAGCAGTTTTATGATGGTTACTTAAAAATCCTTATGAGATCATCCTAACGTCTATGTTATCTCAGTGTCAGTAATTGTTGATTTTATTTTCTTATTTGAGTTGACATTTTTCTGATATTTGGTATGACGTATTATTTTGGATTAGCTCTTGAACACTTTATGTATTACATCATGGGATATAATAGAGACCTATTCAATATCTATTTTAGTAAGCAGTCAACCTGTTTAGGCTCAGAGCACACATCATGGCCTACTTTTGTGGGCTTGTGGTTTAAATGTCAATTTTGTTTTCAAAGCCTTTGTAGTGCTATCTCCGCTGCCCCACTTGTATACCACCCAGAGGTCAATCTGAAATCGTCAAGGTATTATTTTGGCTCTCAAACCTATTGCTGTGTTAATTCTCACCAATTTGACTCACAGACCACTTGAAGGTCTTCCCACAACTTTATTCATAAATTTAAAAAATCCCTTTCTTCAGAGAAGTTGACAGAATCTTCCCTGTAATCTTCCCTCCACCGACCCCTTTCATTTGGCTTCCTCTTCTCTGTAATGGCCCCTTACGGAAGGGCTGGGATGTTTCCTCTTTGCTGACATTCACTTAATGCAAGTAGGGATTGTGGGCAGGGTCTCACCGCACACTCTTCCCATGACAGGTGGAGAGGGAACGGTGTGGTGCCTCCTTCATGCAGGGAAGTATGGTCCATGGGGCTCTAATCACAGTCTCCACAGCCACAGCACCCAATGGGGAGGCAGATGGTTGCAGAATTGTTTCTTATCTTTGCCTGGCAGAGGGTGGCCATAGTCAAAAGAGTTCTGTCATACAGGACCACCCTTTTCCTGGTCCTTTAGCTAGAGAGGGCAGGCTTTCCTTGGGGCTTTTTTTTCTTTTTTTTTTTTTGAGACGGAGTTTCGCTCTTGTTACCCAGGCTGGAGTGCAATGGAGCGATCTCGGCTCACCACAACCTCCACCTCCTGGGTTCAGGCAATTCTCCTGCCTCAACCTCCTGAGTAGCTGGGATTACAGGCACGCGCCACCATGCCCAGCTTATTTTTTTGTATTTTTAGTAGAGACGGGGTTTCACCATGTTGACCAGGATGGTCTCAATCTCTTGACCTCGTGATCCACCCGCCTCAGCCTCCCAAAGTGCTGAGATTACAGGCTTGAGCCACTGCGCCCGGCAGGGGCTTTTTTTTCTTTAATTGTCTGAGCTAGTTGGCATTTCCAAGACTGGGGGTTTGTAGTGCCCAGAATAGGATATATGGGAAGCAAACATTCCTCCTCCCCATCCCAACACAAAACACATCTGGGGTTATTCTCAAATTACAGAGTCTCTAGCTATCCATCTTCTTTTCTCCAACTTTCTAGTAGTTAGTGCTTTATGTGTTTTGTCCAGGGTTTTCAGTTGCAATTAGTAGAAGGAATAGGCAGAAGGCACTTACTCCGTTTTGTCTGGAATCAGAAACCCTGTGTTAATAGTTTTAGTGGTAAGTGCTGTGCCCAGGCATCAAGGTAAATTTAACTTTGTAAACAGGAGCTCCCTTGAAGTAAGCCTTGATCCATGGACTCTGGGCTATAGTACCCTCCCTCTCACACAGAATAACCTGGTGTTTGTGGATTACATCTTGGTGATATGATTGCATCTGTTCTTACTTCTCTACCAAACACAGAAGGGGATCACTAGGTTTTGTTTTTGTTCTTATTTGTTTACATCACATAAGAGAAAAGTTAATTCTCATTGTGAGACCACATTAGGGTGCAGCCTAGCATTTGGTGGGATTTGGGGGGTGACGCAGTTAGCTAGACAAAGCAATAACCAATCCACAGAGACTTCAACGTGTTTAGAGGACGGTACATGAGAGAGGTGACAATAAATGAGGCATTTGCCACTTCCCGCTTAACAAATGGTGATACTGGGAAGGGGCCGAGAGATGACTGGAGGCATTTTTCTTTGATGGGGGAGCAGTGGCTCTAGTCCACGTCCAGACCTTCTCCGGAGAGAGGACGTGTGCAGTAGCGTCACAAATTGAATGCACTTGCCAACTCCTGCTGAGCAAGGCCAGCTTGGCTTTGAATTTGAATACAAATTGGCTCCAGCAACTTGCTACAGGCAGTAAGCAAAACCAAACAAGCAAAAGCAGAAAACATGAGAGGAGGAAGCCAGTCCCTTTGTCACTGCAGATTTGTAAGGGGGGGGTGAAAACAACTGCAGTCTGTCACTGGGGGGTCTGACTGCCCCAAAAGCGACCCTCTGGGGTGGTGTGGTAAAGACGCCCAGCCTTTGGGAGCCTCAGGAACATCACCTGCAAGATGGTGTTGACAATGCCAGCACCTCTGAAAAGCACAAGGAACCCTTCCTCAGCAGCTGTGGGAAACTGTGCTGGGAAAATGTGAGGCGGAAGCTGGGTGTCCTCAGCTTGCCATCCCGAGGAAAGCTGCTTTCTTTCCTCTCCACTGGCATTAGCCGGTGAATTCGCATTTCTGCTGTTTATGTGTCTTAAAAGCCAACATTTTCCTAGTGTTTTTGGTGGGAAAACGATTATCCCACAATTGGCATGGAGAGATTATTTCTTAGGCGAGGCATTTCCTTTGAGACTGAACTGCCATTTGTACAGTGTCGTTATTTAAAACGACACACCGCCTGGCTGCTCAGGGAACAGAACGTGAGAAAACCAACAAACTTTTTCAGGAGTGTGAAAGCCAGCTTCGGCTCCCGGTGAGAGACAGAGCTAGATCTGGGCGAGCACCAAGCAGAGAACATCCACCAGCTTCACTCGTTCTTCGGGCTCCATGTTTGTATGACCCAGGGGGACTGTGTCACCTCTCTGCCTGCTCCCTAAGAGGGCTTCCTACCCTGGCCACTGACAGTAAAACTCACTTAGGTAGAAGGGCAGAACATGGCCGATGCTGAGCCAAATCCAAGAGGAATGCAAAATCGGTGCAAAGAAACATGGGCACTTTTTTCTTTCAGTCACTGAGGAGGTGTTCCTGCTCCTCACGTGCATTCCTGATGCCTCTTCCCATCCCCTCTTCATTCTCATGATCTCTTCATGGCCTGATTCCCTGAAAAAGACGGTCGGAACCGGCATGCTGTGTAAAGGACAGCACCCTCATCAGTGAAGGAAGTGCAGCTGCGTACAGAAGGACTGCATGCACCTGTGTGGTGTTTGCTGGTCACATCACTGAAGGTGAAGGCATTAACGTGGAACTCTGGAGAATTACTACTCAAAATCAACCCCAAGTTCAGTAGATATCCCTGTGGTTCTTGCTGTCCATGTTCCCGGTGGCACCCTCCGTGAAATCAGATTCCCTCTTAAAGTGCAGCTGAGGTTTTTCCGACAGTAATGACCGGCCCACCTCAAAGGGAAGCTGCCCCGGCCCTAGATCCCTCCTGGGGATGCTGGCTCAGAGCCCCCTCCATCACTCACCTCCTCCTCGACACCACTCTGCAGCATTGGGTTTTCCTTCATCCACACACCTACCGCATAGCAATGCCATCACTTACGCGGAAGCTAGGCTTCTCCCTCTCAACCACGTGCCCACAAAAGCTTTCTAAAAAGAGACATTGAATGGGTGGGTGGGTGGGTGACTGCAAGGGAGCAGAAGTAGGCTGCTCCGGGGCTTCTTGAAGCCCTTGTCTGCTGAGTGGCCTGAGTGGCGGTGGGGAACCAAGGACCTCAAGTTTAGGGCCTTGAAGCAGGTCCCAGACCTCAGCCTTGCTGTCCTTAGTGTCCCATAGGAGAGCCCAGCTTCTTCCTGGATCTGGCCCTGACTGACAAGTGCAGAAGTGAGGACTTGGAGCAGGACTTGGAGTACTGTCGTCCACACTGACATCTGTGTCTCTGGCTTGGCTAATGAAAGCACACGGTCTCTCCCAAGAACGGTCAACAGGAATAGGAAGAGGCCCTCATCGAGCACCAAGACCTGGAGCGATTCAGTTTTAAGGACAGGATCAACCAGCTACCAAGGTCCTATTCTTATTTAAAAAGTGATTCATCAGGATAGAAAGAAAAAAAAATCTGTGTTTGCTGGCGCATTACTATCTCTCGGTCCCAGAAGGAATGGGAACACCAGTGTCAAAACAGTGTGCCGGGCAGAGCACCCGCCCTTCCCAGCTGCCTGTCCAAAAGCACCAGTCTCGCTGAGGTCTGGGACCTGCTTCAAGGCCCTAAACTTGAGGTCCTTGGTTCTCGAGGCATGAGCAGCAAGAGCCCCGAGGGAGCCGCGCAGGGGAAGGGCTGGACCGCAGGGCTGCGGGCATCGTCGGGCGACCCTCCTAGCACACCAAGGATTCTGCAGAGGTGGACCAGCTCCTCCCCAGACTCCCTCCAGGGAATGCTCCATCCCTGTCACATGTCCCAGCTCTGAGCTGGCAGGTGAGGCGGGCGGGCGTCCCCTTGAGGACTAAACCACTGAGTCTAGCAGGGATCTCTTGGGGAGATCCCACAAGTCTGTGTCCTCTTCCTTCCTTCCTCTTCTCATCCGTCCCCAACTTTATGCTGTGATGTTGCTCCGCTTCATACCATGTCTGCTAGATCTTGGGGAACAGGAAAAGCCTCCCTAGCTTCTGCTGCTGCCCCCCCATCTTCCCAAGCACATCCCGGGGGCATGCGGAGCCCCTGCGTCCTCCTCTGTTAAGTAAAGCGCTGCAGCCAGATGCTGCCCAAGCTTCCTAACAGTCCAGGCATTTTATTTAAAGGGTGGTGAGTTACTATCTTCCTCAATGTCCAGAGCAGGGTCCTTCTCCGCGCCCTTCTAAGCAGCTCAGCCTCTGCCTGCACTGTCTAGTACCACAATAGCCTCAGCCACAAGAGGTTCTATACATTTAAGTGGGAAGTCATTAAAATGACACAGTACTTTAAATTCAGTATTTCAGCCGCACTAGCCACTTCTCAGCTGCTCCACGGCTGCCTGTGGCTAGTGGCTGCAACATTCGACACATAGGAAAACATTGCTGCCATTGCAGAAAGTCCTCCCCGACCCTCCTGCTCCCCTCAGGGTCTGAGTCCTGGGGCCGCCTAATGCCCTTATGTGCGGAGAGGCAGACACTCTCCCCACAATCTGATCTGCACCCGCATGTCCATAGCATCCTTTTTCATCTCTTTCTGAGAAGATGTTAACACTCCGTAAGTCAGAGAAAGACCTCCCAGGTCCCCAAGCGTGAGCCCCATATCGAACTTTTCAGCAGCCACCCTCCCTACGGTCACCCCTGTCCATGTCACAGGGCTTCATCCAATGGCCACTTCCCCAGCTTGCTCTGTGCACCAGGACTCAAGAGCTCCAGGTCAGGGCTCACAGGAACACAGTGCTGCCTGCCAGGAGCCGGCTGGTTCTGCCCTCCAGGATACCAGTGGGAGCAAGATGCATGCTGTCAGGATTCTTCCAGCCAATGTGGACTGGAACCAGGGGCTGCCCCTGCTTCCCAACTTACCCACCGTGGCTCCACTGGGGGCCTGTCACCTCCATTTCACACTTCCCACAGGGCCACGGTCCTAGCAGTCCTCGGGTGGCACCCGAGCCCCTGCGTGCAGGATGCAAGGACACAAGAAGCACATACTGTCCCGGACCTGGAGGAGCTGAGCATCGAGGCTGGGCAAGGCCGGTTTACACGGCAGTCACTGTGAGGGACGGACCCGCCTGCTGCGGCATCTTTCCACCTGGTCTCCTCCCCAGGTTTCTGTCTTGCAAAGCCCAGGAGAGGCCCAGCTGCCTGCAAATGTCAGCGCCTCCCAAGTCAATGTGGCAGTACTGGCTTGCTTCCATTTGAAATTCTTCCCTTGCTGGCTCTACACGCTGCAGGCCTTTCCTATCTGGTTCTTCTCCCGCCTGTGCAATCTTACCTGCTCCTGCTCACCTGGGGGCACCTCTGCTTCACTTGCCCTGAAAGGCTTCATTTCCCACCTTTCCACCTTTCACTCTCTTTTCACTCTATTCATTTATGCTGTCTTCTATAGCGGTTGCCAAGTGTATTCACGCTGCTCTGGGAGGCTGGTCTCTACAGACTGCATTACGGCCTCCCTTGCCTTCTGGCATCCTGCTGGGGTCAGCCAATGGGAGACATCAGAGGGGCTGGGTGGGGGAGAGGATACAGGGTGGGGGTTATGGTCCTTCCTTCTCACTCCCTCACGGTCTGAGGGATTCTGCTGATTCTGGCAGGCCCTCATTTTCCCCAGATCCCTCAGCCAGGCTCCCAGTCACACTGTCCCGCCTGCCCCCTGCATTGTCCCTTCAGGCCTAGAGGCAGGAATGGCCCCTCCTATTGATTTCCAGGCATTTACCATTCCTCTTTGGTTCTCTTAACCCTGCCCCTGCCCCTGTAAACACTCACTTCTTCAAACTTTCTGCTCTCAACACTTCTGAATGTACTGTGTGCTTCTGGCCAGGAACCAGAAGGATGGGGCCCCTACCCACATGTCCCATGGTCTGTAAGCATTTGGGAAACCACCAAACAAGCAGCCAGGCACTGCTGCCGTTTCTTATGGTCCTGGCTGTTGACTCAGCCCAACTAGGTAGCTCTGGCTCAACGTTGCTCAAGATGCTGCAGTCAGACAGTGGCTGTGGCCGGAGCTGCCCCACGGGCTTTCTCCCTGGCGTCTGTGGCTTTGTGATGGCATCTCAACTGGGGCACCCACCTGTGGCTATGGCTTCCTCACAGCATGGCAGCTGGGTTCCGAGGGCAAGCTCCCAAGAAGGAGCCATGCAGAAGCTGTATTGTCTTCACAAGCTAGTCTTTATAAAGTCACACAGCGTTATTTCTGTGGCTCTGTACTCGTCAGAAGCTCAAGACCAAATCAAGGCCATGTATAGTCAAGAAGAGAATTAGAGTCCACCGCTTAATGGGAACAGCGTTACAGAATTTGTGAACATATTTTACAACTAGCACAGATGGAAAATTTCTGACACCTTCCCTGATGGCCATCCTGATCTATGTCACCCACACACACACTCTTGGGTCCTCCAGGCAGAATCCAACATCTCTTATGGACTCCTGTCTCCTCGTCCCAAACTCACTGGGTCACAGGCCCTGTTGACTCCACTCCCCAAATTGAGCTCAAATTCTGCAGCTTCTCCATCCCCCGCCACTGCCCACGTTGTGCCTCTTCCACCGTCTCCTCTGGGTCACTGTCACCCTTCCTCCCTCCCAGAGGTTACTACAGCCACCACTGGAAGGCACCTCAGACTGTACCACAGCTCTTCACTTTCCTGATCGGGAGCCTGAGTGCCAGAGAGGTGAAGGGAGTTGCCCCAAACGACACAGCTAACTGAAGGCACAGGCAAGCCAGGACTCAGGTCTTCTGGTGACTAGAGATGGGCAGCTTCCTCGCTGCTTGAGGATAAATTTATGGTTATTCTTGGAAAGGAGGCTCCCACCAGAGCCCCAGGACAGCCTCTCAGCCTCTTCATTCTAGGCCTAAGTGTGGTCTCTATTGCAGGGTTTTGCAAAGAAATTGCTGTGAGAGAAATAAACAGCCACTTGTATTATTTTCTTTATTCTGATTTACCATTTAAGCAGGCATTTCCAGATTTCTGGGCGTCATCGCCTCATGAAGGAACTATTCTTGCTCTTAAGGAACTTCCATTCTAAAATTATACAAGCCACAGACAGAGGAGATAGACACACAGAGACACACTATGCTTTTCTTTTTTTGGAAAGGGCTGGGGGAAGTGCAGAGAAGGGAGAGAAAATAGAAAAGGGTAGAGAAAGATCAGCACTGTTTGGTGGCTGAAAATAACACAGAACTTGACGGGCTCTGTCCCCAGGGATAAGAAGGGATTTCAAAGCTGCACAACTATTTATTTATTTTTGCATATGGAATCAGCCATTTTATGCTACTGATAAAATCAAGGACAATTAGACCAAATTGAGCTTTAATTTTGGATTGAAAGTGTGATTCTTTCACTGAGAACTCCCTCCCACCGCATCTGAAATTACTAACTGCCAAAGGCACCCGGAGCCATCAGCCTGGATGGTGTGAGCTTATTGCTTGTCAGAGCCGCAGACACTGAGAAGATGTATGTGCTCCTGCAGAGGCTTTAGAAAGTCTGGGTGAGATGCTGATTAAGGACTCACCTCAAGGAGCATTATTTAAAGTGTTTGCTTGTTTACACTTGGCTCAACTTTTGGTACTGAGGAAGAAAAAGTGATCTCAGAACCCCTGAAGTATCTGGGCCACTGGTTGTGGGTTTGGGAGGAATGGGGGGTGGAGGCCACATCCCACTCAAGAGTCAGATTTTCCTTACAACTTGGTTCTCAAAATGTGCTTAGCTTCCCTTAAACTTAAAAAGAAATTCTCTCACCTCTTTTCTCCACATCTCCCCTCCTTTGCCAACCTGGTTCATAACAGCATAATAATAAAGTTAAAAGTTCAGACTCTCTGAGGACAGGCAGACCTAGGGTGGGACCTTCTCTCACTCAGCCATTTTGGGGTAACCGGGAAAGCAAGTTCCCCACTCCAAGCCTCGGGTTCCACCTCCACTAAGCGCCAGCGAAGACAGATCCGCCTGCCAGGATTGCTGATGGAGCTGGTGGGTCATGTGTGTAAAACACACAGTACCTGCCTGACAATCAGGGTTGGAAAGCTGTTTGCCGGCCAGGCACGGTGCTCACGCCTGTAATCCCAGCACTTTGGGAGACCGAGGCAGGAGGATCACTTGAGCTCAGGAGTTCATACCAGCCTGGTCAACATGGTGAAAACTCGTCTTTAGAAATATAAAAATTAGCCAGGTGTGGTGGCATGTGTCTATAGTCTCAGCTACTCAGGAGGCTGGGGTGGGAGGATCCCTTAAGCCTGAGAGGTAGAGGTTGCACTGAGCTGAGATGGCACTGCACTCCAGCCTGGGTGACAGACTCTCTCAAAAAAATAAATAAAAAATAAACCAAAAACCAAAACAAACAGAAACTCTGTGCGGTCATTCTGATGCTTATTGCCACCACTACAGGGCTCATGCTGCCTGAGGCCCTTCTCCTGGAGCCTCTAACTGATGCCGAGTTTTCCCTTTCCTCTCTCTGCTGCATTCCTGTTGGGATGTTGGGCTGGCCGGTTGTTCTTGGTGCCCAAGAGGTATGAGACTCTACAGTGCGTGCTTGCTTGGTCAGTGTGGCCAGGAGGCAAGGAGAACAAAGCTTTTCTGAAGCACAGCAGGGCTGGGTCCAGCTGAAGTCTGGGAGAAGGCAGGACAGAGCTCATCTCTGGGCCTTATCTCTCAGGAAGCAAAATCCGAGCTAGGGGGTCTGGAGACACCGGATCAGGGAGATGTAAGCCTTGGGCTTCCTGGAAGGATTGAATGCCTTTGGCTCAGGGAGCCCACAGGGAGTCCTTAATGAGGGGCCACACAGCACTGGGAATGCATGCTCCTCTCTGCGCTGGAGGTTGGTATCTGGGCTTGAACAAACATGAAAAACCCAACATTCCGGTCCTTTCTCCCTATCCTTTTCGAGACTTGTCTGAGCCTCCCTCCTTCCATCAGTAGAGTTGGATTTTGTCTCTTTTCTGTAGGGCAAGGAAGAGACAGAGGCTGAGTGTGGTGTTGGTAAAGACAAGGGCCTTGTTAGTGAATGGGGACTGGAAGGAGGAAAGGCGGGAAGAACCAAGAAGGATCTTCAGCCACTTTCCAGAGTAATCGTACTCAACTGTGCAATCTGTAGTGGGCACAGTTCCCATTCTAAGGGTCTCATGAGGGAGAGAGAAGGACCACAGATAATGCAGCGGGTAAGCACAGGGCTCGCTGGGAGCCCACAGGCACGCCACTCGAGGGGCCAGGAAAGGCTCTCTGGAGAAGGAAGGGTCTGGACTAGGACACAGAGGGGAAGTGACCAGAAGCCAGGAGTCAGCCAGGTCATGGGGGTGGTGGGAGGAGTCCATGACTGCCATGGGGTGTGTGTGTGATTTGGTTTGGCTGTGTCCCCACCCTAATCTCGAGTTGTGGTTCCCATATTCCTCATGTGTCCTGGGAGGAACCAGGAGGGGATGACTGAGTCATGGGGCGGATCCCACTATGCTGCTCTCATAATAGTGAGTTCTCATGAGATCTGATGATTTTAAAAGGGGCTTCTCCCCACTTCACTCTGCACTTCTCCTTCCTGCTGCCATGTGAAGAAGGAAGTGTTTGCTTCCCCTTCTGCCATGATTGTAAGTTTCCTGAGGCCTCCCCAGCCCTGCAGAACTGTGAGTCAATTAAACCTCTTTTCTTTATAAATTACCCAGTCTTGAGCAATTCTTTATACCACCATGAGAACAGACTAATACTGTGTGTGTGTGTGTGTGTGTGTGTGTGTGTGTGTGTGTGTGTGTACTTCAGTGCTGCAATCTGCTTAGGGTGGCAGGAGCTGCAAGTGTGAGGAGGGGACGTTATGAAGTAGAGAGGTGGTTGAGCACAGTGGTTCACATCTGTCATCCCAGCGCTTTAGAGGGTTGAGGCAGAAGAATTGCTTGAGACCTGGAGGTCAAGTCTGCAATGAGCCATGATT
The DNA here is from genome assembly GCF_001604975.1 of Cebus imitator. Lineage (NCBI taxonomy): Eukaryota > Metazoa > Chordata > Mammalia > Primates > Cebidae > Cebus > Cebus imitator. The sequence goes on along the minus strand of NW_016107674.1, from coordinate 1,830,570 downwards.
GCATGACTGCATTCCAGCCTGGGTAACAGAGTGTCACTGGGTGACAGTAGTTTAAAAAAAGAAGTGGAGAGGTTGGCTGGGGCTGTATCTCAGAGGCCCTGAAGGATGTGCATTTCCTCAGGTAGGTCATGGAAGTGCCACAGCAGGACTGTAACTTAGATCAGCCAACACTTCCCTTGTCCTGGCAACACGTGCCTGGGGGATGTGTGGTCTTGGAAGGTCACACATCCAGCTGATTCCTTTCTGCTTTGGTGAGTTAGTAGACTCGAGGCACCATTATTTGTTCATGCTTTTACTTAACAATTGAAGCCAAACGAACATGTCTTCAGAGGCTGTATTTTTTAAATTAAATAGCGTGTGTGCATTGGTTTAAGAAGTCAAACATAACCAGAAGGTGTATAATAGAAGACTGCCATTCTTGCCCCACCTGTCTGCCTCCTAATTCTTCCTCAAACACAACATCTTCAGTTATTCACCTTTATATCTATGAACAGTGTATTTGGGGTGCTTTTGCGCTTTTTCAGTTTTAGATTTATTGTGGAAAACCATGCCGTTTATTTTTGAAATACTTATGTCACCACTTTCAGCGACATCAGTGGTTAGCTTAATGTGTGCAGCACAGCCACGCCCCCTCACATACTGGAACAGTGCTTTCTTCTTGTTAACTTTTTGTTTTTCTGGGAGTTTGTAATTGTCGCTTTGTTCGGTTTTTCCAAGTAACTATCACTGTTTCATTTCCGACCTCTCCAACTGAGCTCCAAATCTCCTTCTATGCCATCAAGCACTGCAAGCCTCTGCTCTGAGCCTGGAAGCCCTCTGCCTTCAAAGAACCCTTGAGGAGAACATTTGGGAACCCTGCTTCCTCAGGTAGAAGGAGCTATACAAAACTTAAAACAAAACTAGAACAATTTTAGACTTTCCTTTTAATTACCCTGAAAACTACTCTTACCCACATGCATGCATCGGTTTTCTGAGGTTGCAAAATCAAATCCTCTTGGTTTTAAATCCACTAAAGCCTCTCTTTTGCCTGTCTGATTTATACAATGGCATACAGGAAATGCAGCTGTTATTACTTCCAGGTGCACACACAGTAATTTAACTAAATGCTATCAAAGCCTTTCCAAGTAAAAAGGCCTCCTGGGCTTATTTTAATGAATAGATAAAGCTAATTTGTAATTAGTCCATTTAGTTGTTAATATGCAAATGAGGCCTGCTGTTATCTGTAATTAGCACCAAATTCTTGATTGCTAAGGATGCTGTTCAAGTGCTTGGGAAAGCCTGTAATCCCCACTCAAGTCTGCAGCCACCCGAGGACCCCCAGACCTCACCTCCAGCCTGCATTCTCCTCTGTGCTCTCACCCAGGTACCCATCTGCCTGCCTGTTGGACCTCTCCCCTCTGTGTTCCAGATGCACCTAGAACATATCTACAACTGAACTCAAGTTCTGTTCCCTCCCTATACTTGGAGCCTCTTCTAAGAAACCCACTCCTCAGCGGTGATCTGTCTTTCCCTCTTGTGCCACCCTCTCTAGCAGGGTCCCCTCGTCAGTGAGTATACCCCCTCTGTGCAGTCACCTCACACAGAAGCCTGCCCCTCCTCACATACTTTGCTCTCACTCTCTCCCTCTCCTCCCAAATCCCATCCATTTCTGAGGCTGTTGGGGTTTCTTCCACCCACTGTCACCTCCCTAAATCAGGTCATAGCACTCTTCCCAGGAGAGCTGTGGTGGCCTTCCCATGGTCTCTCCACCTTCTCTCTTGGCAGTCCCATCCATTTCCTAGGTTGCAGCTAGTGTGGTTTTTCCAAACCACGTCTTCACTTTAAATCTTTCAGCTCTCAGTTTCAACATGGCTTCCACTGGGAAAAAGTCCAAGATCCACGATGGCCCAAGTCTGCCGTGAGCACCCTTCCAGCCCACTCACTTAGCACCTGTGCTTCTCCTCGTGTAGCATTTAAGCACTCATTCAGAGTGGGCCTGTTGACGTGTCTGTTTCACTGCTTAAGAGCAGGGATGTGCATTGCTACCTCTTCAACAGACACACAATAGACCATCAACAAATATTTGTCAAGAGAATACCAGAGTTAGCCTTCTCAGATTGTTTTTAAAACTTCTCCATCAATTCTTATTTGATTAATTTGCTGGGCAAACCGACTCTTACCGACTGCATGCAAGGGTAACCTTTTGTCCTAATCTTGATCAATTGACTGTGAATTCCAAATCAGGAAGCCTGAATCCATTGCTGTGTCTAGTTTTATTGCTGCCCCCAGCTAAGCAAAAAGCACTCTGAAGGACGAGGTAGCCGCCCTGCACCGGGAGTCAGGAGGTCTGGGACCTTCCCATCTCTATGTCACCTTGAACCAACTGGCTCCCAACAAATACACCCAAAAAGGTTTGGCAACTTGCCAGGTGCCAAGAATAAGGAATCTCCTGACCAAAACTCAGTGGCTTCTGCAGTGTGGGCAGGGGGCCAGACCCAGGAAGCCGAGGCCCCTCCAGCTCCACCGCATTGTGTATGATTCTCTCGCCTCCAGCACCCACATCTGCAGCCGCCGGCCCCCAATGCAGATTAAGTCCTTTGACGGCAGACTCTAAAAACACGAGAAAAATTTTCTCTTTGGTAGGAACATTTGAAATAACATCTTTTCAAGTGTGTCGAAGATCAGAATATGAATAGGATGGGGGTGTGGTAGGAAGGGGTTGTGAAAGGAGGGGCTGGGGCGCACAGCTTGGACGATTCTGAAAGGGGTGGTGTTGAAGCTTGCTTTCTTTTCTCTACAAAATGACAAAATCACTGTGGGGACATTTACAGCCAGAATCTATTTGACATTTTTAAATCTCTAAAATCATCAAAAATAAACCAGTGTCCCATGTGTGTTGGCAAGGAAAATGCTTTATGTCGTGGGGTTGTTTAAAAGACACCAGTAGAGCCTGGTTGGCTTAGGCAAGTTTGCTCTCTGAGCTTTTGGATAATTGAAACATTAGTTATGTTTCCTGGGCAGCATTTACTTCATGCAGAAGCCAGGGTGGAGAGGACGAATCACTTACCTACAGATCACTCTGCAGACATGGCCAGCATGTCAGGGCCACACCCTGTCTCTTTTGGAAAGGAGAGGAAGGAACAGCAATGAAAATACTCAAAGTGCATGACAGAGCGATATGCTGTGTGATCACCATTCATGAATTAAACCAGCCTTCACAGCTGGATCTTACAGCCCAGTCCTAGACCCCTGACTCACCTCTAAGAATCTAGAAAAACATATGAGCCTCAGCTTCTCATTTCAGAGGGGCTAGGATTGGAGCTCAGTAATCCTTGGAAGGTCCTGGAGCCTTGACCCCCTCCCTCATGCTTCCTGGCCCCTGGAATAGCGACTTGTTGGGCAAACCTCATGAACAAGCACTTGGCCCAGAAGGCAGAGAAACAATAATCATCTTTCCCCACTCTCCAGTTGACATTTTCTAACACTATTAGCCTCAACAATTTTTACTCAGTTAATTGTCTTTTGGGATCCAATGTGATGTCAAAATCCAGCAGCCCACCAGCACTTAATGACAAATCCCAGCACAGATGCTGACAACAGGGGAAACCTTCAGCATTCTTGAAGATGCTATTCTTTGTATGGAAAAAGCAAAAAGGAAGGAGAAAGAGGGCCTGGGCCTTGTGACTCCAAATTCAGAGAATGGGCTGAAGTGGACAGTGCAGCCAGAGCCTGAAACAGAGTCCTCAGCACAGCCCAAACCTGGACCGTGCCCTTCCAGGAAACCCAGGACATAACACGGACAGGAGGCACCCAAACCAGGAAAGCTACATGTGACTTCATACTGACAGAAGTACAGGCTCTGAGTGGTGCAGCCTTATGTCCTCGTTTGGATTCAACCCACAGGCCCTGACCCAGTGACGGATGAACAAATGTACTCAAATACCGAATACAGTGAAAGAGAGGGCTAGGGGTCCATGGCCACAGATGCTGCAGAGAGAGTTAGCAGCCACCAGCCCTCACCAGCTGGCACTCAGGGCATTTATTCAGTATAGATTTAATAACAAAGGCTCTGAGTCAACACACTTGTGGATAATGATTAAAGGCCAGGTTCTGAGGCCTAAAGCAAACACCATTTGTGGGTAATAAACCCGGTCGCCCTTCCGCTGAGAGAGCCATCTGTCCTGCAAATGATTAAAGGTTAGTTTTAGGACCATGTGAGTAAACAACTTATTTAGATAAACTCTACTCTATGTTATTTTCACAAGGAAAGGGAATTAGGCTGCCTTCAACCATAACCTCCTTCCCAAGGCTTTTGCAAAAACCTTCCAGCCTTCCAAGAAGGTTTGTGACTATTATAATTATGCTCTCTCCCATCATCCTGACTGAACCCCCACGTCATGAATGTAGGTTGGCCATTCCATTTGGAAACAGGGGGCCAGGGTGGCTTTGTGTCTGGCATTCTTTCTCTGTTGTCTTTACAAACACACCCAAAAAGATTTGGTAACTTGCCAGGTGCCAAGAATAAGAAATCTCCTGACCAAAAACTTAGTTGACAGCCATTGTCAATGTAAGAAATAGTCCTGTCCTTCCAGGAAAACGTGTGCACCAACATTCTAACTCCAAACTTGTCCACAAAATTTGCTTCTGGGTTCTGAAACTTTTTGGATTGTAGAACCTTTTGAGTATTCATTAGGCAGAAGTTCTGGACCCTCATTCCAGACAAAGAAGTTTTGTCTACAATTTCCCTTAAAAGCAAGGAGCTTTGGAGCTCGCTTATAACCTCCAGTTTAGCATCCTATGTTAGGCGATGACAAAGAACTTCCTCCAAGGAGAAGATTCTGCACTGTGATGTGCAAATTATTGTTGTTATCCCCAAATACCTTGTAAATGATCAGTTTTAACCAAAATTCAAGTTATTTACAACAACTTACCAGGAACATCTCTGCCAATAAAGCAAGATATACCTGTGGTATGAAGGAGCAAGATAGTCTCTGATGGGGGAGGCTGGAAGAAACTGGAGAATGTGTGTCAATTGCAATCTGGACTGCTTCAAGAGATTGTCTGAGTTGGAGTACATCACTGATATATTCTTGAGTGTCTCGTCTGCTTCTGATCATTTATCCCAGCGTGTTTGTCCAAGGTGTGTTTAGTGACAATGTTAGTAATGAGTTTTGCGTATGTTCTCTCAGCTGGTGTGATTTATTGCCGACTAGCTGGGCTATAATTTTGTGCTGCTGAAGCATATGTTACCTTGCAGTTGAAATAAGACTCCAGGAGTGAGGCTCATTTTCCATCTATTTGGTTGCCACATTTTCCTCCCCAGTACTCCAAATGCACTGTCAGGAGTGGTCACTAGACCTAGATGTTTTAGCATTCACTATCCAATCCACATTTTCAGCTGGGATCATGTAAGCACTGAGTTTTGGGGGAACATTTCTCTAGAGGCAGAGCAAGCTGCTTGGCAGGGTACTGGTTCTCTCCAGGAAGAGCTGAAAGGGACGACCAGGCACACCCCAGTGATGTGCAGTTTGTGCCCTGCTGAGGATGGAGGAGAGGGTGAGAGCCAGCTCACTCTTGGCTTAGCAAGCTCTGCAATCTTGCTGTTGCATCTGCCTAGAGAAGGTGGTTTTCACTAATGCTCACAAAGGCACTATATGGGTTAGCAAGGCCCTAAGAACACCTGCTACCCACAGGTGTAATGATGGGCAGGTCAGGGGTGGAAGAGAAGGGTCCTGGGAGTGAGTCCCTGTCTGATAGCTACCCAGCCCTGAGACTTTATGGTACAAACAGATAGGACAGGACTCACCCATCTGTTTAGCATTGGTATTTGGGATAAGGCATTGGCTTAGCATGAGAAGCACTCAGGCCTCTCAGAGGACAGAACACTAGAGCTGGTAGCAGACAAGAATCAACATTTTTTCTGCTTACAAGTTGCTGCAAATCATTCATCAGGGTTTTCACACTGGGCCTCTCATCTTCTCAACCTTGCAGTAAGTTCTAGAAGAGCTGGGTCTTCTATCTGCGTAAGGCCTGCTGAGTGCTGCACCTGGCCCTGGACTTGTAGAATTGTCTCTGGGCCCATGCCTTTAAGCGCCCCCTTTCCTGGTCATGTGACCTTGGGCCAATCACTTAAACTCTCTGCACTCCAGACGACTCCCTTGTGCCATAGGAATTGTGATGCCTACTTCCCAGAGGGGCCATGCGGGCTTGGATGTGGTTTGTTTACTATAAACCTCCCATGATGATGGCCCTTCTTCCAAAAGAGATTTTCTAAAGCCAACCAAAGACCATCTCAGTTTCTTTTGAAACCCCATAGCAATGTATAGCCTTCACATCCCACGACTTTTCTGCCTTGTATCAGTTATTACTCATCTATGCAATATATTTTGCTATCCATCCCCATTGCCCTCCCCTTGGTCCCAATGCACATTCACATTTATAAGCTTCTGAGGGCCCCGTTGATAGGGAATTCGGCTTACACACATCACAATCCCCAGCAAGTATTAGGATCAAATGAACACTACCAGGATTGACCCATTTAGTGTTGTGGGATAAATATTCAAGTTCTATGAAGAGAAGTCACAGAGACACACCAGTGGTGATATTTCAAACTTGAAGATTTCCTCTGCAACAAAATTGTCTTTTTCTATCAGCATCAGGCTTAGCTGGTCATGTGAATAATCCTTAATAGCCTGAAAAATTACCATTGATTTTCTGCACCACAGTAGCACATTCTTTTTTTCTGAAAAAGACAAAGAGAACTAAAAGAATCAACATTCACTCCAAAGCGTAGTGGTGGAGGGTAGAGGGGTACTTACACAACAAAATAAATTTAATAAGTTGCCTATTTTAATACTGGGTGACCTGTGAAGGACATTTTGCATCAATCCAGAAAATGCTGTTATATAATAAATGCAAGCTCAGACGTGCCTCAGAAAAGAAGGGAGCTGATGCCATTTCCAGCCAGCAGAGTACATGACTGTGTGGGGTGCACCACAGGGACACCTCCTCCACCCAAGGCACTGGGAGGTGGGAGGCAGGCTGGGGAGGAGCTTGGGAACAACTGGGGCCAAGCCAACTAGGTTTGCATCTGGATACGGTTCCTCACGAAGGCAGATGCTAGGCCTCCAAATCTGAGTCCTGTGGGGTTGGGTCACGGGTGGGTTTAACTTGTTTTGTTATGGAAAACGCAAGTATAAAGGAGTGTTGAGACTTTCACCATGGTTTTCAACTCTGAGGAAGAAATCTCAGCCATATGGGTGATGATTTAAATTTATAACCACCATTCATAAGTTTTTTCCAAGCCAACCTTGTTTCTGTGACCTTTAGTCATCTTGTTATTCCCAAGCAGAAATGTTCATAGCTAAAGCAGTAGCACTGTTATAACTTGGTTTTTACACTGAAAAAACAATTTTCCCCGTCATCCTTTACCTCACTATCCCTCCACCACTCCTCCCCACACCCCTCCTCTCAAAACCCAGAAACTTCTATACTTGGTTTTGAGCTCAAAGCAGATTTTATTTATTTATTTATTTTTAGAACACATCAGTTAAATCTGTTCGTCTTTTTTGGGTTGAGGGACTGGAAGAAATCACACATCGTTTCTGATGTGATATACTCATGGGCGGATTTGCATCCTACCCAAAGATAGCTCAACTTCATTTTAAGATGTTTTGCCTTCTTTGGCAATCAAAATCAAACTTTTCTAAGTAGATGTGCACTTTTGGGTTACACAACTCTTGAGCACACATCAGTGCTTCCTGGGGTCTTTGCTTCACCTGGGATAAACTCCTAAGCCCTGGAGATGTGACTGTGTGCCAGCATTCCCGCAGGGATTGGAGTGTCCCTGGTTGCCCAAACTCCAGGATGAGAAAAAGGTAAAGGGCAGTCGTTTCCAGACTAAACATGGGCTTTCTCGAAGGGCAGACTGCCTAATTGAAGACACTTGTTTTCATCCTCATCCTTATTTCCAAAGAGAGTAATGCCAAATGAACTGGAAATCAGAAAGTTTGAAGACCAGCTGTGTGACCTTGCCACAGTTACCTGCCATTTCCAGGTTTCACTCTGCTCACTTGTAAAGGAGACCAGATGCTCTTGAAGGCTATTTCCGGTTTAAACCCAATCTCATGCTTTCTTCATTCCGATCCCAGGAGGTGATCAGAGTCAAAGGAGTAGTTTCCTCCTCCCCATACTTCCTCCATCCATCCATCTAGCCTCCTGTTTTGTTAGTTTTCCCCTGTCCCATGAATAGCCTACAAAGCCCAAGAAGAAAACCAGTAACACTAGGAGTTAAGAGGTGGACACTTCCTGAATCAAGTCATGCCTGAAGCTATGCCTACCTTCCAAACTATTCAGTTATCTGGAGTAGGTGAGCTTGTTTTTCTGGCACGTGTAACAAAAAAGTCCTGATATCTAGGGTAAGGCCGCAAAGGAAAGTCAAGCTAAAGAGGGATGGAAAATGGTGCTGCCATGGTTTGGTTGTTCGTCCTCTCCAAAATTCATGTTGAAACTTAATCCCCAGTGCGGCAGTATTGAGAGGTGGGGCCTTTAAGATGCAGCTGAATCATGAGGGCTCTGCCTTTATGAATGGATCAATTCATCCAAGGATGAATGTGTTAATGGATTAATGGGTTATGAGAAGGAGACTGGTGGCTTTATGAAAAAGGAAGAGAGACCTGAGCCAGCACATTGGCACACTCAGCCCCCTCACCACGTGATAGACTTCAAAGAGTCCTACCGGCGAGAAGGCACTCATTCGATGCAGCCCCCTGACCTTGGATTTCTCAGCCTCTAGAACGATAAGAAACAAATTCCTTTTCCTCACAAATTACCCAGTTTCCAGTGTTCTGCCATAAGCAACAGAAAATGGACTAAGACAAGCGCCCTGCCATTCTCAGCCCCCACTCTCTCTTACCTTTTTGGGGCCAGCTCTACTTTCTAATCTCAGGATCTGGTTCTCTTTCTCCTTCCCATGAACCCTGCTATCAGCCCTTTCTGACTTGATTTCTTACCCAGTCTGGGGTAAAGTTCCTTCTCAACCTTCTTCTCTTCCCACTTTGCCATTCTTCAATCCTGAGCCATCAGAACAATGCGGCTTAGTCCTTTTCATACTATGGCAAACATAGAAAACAATACTATATGAATGGCAGCCTGGGGTAAACTAAAGAATTAGGGCATCTATGCTAGTGTTGGGGGAAAAGGTCCATTACGTTTTCTTTATATAATTGTAATAAGACAAAGTAAAATACAAAGTCCCAGAGAAGTTACGGCTTTGTAGGAAACTCTGAAACAAAACCTTTTCAGAATGTTAATGAGAAACCTGAACTTGTGTCCATGAACATGCCTTTGGAAGCATCAGGCTTAATGCTTGAAATGGCCATCCTCAAATCCTCATCAAAACATTTGAATGGCAGTCTCAAATTCTTAATAGTTACTATCAATGAGAAACTTTGCACATGTTGCTGACGAAAAAATTAAAACTAGTTTTTGCAACCTTTCAAAAATGTCAATGGTTGAAATTATACTTAAAGAATCAACTTTTTCTCATTTCTGCAAATTTCTTGTGATTTCTCATTGACATGTCTCATGATAACACAAATGGAATTCCAATCCAGTGAGATTATTTTACATCAGTTATTTCCAAATAATGATGAGGCCCGGATGTGCAGCATGTGCGCACATTGTTCAGGCTCCCAGTCCCCCAAATGAATGATGCCAAAATGGTCAGTCACAGGTGAAGGCCACCCTCTAGGGCCCTTAGCAGACTCCCAGAGGCCCTCTTCTGGTCAGCCACATCCTAGGCCATGTGCCCACCAGCTCTGAGTCCCTTGTCCAGAATGGGCAGTGTCATGCCTTGCTTGAGGCTGGCCTTGCCCTGTCTCCATGGTGGAGAACGAGTGTACGCCTTGTGTATCTGATGTTGGTCATTGTGCTTTTGCCTCCAGGGTCCCAGGGGTACTCCCCTTAGGGAGGCCAGAGGCATCCCTTGGCTGTAGGCAATGAAACCCTGGCCACCCCTGTGGATTGAGAGAATCAACATCTACAACTCCCTGGCAACATGGCAGGGTGTCTGGAGACAGTGGTTGGGAAACTCTAGGTGTGGGACCACTACCCTTGGGAGTATTAATTCATCTGTTGACATAGATTTAACTCCAAACCCCATCACCTCTATTTCCTCCTGTTTTCTCATTGTTCTTGTGAGGACTAACCTCTGATTTTTTTTTTTTTTTATCTTGCCCAAATTCCTATCTAAGGGATCTAGGGAGTCATGCCCTTCAAACCGTACATTCTCATCAGATGGGTTTTATTTGACTCTATATACTTACTTTCCAATCTGACTCTGGCATAACATTATGGGACATGGGGAAAAAAATCAAAATATTTAACCCCAAAATTCACTTCCTTGCTATACTTTGAAATTGCCCTGCAATGTCTCTTGCAGGGAAAATCCACATTCTATAGAGAATCGCTTTTCCCCCATTTTCCTTCCTTCCTTTCCAGATCTAAGAGATAACTAAGAACCAGGCACCCTTTTAGGTCTGAAAAGAAACATTTTATTACCTGCTCCTTCTCTGAAGTCTGCTGAGAGCTGCCTCTGCACAATAAAACTTGGTCTCCACAATCCTCTATCTTAAACTGAACGTTTCCTTTCTACTGATCCCAGGTCTTCAGATAAACTCAATCGTCAAACAGAAAACGTTTAACTTGACCTATAGCCTGGAAGCCCCCTGCTTTGAGTTGTCCCACCTTTCTGAACCAAACCAATGTATTTCTTAAATGTATTTGATTGATGTCTCATGCCTCCCTAAAATACATAAAACCAAGCTGTAGCCCGACCACCTCGGGCCCATGTTCTCAGGACCTCCTGAGGGCTGTGTCACGGGCCGTAGCCACTCATGTTAGGCTCAGAATAGAGCTCTACAGATATTTTACAGAGTTTGACTCTTTTCATCAACACTCGACTTTGGCCATCCCCATCAAGCTTCTGCAGGTCACCTAGAAGCCAAATTTGAGGCCCTTTTCTCACTCCTTGGCTCTCTAGGACTTCCCTGGAGCAGTCAGAACGATTTTCTGCCTCCACAATCAAAAAGCTTTTGTCTTTTAGCTCTGTGGGCCTGCATCTTCCTGAATGTCTTCTTACTTCTTGACTTTTTATTTTCCTTACTTTCTGGACGCCTTACTTTCTTTGCTGGCTATTTTTTTCTTATACCCACAGATGTGGGGGTCCCTGGCCCTCTTTTTACTTCATACCGCCTACTGACTGCTTTTACCATTGTTGTTGTGTGGACAGATTTGAAATCTCGCCAGCAGCCTGACTGCCTAAGCTCCAGTTCTAAATTCCCCCCTTGACAGTTCCAGCTGACGCTCCTGACGGCATCTCTAGTTCATCACGCTCCGAAGCCCTTTATTCCTTCCAGCCCCAAATCAGCTCTTCCTTCGTACTCCCATTTATGTTAAGAGCACTACCAGTTCCCTCCCTGGGCTCAAACTCTGGAAGGTAGCTTTGATTGCTGAATCTTGATAAGCCTCCCTCCTGAATGCCTATCACATCCATCTCTTCCATTTCTGTAGATGCCCCCCTATTCTAGGTTTTCTACCTCTCATCTGATGACAACAGCCTCCTAAGTGTCTCATCACCTGTGCTTTTCTTCCTTCTCCCACCTCAGACAGATTATTACTAGATTACTCTCATAAAGAAAACTCCTTTGTTTAAAAGCTTTCGATGGCTCCCTGTTGATAATGTTTAACATAACTTCTTTGCCAGACGTCAAAGGCCTTCATAATCTATTCCCAGTCTGTCTATGTAGGTCTACTTCATAGACTATAGAAATATTTATTGAATCCCTATGCTTTATGCCAGACTGACCTATTGTGGAAATACGGCAATGAGTGAAATCAAATTCTCAGTTCACATGAAACTTACATTCTAGAAAGTCAGACAATGGGCAAACAAGTAAACATGTATGTCAGATCATAAATGCTTGTAGAAAAATGAAGTAGGATTAAGAGGATAGATGGTAATGGGAGTGGTAATTTTAGACAGGATGGTAGGAAGTTCTTTTAGATGAAGTGGTATTTGTCCAGAGACTTTAATTAAGACAGTAAGCTTTACACATACCTGAGGGAAGAGCATTCTAGGTAGAGGAAAAAGAAAATTCAGTTGGAACTAGCTTGGCAAGCTGGAGAAGCAGCAAAGGAGCCAGTGGGGATGAGCAGAGTGAACGAGGAGAATAAGATAACGAGATCAAAAAACAGCACGGGGGTCAGGCTTGTGGGCTGTGGTATGCATTGAGGATTTTATTGTGAATGGGGTGGAAAGCACCTCAAGCTAGTGAAGGTTTCATTCTATTTGGGTATGTATAAGCATTCAGGTAATTGCACTTTTCATCTGGACACCTTATCTCACCTTATCTCAGAATGTAATCAACCCCCAGAATCAACCACCGTGAAGTAATTTACTATGGACAGCTCTGGTTATGCAAATGATCTTTAGTTTTGAAACCAAGAGCTGCTGCTGCTTTCCATGTCCCCTTCCTACTTCCAAGCCCCAGCTGGAATCCCACATATGCACTGATTCCCAACACCAGTTCATGGAAAAGTTTTCACGAGTTTGGGAGGAAATATAGGAGGAAATATTTCCAAGTCTTAAGCAAAGTACAATGGAGTGACTCTTTCATAAAACAAAATTTGTTCTATATAAAGGCTTGTCTTCTAAAATATGTCCTACCTCCTTTTTGTGTGTTAAGAGTTTCTTAGTTTTATTAATGATGGCAATATTTTTTTTTTTTTTTTTTTTTGAGACGGAGTCATGCTCTTTCGCCCAGGCTGGAGTGCAGTGACGCGATTTTGGCTCACTATGACCTCCACCTCCCGGGTTCCAGCTATTCTCCTGCCTCAGCCTACCAAGTAGCTGGGACTACAGGCACATGCCACCATGCCTGGCTAATTTTTGTATTTTAAGTAGAGACGGGGTTTCACTGTATTGGCCAGGCTGGTCTCGAACTCCTGACCTCATGATCCACCTACCTCGGCTTCCCAAAGTGCTGGGATTACAGGTGTGAGCCACCGTGCACAGCTGCTAATTTGTTTTTTACTGCCCTGACATCGTTCTGCATAGTAGAGTGAAAAGTTCTGAAACATATCACAGTGATGGCTGTGTGGAGAATAGACGGGGGGATGGAGAGACAAGAGTGGAAGCTGGGATACCAGTTAGGAGGCTAGTGCAACGGTCTAGGGAAGGGATGAGATGAGAGGCGCTGGAGAAATGGAGGAGCTGTCAAATTCTGGTTATATTTTGAAGGTAGTGCTGACAACGCTTGCTGATGGATTGAATGTCAAGAAAAGAGTCAAGGATGATTCAGAAGCAACTGGAAAAATACAACTGCCATTAACTAAGCTTTATAAGGAGACTGTGGGAAGAGAAGGAAGTCTGTTGGAGGAGGGAAGTTCCGTTTTTGGTGTGTTGAGTTTAAGATGACTATCAGACATGCAAGTGAAGACGTCAAGTTGTCAGTCGGAATTTGAGTCTAGCATTGAAGAGAGAGATCCAGGCTAGAAATATATTTGGAAATTGTCTGCGTCTGGACAGTATTTGTGTTCAGAGATTAGCAGAGTTCACTTAGTGCAAGGTCAATGCATGGAACCTGGGCCACTGCTCGTAGAGATGGGGAAGGTGGCGAGGGTTCAGCAAGGGAGACTCAAACAGCCTGTAGATTGAAGGAAAGAAAACTGAGAGACTACAGTGGTCTGCAAGCCAAGTGCAAACAGGGCTCACCAAAGTAGTTAATGACTTATTTCAAAACAATTGTGTGTATATGTGCATAGACTGCCCAGTGCATAGAGAAAGAACTGTGTCATAGGTTGAACATTGCTGAGTCTGTAAATGGGAGTTTATTTTACTGTTTACTTTTGTGTATGTTTGAAATTTTCCATTATAAAGAGAAAAAAAAAAGAGGGAGAGAAAAATATTGCTGAGAGGTTCATTAGGAGCATTAGGAGAGTGGATCCGACCTTGTGCTGGTGGGAGGGACAAGATCTCCTGTGGGCCGTGGGTTCCAGAGAGCCTGGGAGGGAAGCAGAGGGAGTGACCAAGTGCAATCAATTCCTTCAGAGAATTTTGCAGAAAACGGGAAGAGAGAAATGGGTCAGCATCTGGAGGGATACCAAGGGGCAAGGGCAGGTGGTTGGTTTGGTATTGAGGACAGAGTGAATACAGCTGTTTCCTTCTACTCTCCTTCACGCAGCTCTAGACAAACCCCTCCACGTAACTCTGCCCCAGTCACTGTCCACATCTCCCCTGCCCCAGGCACCCATGCAGCCATCCCTCCCACCTCTTCCGTCATCCCCATTGTAGGTGATGTCTCTTGGTGTGCAGTTTTTATCTGCATGTCACATTTTCGAGAATCTTTTTTTATAGGAGAGCTTTTGTTGTGGTGGTGTTCTATCGGAGTCTCTGTAGGCCTTATCTTTAAAATATATCAGAGCACACTATGTGTTTATACTCCAGGTCAAACCTACACAATGTTCCCCTGATGGCTTTCAGAAGGAAAGCAGAACTACAGAAACTATAAAGTTTCTTATTCTTTTAGATCCTGGAAAATAGCATTCAGTAGTAGCAACAAGAGTATCCTTCACTTACCTTTCCCACTTCAAAGACAAGGCTAGAAGCACGAATTCATACTAAGGGATCACGGACTGAAAATTATTTTTAAAACTAACTGAAAAGACTCAGCAGTTACCAAAAGATTTCTCTTCTCTTTGGATATCTCAGAAATTAGGTAAGAAGGAGTAGGTAGGGAGATGGAGCCTTCTAGTTTAAGATACTGCAAGTTCAGTGAAACCACTAGAAAAATAAGACGATTAAAAACGTTCTTCCCCTCACACTTCCCTCAGAGGGTATCACAGCAAGGAGACCGGGGCACTTTTTAAAGATCTTTCCTGCTGAGAAGGCTCTGTCAGAAGCGCTCACTGTCAGTGCAAAAGGCAGGAACAGAAAAGATACTTCTAATCAGGATTAAATACAAGGTACATCAGAGATGGCTTCTGGAAGAAATTCTTAAGAAACAAGAAATGTTATCAGTGCTTCTGTTATGGTGAGAGGTCTAGAGTGACAAGAAATTATGTCCATACATGGCTAAACTGAGGGGGACAATTGCGCAAAAGAGCATTAGCACCTCCTGCCCTAATTACCTCCGGGTGCCGACTACTGCCAAGCTCTATGCTATGGGACTCAGATGACACAGTCCCCCTGCTATGTCAACAGCTCCTTGTCTTGAGAGGACACCAAGGAAGGCTACCATGATAGTGAGATTTAGGAGGCTATGAGAACAAGCTTCCTTGATCCTGAGATGAGGGGAGGCTGGGCTTTCTGGCAGCAGCAGCAGCACCCTGTACAAAGGTTCCTGGCTTAGGGGCATGGAGTTCTGAGAGAAGCAAGGAGTCACACCCCTGTCCCACAGGCAGCACAGACGCGGACAGGAGGCAGGCTGAGGCCAGGCCACAAAGGGCCTTTTCTGTCATGTGCCAGGGAGTCTTCATGGGCGGAGATGACAGGAGCAGGTTGGAGTTTGATCACTCTGGTGGCAGCGATCTAAAGGAAAACCAGACTGTGCAGCAGTTCGAAGCTGTGGAAACTAGTGACTTCCTGTTGGTCTGATTTGTTGTCAAAGGCAAGTGCTGATTTTCTGTCGTGTTTTGCTTTGCTTACTTCTGCACCTCAAGCTAGTGAAGGTTTCATTCTATTTGAGTATGTATAAGCATTCAGGTAATTGCATTTTTCATCTGGACACCTTATCTCACCTTATCTCAGAATGTAATCAACCCCCAGAATCAACCACCATGAAGTAATTTACTATGGACAGCTCTGGTTATGCAAATGATCTTTAGTTTTGAAACCAAGAGCTGCTGCTGCTTTCCATGTCCCCTTCCCACTTCCAAACCCCAGCTGGAATCCCACATATGCACTGATTCCCAACACCAGTTCACGGAAAAGTTTTCACGAGTTTGGGAGGGAATATAGGAGGAAATATTTCCAAGTCTTAAGCAAAGTATAATGGAGTGACTCTTTCATAAAACAAAATTTGTTCTATATAAAGGCTTGTCTTCTAAAATATGTCCTACCTCCTTTTCTGTGTTGAGTTCCTTAGTTTTATTAAATGATGGCAAGATTTTTTTTTAATTATTAATTTTTTTACCTTCAGTCTGTTTTTAAGAATTTAATCAAAGCAGTTCTTTTCTGTGGGAAGCTATGTGCTACATTTTAAGAAGTTAGCAAAACACTGATACTGAAAAGATAGGATAGATAAAAGATATATATATTTTTTTGAGATGGAGTCTCGCTCTTTCGTCCAGGCTGGAGTGCATGACGCTATCTCGGCTCACCACAACCTCCGCCTCCCGGGTTCCAGCGATTCTCCTGCCTCACCCTCCCAAATAGCTGGGACTACAGGTGCGTGCCACTATGTCCGGCTAATTTTTGTGTTTTAAGTAGAGACAGGGTTTCACCATATTGGCCAGGCTGGCCTCGAACTTCTGACCTCGTGATCTGCCTGCCTCAGCTTCCGAAAGTGTTGGGATTACAGGCTGATAATTTTTTACTACCCTGACATGGCAAAGTATTTGGCAACACCAGATCCATACACTGAATTTTGGAAATGTGAAATCTGGAGACTGGGTGGCCCCTGCTGGGAGTCCGCTCCACTACCACCTTGCTGACACATGTGACATCAGTCAGGTGAGGGGAGGGGCAAGCTGCATTAACCAAGGCTGACAATGACCTGCCAAAGCCGCAGAGTTGACAGCTAACTATGCGACAATCAGGAAAATGTTAGACCAGTGTGTAATTTAATCACTTATTTCTTCCTAATTACCTCTTTAGAATTTAGCATCTTAATGAGAACATTAAACTTCCCCTTCACGGCTGCTTAGTCACTCACATTTAAATATTGTTAAATAAATAATTAAATAAGGCCTTAAAATGTATTTACTTTTCTGCTCCCAACTTCACCTCCTTTTTTATTAGAAAGAAGTGCTTGAAGCCTATTACCCCGTTAGCACCCAAAAAATGTCTTAAATAGTTTGGGACCCCTGGCATGAAATCAGTCTTACACAAAGGGACTATACATAACTAAGCCTTTGGGAGAGTACTGTGCAAAAATTGAGGTACTGAAGTAAAAAGACCTGCGTCCGGATCTCAGCTCACAACTTAGTCTCAAGTTCCTTATCTGAAAGTGGGGTTGGTAACAGTACCTACCTGCATAGAGTGGTTACATTTAGGACAGTCTTGGCACTTGGTGAATATTCAATAATGGTACTGCTATTCTGGTGAATACGGGAGATTTACAAAGTACTGGCTTCAACACAGGAATCATGGATAGACCTGGAAAGGCTCTTCTTCATCTGGCCCAGTGTGACAGATGGGATTTGCCACTTTATGGATGGAAAAAGTGGCAGGGGTGGATGGGGGTGTGTGTGTGGGAGGATCTAGACACATCAGAGCCAACAGGAGGCAGAGCCTGGACTTGCGTGAGTCTAGTCCAGAGTTTTCTCCACCACATGAGTTCTCCCACTTGGGAGTATTTTCTTCTTAGCTTCCAAGGTTTTTTTTTTTTGGGCCAGGAAGAACTATATGCAGAGTTCAAAATGGTGGTATCATTTAAACATTTAAAGATGGCAAATTCCATACTACTAAAATGCAGAGTCAACTAAAAAAATGTGGCAGTTCATGACTTCATCATTTCAGAATAATTATTGCTATTGCTGAGTATTCTAAAAAAAAATTAAATGCATTAAAAATAATATAACAGAATATCTACTCATACAGTAGACTGCTAAGATTAGATGAACAGAAATAATATAAACATCATATAAAGATGTGCTTTCCCCAATTCCTCTCCACTTCAACAAGAAAAGGTTCAAACTACACTCCCCCGTGTCAATCACATTTCTTTTTCACAGAAAGAAAAATAGAGGCTTTCCAAGTCTTTATGCTAATCTCTACAAAGCCAGATGGATTACACTGGGTGTGGCTGACAGCAGTGGGATGTGATGCCAGCAATGGAAGGGACACAAGAGTATCACCAGTAAAACAAAGTAATACACTTATGCTAATTTAAATCAGTAGTTTTATTACATTATGCACTGACACACAACTGGAGAAGGAATGTCCTGACATTTTCTGAGCATTTCACGGAAAGCAAATGTAACCATCCACACAGTAGAGTCATCCACACCTTTTCCTAACAAAAAGCAAAAGCTTTTACATGTGATAACTGAGGAAAGCAAAGTTGTCTTATTCTTGTCTAAAAAACTTCTGTCTCAGAAAAAAGTTATTGAAGTGAGCTGAGAAGAAACACGTTTCGTTACAATGTCCAAAATCCTGCCTCTAAAGTATCCCCCTGACCTTCTAAATGACTTTTTATAATACTGCAGATGGTATTATGTTCAGGGGCTAAATGGGATCTACTTATAAGGCCAACTACTATATGTCACTATAATTGGAAGGAAAGAATAAATTAAGAAAATTAAGTCCTGCTAAAATACACAAAGACATGAAGAAAATATCTGGGTGCATTAAAAGTGAGATGCTCTTTTCGTGTACTCATTTGAAAGGTTACAATTACCATAAACATTTTAACTCCATTAAAGATCATTGGCAAAATCTTGCTTTCATATCTGCAAAAGGGCTCTGCCTTTCCACAGGCTCGGAGGAAAGCAGCATACCGTGAGGAGAGTAACTCGTCCTGGGGAAGCAGGCATCAGACTATTTGGAGTTGCATAGGCATTTTTTAAAATCCATTTTTTAAAAGACACTATGGAACCTTGAGAACTTTCCCTCTTTCAATAGTCATTGTGGCATCAGTTGTTTTAATTCCTTTAGCGCCCAAATGTGCAAAAGCACTCTAGTAAAAAACATTACAATGGCGTTTCGGATAAATTCACTGTACATTACATGACTTGGGAACAACGAAGAAAAAGCCCAAGCATGATTCGACTATTTCATATAGAAAAGCACTGCAGGAGAAAACTTTGTTTAAAAACATTAACACTCAGGTGAATATAAATACATTTTTGGTTAATCTGTGCTATGTCCATATAGAAATCCTGTCAGATATTCAGTCTACCAGGTAATTCAGTTGGATTTCATGTCTGACTGAATTAGTAAAAGAATATACACTTGCATATACTTACACATATATGCATACATATACAATTCAGATCATGAAAATTGTTTTAAATACATTTACTTAAAACCTGTACCTCTAAAAATAAATACATTAGCCTCCATTTAGCTAATTCTCAGAGTTCTTTCACAAACCAATTAGAACACACTTTCTCAACAATGGCAGACGATCAATCAGCCGTCCTTTAAATCCATTATCTATCAGTAAACATTTTAAAATTCAGATGTATAACAGAAATAACATCCGCAGAATAGAATGTAGATAGAATTCTGGTTTTGAAAATAAATGTCTTGATTTCCTTGATATTTAGTTCCTACAGATGTCTACACTTTGCCTCTGCACTTATCTAGCAGTGAGAGAGCATTTTCTAGTGACAGCATTCTATTCCATGACATTACCTTCTAATCAAAGGAGTCAGCTGGCATTCCCTTTGCTGTTTTGTTCGAGGGAAGTAACACAACACCATTTGTA
This sequence comes from Cebus imitator, assembly GCF_001604975.1. Classification (NCBI taxonomy): domain Eukaryota; kingdom Metazoa; phylum Chordata; class Mammalia; order Primates; family Cebidae; genus Cebus; species Cebus imitator. The sequence continues at coordinate 1,810,939 of NW_016107674.1, read as the reverse complement.
TTTGATGTCACTCCCATAGATCACAGTGAGTTGTGTGTTTTTATGTAATTTACAATGTGCTGATACCACCGCAGTAAAGTGGAAGTAGCCCTGGCATTTTAAACAAGAAAAGTCTCCCAGGAGAACAACACATAAGGGACCTGGTGGTATATGTCCAAGTTCCATGAAGTAACTCAAAACCACTGCCGGAACGGACACACTGGGTATCTGATATCATAGTCGAAACAATAAAAACAGATGAAAACACTCAAAATACTTCCTTCAGAAACAATGCAATTCACAAAAATGGAGCTTTACTTTTTTACTTTTACATTTCCAAAAAACGTATTAAAATGATATAAACCAGACCAAGTTGTTTAATATAGTACAATGCTTAACAACCTTGTCATTTGTTTTTGAATACAGGAATCTCAGAAATGCAGGAAATCCATGGTAAATGATAGCAAGAATGTTTAATGCCATTGCCTACATTTTTTAAAAGGAAAATCTGCTATAGTTGTAACACAACTTCTAAAAAATAGTGTTTTATGGGCTCACAGTTTCCAGATTGTTAACTTTATAAATTAAATGTGAAGTTGCCCATATATAAACAAGGCCTCTTTTTCATTGATTTCAATCTTGTTTAAACCTTTGGATATTTCAATCTTCAGATTCCACAAGGTAAGGCTGAGTTTGTCAGATAAATAAAATGTTTAAGTCTATGATGTATTGCAGCACTGAGGAAACGAATGCATCAAGTATTTACAGGCTGGCTACAATACCTTTCTCTTTTCTTAAAAAAAAATTCAAATGTATATACATCAAGCCACACTCGTTTTTCAATTTCTCTGGCTACAAAAATGGTTAACAACAACTTTCCTCATTCATCTTTCCTCTTAACCCTGAAGTCACAGGCAGGTCTTAGGGTGAAGGGCGTGGCCTTTTGGGCGGTGGTGGTGGCATGAGCTCCGTGTCAGGGTCCAGATGAGGCTTTCGCTTCTGTCCTTGAGAAGCTGCAGCACATCTGTCGATGAACTCAAACAGCATCTCCTTGGTGACAGGGTTTGAGATGCTATTGCACACAGCTGTGGACAAAGGGAGACACGTGTCTCACATGAGGGTTAATTAAGGCAGCTGACTCACCACAAGCTCATGAGAAAGGTTTTCATCCCAATATGCTAAATACTTCCATTTTACCGATTTGAGTGACAGGCTTCAGAAAATAAATGATCTCCTCCCTCCCTGCACCCAAAATATGCACTTGTCTAGTGGCTGTTCTTTACTGCAGTATTAATTTTAAACCAAAATTTTAAATATGTGGGCTGTAAGCATGTCTTCCCCATGTTTTCTATCCCTCCCAAACCAGTTTTTATGGGATATGAATCTAACACAACACACTGCACCATAATCTGCAGTCAACTAAAACTTCTACAGAAAACGTGCACTACAGTCCTTCAATCTTTCTTTCAGAAAGAAGTTCACTCTGCAAAACATAAAACATGGTACCAGCTACCATTCCTATTGAACAGGTGGCTTCATTGTAGCTGGCGACCGTATTATTTTATCTTCTGTTATCAAAATTTAGTGCCAGTCCTTTTAATTTTATTTACCTATTTGGTCTTGGAAGAAAAGACACTGGCTTAATCATCGCTACTTTTGAAATTAACTCATCTTGTCTGAACATGGATACTTGTTCCAATGGGAACTAAATGTACAACAGTAACTTCAAAACTGCAAAGTTGAAACTGGCCATTTCTATATTTTCTCATTAGCTTACATCCTCATCGTCCTCCTCCCCCCTCATCAACCACACGTTCTAAAAGTACAGTTTGATTAATCTGTTATGTTGGTTTTTACCTTTTTTCAACTCCACTGAGAATGCACTCCAGAGCAACAACTGCTACTGGCGGTGGTCCACCTTATAAACTCCAATGAATTTGTGTTGTTCCCCATGAAAGAAACTTACTATTCTGAATTCCCCAAGCATTCATAGTGTACCCTAAGAACACTCTGAAGAACAGCATAGCAGATTTTGTCTTTTTAAATGGTTTTCATTTACTTTGTTCTCCACTGTTTATAAAGCTATTTTAAGAACTGGAATTACATTTTCCCCTGCTAATTTTGTCTTTTACCATCTGGCAAACAATGGTTTTTATAGTTTTGAATAGATCTGAAATGATCATGGTTTCTGTTGTTGTTGTTGTTCAATAAATTCAAGTTGTATACAGCCCACTATCCTGCCCTTTAAACTTCTCTTTTGGGTGCATGGGCATAAGACTCCCAGTTTAGAGAGGAGAACCTTCCAACTGGAGCCAAACAGAATACAGGCTTGACATATCCTTCCCATCAAACAAAGACGAAGTCCAAATGACTGTGCCCCATTAAGCAAAACAACAAAGGCAGCACACTTTGGGTCTAACACCTTAATTTTTTTTTAATGCAATAAGCACTGGTAAGCTGTCATACTCACCCATGGCAGTGTTGTATGCATTGGGAAAACTTTTGTCTGTTCTCTGTCTCATGAAAACCCAGCTGTTGTTCTCAAATTTGCATTCTATAATTTTGTTATCATACTGTTTCAGCTCTTTCGTCACCTGTTTTGAAAGAGAATTGAGGAAAATATTTAAATGAAAGGCTTTTTTTTTTTTTTTTTGAGACGGAGTTTCGCTCTTGTTATCCAGGCTGGAGTGCAATGGCGCGATCTCGGCTCACCGCAACCTCCGCCTCCTGGGTTCAGGCAATTCTCCTGCCTCAGCCTCCTGAGTAGCTGGGATTACAGGCACGCGCCACCATGCCCAGCTAATTTTTTGTATTTTTAGTAGAGACGGGGTTTCACCATGTTGACCAGGATGGTCTCGATCTCTTGACCTCGTGATCCACCCGCCTCGGCCTCCCAAAGTGCTGGGATTACAGGCTTGAGCCACCGCGCCCGGCCTTAAATGAAAGGCTTTTTACTTCTACTATGTGACATACACATTAGGAATGATAAAAATACCTCAGTAACTCTTCATGCAGAGCTCTTTGTCATCTGAAGCATCTAATCAAGCTTAAGATACGGTGTGCACTCCCTTGTACACATGCTCACTTATCCGACATTGTATAAATAGTTGTGAAAATGGCTGTCAATATATAGCAATTAAAAGAAGCTAGGCAGAAACCAGCCACTCTGGGCCAAATGCAAATATGTTACTATGGGGACTAATGTCTTCAATATTGGCTATGTCTCTATGGTTTTCAGAAATTGAGTATACTGCCTAGGTTTCATCAACTTTCAGGAAGGTCTAACCATCTAAACTCCTATGTTAAAATCGAAGAAATGCCCTGTACTAGTTAAGTGAAAAAATTACATATAAAAAGTGAATACTAGTATATCCAAATTCAGGCAATGTGCATCCTAAATATTTTGCTTTTCGAGCAGTGACAATTAACCAAAAACCTAATCTTCAGGCAATTTACCCTTTCCATCCCCAAACTAGTACAAATTTAGGGATGAAGCTACTTGTGACATTAGTTCATGGGTTTTCTGGCTTCTTCACCTCAGATGACTGAATATGGATACTCTATCAAAGCTAACAAGTATCCATGGTAACTATAGAACCTTTTAAAAGATATTTCACTGGGCTGTGAGAATGGTTTTCATAAATAGGAACCTAAGCTTATCTTTGCAGTTTTCAAATCAAATGCCAGTCATGGTAATATTTTAATTCTGTCCTCATCTTTCACAGCTAACAACTTTTCCTCACAATATGGTAGATTGCAATCATTTAACTTCATTAGCATTATCTGAAACATTCTCATTCTTCTACCCATATATTCACTACCACCTAGGAATATGAAGGGAAGTAAATTTTTAAAAGATGCTTTCAATTCACAGATTAGGCAGTACATGTCTTCATAAAAACTTTCAAACTGTATTCCTTTCCCTTAATGAGTATTACATTTGATTGTACCATCTGCATTTTCAACAATTCCAACAGGTCCAATACATTCAGTGGTTTTAGAACTAGATATGCCCAAAAAAGTCATATTTGAAGTAGCAAATTTGCTAAATTTATTCTCAAATATTCATTATTTTAGTCTCAATTCTCTTGCCTTGCTTTCTAGGGACCTACTTTCTTTTGTTTTGGAAACACTGTCTATACACAAGTACTGGACAACTCATTCAGTTAGGTAACCAATTTTGCTATACCACATGTAGGGTCTAACAGAAGTAAGTTTCTAAACCTTTCAGTCTCTATTTTCTACTTTTTAAAATGGGGAACGAGTTCCTAATTTACTGGATCACTGCAAGAATAATAACTGAAAGTGCCTGGGACATAGTGCACAATCAGTAAAATTGTTAACTGAATATAAAATTAGGCAACGAAACATTGCTTTTTAAAATTTGTGGTTAAAAAGTTAAAATTTCCATCTTAACCATTTTTAAGTATTCAGCAGTGCTAAGTGTATCCACATATTTTGCAACAGATGTCTAGAACTTTTCCTTCTTGCAACACTGAAATACTATACTCCCTAAACACTAATTACCCACTCCTTCCCTCCACTCAGACCCTGATAACTGCCTTTATACTTTCTGTTTCTGTGATTTTGACTGCTTTAGATACTTCATATGAGTGTTAACAAAATCACACACTATCTGTCCTTTTGTGACTGGCTTATTTCACTTAGCATAATGTCCTTAAAGTTCATTCATGCTGTAGCATGTGACAGAAATTCTTTCTTTTTAAAGGCAGAATAATATTCCACTGTATGCATACACATTTTCTTTAGTCACTCATCTGTCAATGGACATGTGGGCTGCTTCCACCTCTTGGCTATTTTGGATAATGCTGCAATAAATGTGGGTGTGAAAATATCTCTTCAAGATCCAGTTTTAATTTCTTTTGGATATATATCCAGAGGTAGCATGACTGGATCATATCATAATTTTATTTTTAATCTTCTGAGGACAACTTTGTTTTCCAGAATGGCTACATCAATTTACATTCTCACTAACAGTATGCAAGGGTTCCAACTTTGCATCCTTGACACTTCTTTGTTTTTGTTTTTTAAAAAATTTTTACTCCCATTGTTTACTGTGCTGTAATTTAATTTTTTGTTCTTTTCATAGTGGCCATCCTGATGGTGTCAGGTGCCATCTCACTGTGGTTTTGATTTGTATTTCCCTAATGACTGAGTATCTTTCCATGTGCTTATTTGTTGTATACTTTCTTCAGAGAAATTTCTATTCAAGACCTTTGCCCTTTTTTTAATTAGGTTGTTTACTGTCGTTGAACCGTAGGAGTTCCTTACATATTCTGGACATTAACCTCTTATCAGATGTATGATTTGCAATTATTTTCTCCCATTCCGTAGGCTGCCTTTTCACAGTTGATTGATTCCTTTGATGTTCTTAAGTTTTTAAGTTTGATGTAGTCCTCTTTGTCTATTTTTTAACTTTGTTGCCTGTGATTTTGGTGTTGCACACAAGAAACTGTTGCCTAATCCAATGTCCTAAAGATTTCTCCTATGTTATCTTCTACAAGTTTAATAGTTTTAGGTCTTATGTTAGATCTTTCATCTATTTTTGTGTTAACTTTTATATATGGTGTAAGGTAGGGGTTCAACTTCATTCTTTTGCATGTGGATATCGTTTTCCCAACACTATTAGTTGAAGATATCATCCCTTCCCATTGTGTAGTCTTGGCGCCCTTGTGGCAAATCATTTGGCCATATATGCAATGATTTATTTCTGGGCTCTCTATTGTGCTCATTGGTCTGTATCTCTATCTTTATGCCAGTAATTAGGTATGCCATCTAAATTAGTTGCTTTGAAGTATGTTTTGAAATCAGGAAGTGTGAGGCCTCCAACTTTGTTCTTTCTCAAGATTGTTTCGGCTCTTTCGGGTCTATTAAGATTCTGTATAAATTTTAAGATAGTTTTTTTTATTTTTGCAAAAAAATACCATTAGGATTTTGATAGGGGCTGAATGCATTTTGGTAGTATAGATATTTTAATAACATTAAGTTTTCCACAAGCACAAAATGTCTTTCCATTTATTTGTATCTTTTTTATTTCTTTTAGCAAGAAACACTATTAAAAAAAAAAAAAAAAACCTTACAAGTAAATTTACTAAAGGAACCATGATGACATAGAAAGGTTCGCTTTGAAAACAGCTGTCAAGAAAAATTTATCATATGCATTTTACAAGAATGGCTTGCTAGTCAACAATGTGTAGTCTGTATTTTTGCTGACTAGTAATTGTGGTCTTTATCATATAGCTTACCATTTTTGTGTTCTCAGTTTCAGAATTGCTATAAACTATGCGTTGCTCAATCTGACTATGGCAATTAAGAAGTATTATTAACTACCTGTATCTCCTCGGCCATTAAAAATCTGGAAAACAGAGCTTTCCAGAAAATGCACGCTTTCCAGAAAATGCACATACTCACCACCACTAACCTAAATGTATTTCTATATTTCCATGTTTCAATGTATTTCCATATTTCAGAACAATACATCATTCTTCACTGATCACACAACTTTTAGTCCCAAGACAGACACACTACAAGCTACTCATTTGGTTAGGTGGTAAAATACATTTAACTAATAAAAGTAATATCTCCCACATCTACACAAACCAAAAACAGTTTCCACTAATGGTCAGATCAAAAGAATGACCGGTATACAGGAGAGGAGTTTAATTTTAGTATCTAATTTGTTACTATGACAATAATCCTCCTCAACCAATTACATATTATTATTTACTAAAACAGGATCCCATTAGGTCTTTTAATCAACTGTTACCCTAATTTGAGTTAACGAGACCTTGAAAGTAAAAAGAATAAAATATTTATAAATCAGGATTTCACATCTATACCCCAAATTACATTGAATTAATGAGGTTTTACTGTTTCTGAAAAAAAAAAAAAAAAATAGAGCAACACACAGTATATTTTATGTTGAAAAAAACTGTTACATGTATCCATCTTATTGCACACCACACTTTTATCTATTTGAATCTATCAATGATCTGGGGTTAAGAAACTATCAGATGAAACTGGATCTAGTACTTCTGAAGATTTTAAATTAGCAGCTCAAAGATAATATCTGGAATGAAGGGCACAAAACAGGGGTGGTAGAATCACAGTTGATCTACTCTGCCACTTTTTTACACAATACATTTTTTGTAATTTAAGTAACAAAAGGCACACAATTAGTGTTGGCTGAACCGACCTCTACAAGTAGGCAAAGATGCATCTATATTTCTAGTAGTGGGGCTAAGTCTCTAAAATGTACTGTCCCCTCCTCTGTAGAGTTCAGTTTTATTATCGAGAACTCATCTTCCTTTGAGAGAGAAACTGCACAAAGGCTTGGGGAAGGGTGATGTCTCTGAACTAATTCTCTCTGAAGACACTTTAAAATAACAAATATCCTTAGACTGACAAAGCCACCCGGGAGTCTTTTTTCATTCTTAACTTTTAATTTTGATATAATTTTAGGTTGACAGAAGAGTTGTAAAGATAGTACAGCATTTACATACAAGTTGTATATCCCTTATCCAAAGTGCTTGGGACCAGAAATGTTTTGCATTTCAGGTTTTTTGTGTGGGGGAGGGTGGGAAGGGAGAGCAGGTGATTTCTGGAATATTTGCATTATACTTCCTGGCTGAGCACCTCAGATCCAAAAATCTGAAATCTGAAATGAGAACTTCCTCTGAGTATCATGCTGGTACTCAAGCAGTTTCGAATTTTGGAGTATTTCAGATTTTGGATCTTTGAATTTGCAATGCTCAACCAGTACTGTCTTCACCCAGCTTCCTCTAATGTTTATATTTTGCCTATCATGGAACATTTATCAACACTATTAGAAAGTAACATTGGTACACCACAATTAGCTAAACTATAGTCTTTATTCAGACTCCAAGATCCAGCCCAAGAAAGCACGCTGCTAATATTTAGTTGCCACTTGTCCGTACTCTCTTTCAACCTGTGACAGTTTCTTACATTTTCTTTGATACTTTTGAAGGGTACAAGTCAGATATTCTGGTTCCTCAATTTGGGATTTTCTGATGTTTGCTTTTGGTTGGACTGAGGTTGTGGATTTGGGGAAAGAATGCTATAATGGAGAAATGCCCTTCTCACTGCATCACATTTGGGGGCATATGATTTCAGCACGATTTATTACTGGTGGTGTTAACCCTGATCAGCTGATTACGATGATATGCACCAGGTTTCTTTACTGTAAAGTTACAATTTTTTCTTTCTTTTCCTACTCTATTAATTAGTTGGGAATCACTATGCTCAGTCCTGCTCAAGAAGAGGAAAATTAAGCTCTACTTTCTGGAAGGAAGGGTAGCAAAAAATTTATGGACATTTATTACAAACACAACAGAAATTATAAATTTTTGGGGGGAAATACTCTGACACTATACAAATATCCTGTTTCACAAAGTTTCACTTATGAATTTTGGCATTCACCTGTAACTCTTGCCTGAGCAATTATTCCTGTGGTGTTCTAAGGGAATTTTTTGTATTCTCCATTCCCTCTACATCTATTATCTAGGGTTCTTCTGTAAGAAATATTTGTCCCTTCTCCCCTATTGATTCATTTAATTGCTTATCTGTATCAGTATGGACTCATGGATATTTACTTTATTCTTTGGTTTATAATAAAATACTCATCACTCATTTTGTTGCTCAAATTGTTCTAGTTTTGGCCACTGGGAACTCTCAGGTGGCTCCCATGTGTTTTTACCTTGCTTCCACTTTTTCTCCATGGGGACCCCTACCAAATATATACATTTTTTTCTGAGACAAGGTCTCACTCTGTCAACCAGGCTGGAGCGCAGTGGTGCAATCACAGCTCACTGCAGGCTCGACTTCCTGGGCTCAAGCCATCCCACCTAAGGCTCCCAAGTATTTCAGACCACAGCTGTGCACTACCTTGCCTGGCTAATATTTTAATTTTTTTTTGTAGAGATGAGGTATCCCTATGTTGTTTAGGCTGGTCTCAAACTCCTGGGCTCAAGCAATCTTCCTGCCTTGGCCTCTCAAAGTGCTGGGATTACATAGGTGAGCCACTGCACCCAGTCTATGGGGGATTTTTTTAAATAACATAGTTACACATAAACAGTCCAGGCTATGCTAAGAAAGTCCAGCCACAACTTATTTTGGTCAGAATTTAAAGTCAGAGAAAAAGAACAGAGGGAGAAAGAAGGAAAGAAAGGTAGGGGATGAATATATGAGACTCTAAAATTGTGTACATAGAGTTAAACTAAATTGGCCATTTTTTTCTCTTCTGAAGTTATAATTCTACTTTTTGATAATTCAAAATCTCCTTCTATAGTGTGACAGAAGGTGGATTTTTAAAACATATCTTGAGTAAATGAACTCAAACAAAAATCTAATTTTCATGTAAATAACTTCAGGTTTTATGAAGGCAGAGAAAAAACAAATACCTCAGAAATAAGATGGAATTATAAAAGTTTTCTATGTGGTGTCGTAACAATATGAATAGCTTAAGTCTGAATTATTAGATAAACAGACTTCTAGAACTACTACCTTTAGCAGGGCTGTGACCTATTATTACTTTAAGAAAGTGCATCTGCCTATTAAAAGAAGTAAAATACTTGTCATGTTACCTTTTTCAAACATACGTTAGACTAGTACTTCAAGAAAAGTTCCTGTACTAAAATCTGTTGGTGTTTGTGCCTCCCTAATGAGGAACCACTGAGTAAATAGCATGCCTTGCATTTGCTAGGTCAGAAACACAGCAGCAGGAAGTTTCTCCCTCAAGCATGGTGGGGTTTTCATGCCCTTCAGTTAGATACGCAACTAATGAAAGCAGTTACTTAGGAAAGGAACAGCTATAACTCTTATCTTATTTACTTATCCCAAATCATTATAGACAAGTCACAACTAAAGGGCATGAAATTTACACTAAACTACAGATTTCTACCATCCCATAAAATCAGTTAGTCAGTTATTGTTTCATAGAAAATAACTTGACAGATATACAAAAACATGTTAGTAGTGGTTGGTGGATGGTGGAATTAGAAGTGACTTTTATTTTCTTGTCTGTGTGTTGCTGTATTTTCCAAACTTTCAACATTACATATGTTTAACTTTCATACTTTTTTGAAACAAAAAAAATCCTAAAATAAACTATGTTTCACCAATGATTATAAACATCAGGTTTGATTTTAATGCAGAGGCACAAAATATAAGAAATAAATATTTAAATGGAAAACAAAAAGTCCGGGAATAATGCTCTGAGTCCACAGCTTGCAAACTGCAACGAGGCACCCAGAGAGCTACAGCAGTTCACAAGGGCATTGTGGATTATTTTACATTTTTAGGGAAAGACAGTGACAGGCGTTGGACACCATGAAAATTACTAGTTGAAGTGAGTTCACAGTTTAATACAGAATTCCTTTAGATGACATTATGTCTTTGCAAAGCTGAGTCTTGGATAGTCATTTTGATTAAAGCCATATATTGTGCAAAAAAAATTAATGTGGAACAGGACATGTGGTTGGTGGTATCCAATCTGATTCTAAGATATGAGAAGTTGTATGGCCTTTAACACATGCTAAGTTGTTTAAACATAAACACTTAGTTGTTTGGACCTATCTGCTTAATAAATGGAATTGTTAGGTATTTCTTTTGGCTTAGAGGTGCTGTGCATGAGGCAACATTAACTAAGCACATTTGCTAACCTCTGGCCTAAGTCCTTTTCATTTATCCTTTCTGATCCTAGTCTCTAAAACCTATACACAGATTATGTCTAGCACTTAGTGGAAACCAAACAGAGTATGAAGAACTTTGCTGGAGGTGCAGAAACCGGATCATAGTATAGAACAGAATTTCTATCAAGTTAATTTCATCTGACCTAGATCAATAAACTATGTACTCTTCATTGGTTGTACCAGTTTAGAGTAGAGGAGATCCTCAGGAAAGACGTTTCCTTAAATTCCAGAATCATGAGCCTCAGCTTATCAACCAGCTTGTACTGTTAATAACTGGTTAAGTAAAGGAGGCTAGTATTATCATTAAGTTTTTCTCTGCTTTCCTTTCTCCTTCCTACTCTTCCTTCCCCCAAACAAAACAAAACAAAACAAGAGGTTTTAAGACTTAAGTATCCTCCCTTTAACACATGAATGAACATTATGCATTTGCACTCTGTTTCTGGGTGTCTAAGGTGGCATCTATTCCATCACTACAATCTGTTAAAAAGTACATGAGGCCATTAGTTTGGACTAAGCTCCTATACTAAGCCCCAACAGACCAGATTAAAAAGCAAAATGGAGTCACTATACTGAAGCTCCATAGCACCAAACTGAAACTTAGTTGTTACCGGACCTGAGAAATCAGAAGGAGATAACAGCCAACATTCTGAAACCGGCCAGTTTGTCAGCATGGTAATAAAGTTCCCTCTGTTTTAATCCTTATCCCAGAAAAAGTAGACTAAAATAACCTGATGTTAACCAGTTATTTTTCTGTTATTGTGTTTCCCTGTTCCCACCTCAAAAGGAAAGTGACTTTAAATGACCAATCTACTTTTTTTCATTTGTTTCTGCTTTCTACAGCCTGTTTCTGTTTATAAAACCAACCTCCCTTGCTCAGCTCATCAGAACACTTATTCTATTTTGTGGAATACAGTGTTGTCCGATTCTAGAATTGCAAATTAAAGTGAATTAAGATCTTTAAATTTGTTGTAATTTTGTCTTGACAAATCAAAATGAAAGTAAATATTTCAGTTAAACACCAAGTTTATAAAATATACTCAATTATTAAACACAGCTACACAGGCATATGAGTGTTAGCTGATATACAGAACTAACCCAAAAGATAGCTTTGATGGATGGCAAATATTGTGTGGATATTCATACACAAAATTTACAGTCAAGTATCCATCTAGTTTGTATTTATATGATGACTATCATTCTTTCATCTACTCCCATGTGGCTTCTACTTTTTCCACTCCAGCAAAACTCTTGCTGGGTTCATCAATGACCTCTATGTTGCTAAATCAAATGGACTCATCTTATTTGACCCCTCAGCATTGTCTTACACATTTAAATTCTTCCTCTTTAAAAACACTTCTCTTTTCTAGGCTCCTAGGAAGCAAAATCTGCTTTTCCTCCCTCTATCCTTTGCTATTCTTTCTCAGGTTTCTTTGCTAATCTCTTCTCTTTTAAAGGTGAGAAGTCCCTAGGGGCTGGTACTGAGTTCTTTTCTTTCTCTAGCAATCTTATTTACCTCTACAGTTTTAAATACCATCTACATGTGAACAACTCCCAAATGTTCTTTCTTGCCATGTTTCCTGGGCTCTAGAACCATTATTCCTCTCACTTGACAAATACTGATCAACCATGTGCCCAGTAAGGTGCTGTGGACTGGTGACACAACAGTAAACAAGGTAGACACAGTCTCTGATCTTTGGAATGTAGTCTAGTGTGAAAGGCAGACAACAAACAAGAAAACAATTACAAAATGTTTACAAAATGATAATGCCTATAAAGAAAATATTGTGCAACAGAGACTAATGCACAAAGAAAGACATTTGGCTTTAGGTATGGTCTGAGGAGATGATATTTAAGCTAAGACCTACAGGATGATATGACCCCAGCCTAAAGACGGAAAGAAAGGAGGGAGGGAAGGCAGTAGAAAGAGAAGGGAAATAAGTGGGAGTGTCAAGCGGAGGGGAGACACACACACTTAAGGCAGTGATTAACAACGTGTCCAAAATCCTGAGGTAAAAAAGATCTTATGATCTTGGATGCTAAAGCTACAAGCCAATGGAATGAAAATAATGTCTCTACAAGCCTTTGAATGGGGTCCCACATAGATCCAATTCATTCCCAAGCTCTTCTTCTTATATTTTATTTATATTTTTTCAAAACTCAACTTTTCACCTGCTTCTAAATCTGTTTCTTCTCTCGTCTTCTCCATTGCTCTAAATGGCAACTCTATCCACCCAATTCCTTGTGACAGAGATCTTGGTGTCCTCCTGATCTCTTCCTCTTCTTTTCCCTAATATTCAATTCATTATCTAGGCCCATTAATTCTACATCTAAAACATAATCTGAGTATATTTGTTTCTTCTCTTACTGTCATCATCACAGTCCAACCTATCACAGTGTCTCAGATTCTTGTGACAGCTTCCAAACTGTTCTCTTTTTTTATTTCCCCTTCCTATCAAATCCTTATACTGAAGCCACATTCATTTTTGTAAAATGTTAATCAAGTCATTCTCTTGCTTAGAAGTAAAACAAATAAAAGACCTACAGGTTGAAAAGGAAGAAATAAGACTGTCTTTATTCACAGACAACATGATTACTTACATAGAAGGATCTACAAAGAGGCTCCTAGAACTAATAAGTAAGTTTAACAAGGTTGCAGAATCCAAGGATGTTAAATAGATACGTAAATGGATGCAGAATACTAAAACCAATTGAATATCTATATACCAACAACGAACAGTTGGAAACTTAAAATTTAAAAAGTATAATTTACAATAACACAACTAAAAAACATGAAATAGGTATAAATCTAAAAATAATATTGTAGGATGTATATGTTGACAACTACAAAATACTGATGAAAGAAATAAATCAAGGAAAACCTAAAAAAAGACAGATATATACCATGTTCACGGATTGAAAGATTCAACATTGTTAAGATGTCAGTTCTTCCCAAAATGATCTATAGATTTAACATAATCACAAGCAAAATCCCAACAGGATTTTTTAGTGGATATCAACAACCTGATTTACATAGAAAGCCAAAAAAACTAGAAAAAAAATTGTAAAAGAACAAATCTGAAGAAGTGATACTAACTTGATCTCAAGAATTAGTATAAAGCTATAGTTATCAAGACAGTGTGGTATTGATTGGTAAGCAGAGAGACACATAGATCAGTGAAATGGAATAGAGAGCTCACAAAAAAAAAAAATCCGCAAATATAAGGTCAATTGATATTTGACCAAGGCACAAAGGCAATGCAATAAAGAAATGATAGTCTTTTCAATAAATGGTACCAGAACAATTGGGTATTCGTGCACAAAATACGTACCTCAACCTATGCTATTCACATTACACAAAAATTAAGCTGTAAAGTACACCTAAATATACAACAGAAAATTATAAAACTTCTAAAAGAAAACATAAAAGAAAATCTTTGTGACCTAGGGTTGGGCAAGATTTCTTAGAAATGACACCAAAAATATGATTCATAAAATGAAAAACTGATAAAAGGCATCAAAATTTAAAACTTATGGTCTCTAAATATATTGTTAAGAGAATGAAAAGACAAGGCATAGATTAGAATAAAATATCTGCAAATCATATATCTGACAAAGGACTTGTACCATAACACATTTTAAAAAACCTTAAAACTAAATAAAAAACAAACAATTCAATTAAAAAAATGGGCAAACAATTTCAACACTTTATCAAAGCAAAGCAGCTATATAGATGACAAATAAGCACATAAAAATACTGTATGTTCAAAATTATTTTAATAACTATGAAAATTCAAATTAAAATCACATTAGATACTATATATACCTATTAGAATGTCTAAAGTAAAATACATTGACAATATCAAAGTGTTGGCAACAACGTAAGGCAACTGAACTCTTGTATATTGCTAGTGGAAATGTAAAATGGTATAACCATGTTAGAAAACAGTTTGGCAGTTTCTTTATAAAGTCAAACATACACTTACCATAAGAGCCAGCAATTTCACTCCTAGGTATTTTACCCAAGAGAAATGAAAACATTTGTTCACATAGAAACTTGAATAAAAATGTTTACAGTATATTTATTTGTAACCATCCCAAACTGGAAACAATTTAAATGCCCTTCAAATACTGAATAAACAAACTGTAGTATTGTCATATAAGGAAATACTACTCAAGAATAAGAATTATTAGTAAACTACTGATAAATAGAATAATATGGATTAATTCCAAATGCATTGAGCTGAACTGAAGAAACTTGACTTTAGAAGCTATAAAGTATGTGATTCCATTTACATGACATACTGGAAAAGGCAAAACTATAGAAACAGAAAGGAGATTCGGATTTAGAAGTAGAGAAAGCAATTTATTACAAAGGAGTGTGATGTGGGGCTTTTTAATGGTGGTGGTGGTGCGTGGTGACAAAACTATTCTGTCTTGATTCTAGTAATGGCTCTATGCCACTATGCACTTGTCTAAACTCATACACCAAAAGGAGTGGAATTACTATATGTAGAAGGTGAATCAAAATAAAAAAAGAAACTTAAGAAGCAGGTCAGTTAAAAAAAAGTAATTTTAATCACATCATCCTTGTCAGTGGCTTCCCATTACAAAGCACTAAATGACATAGCCTTGTTTATTTTTCTAGCTTTAATAAGTTGTCTTACTGTACCCTACATGTTTCATTTACATTATCTATCATTGTAAGTTATTTGTTGATTATTGATTTGATCTGTCAATCAGATGGTTAAATTGTGGAACACTTACTAGATGTAGAGTACTGTTTTAAGGGCTTTGCACTATTTAATTAATCCTTACAACAACCCTAGGAAGTAGGTATTAATATTCCCATTTCACAGAAACAGAGGCATAGAGGAGTTATATAATTTGATCAGGGTTTAACAGATAGTAAAAGATGAATAAACACTGTACCCCTACCAAGTTCTCTAATATAGTATCCAATCTAATCTTTACAGAGTCCAGTGAGATTTCTGGATGTGGAAGCTGAAGCCAGAGAGTTTAAGTAATCTGCATGAGGCTATAGAACTGATTTGTTTTATTAATCAAATTTGAATTCTAGGTCTTCATGAATCAAAAACTATGTCCTCCTTTTTCTCTAATAATCTAGGCTCTAGGTTGAAAAAGTATTAAAGGAGGAGAAGGCAGACTACACTTATGAACAATTTTACTTCATGAGTATTTAAGTAATTTAAAACAGTAATTTAAGTAATTATTTTCAAGGATTACATTTCACTTGGGAGAGTCTAAAGGTGGGAGACAAAGTGATATATGACTGATGAGGGTAGAAGGGCATAATACATTGGCTTGAACCAAGCTCAGTGTCTGCTAAGTTTCTTTCTCTTCATTTTCCAAATGCACATCATTCTGACTGCATTATCTCTGCTGTTTGCTATTCTAATTGCAGCACAAACCACAAATCATAGCAAATTGCAGAATTTCTAAATCATTAAGAATTTACAATAGGTTAATTTTTAAATGGGCTGCATTTCACAGCTGCAAAGCTTTTGTCTGATTTCTAGACTAAATGAGAAGCCATTATTGGGTTGAATGACCTTTCCATAGGAATAACTAGCAAAAATAAGAGGTCATGTGGACAACAAGCAGCTCTGCCAGGTAAGGTGAGGTAACGGTAATGGCTGACTAAACAGAATGCCAAACTCTATGGCATAATATATTGGTTCTCTGTTTAGTTCTAATACCTAATACCTAAAACCAAGCATGATGAGACTTGTAAGCAGACTATGGATTCAATGCATGCTTGGGTTAATAAAGTTGATACACAACAAAGGAAAGCTTTAACATCCACCATTAACTTAAGAAGGAGGATAAAATGCAATATGCATGTCTAACACTTTTTTTCCTTATAGTTATACTTACAATGACTGGCTTATTTGATGTTACTCATTTTTTAAGATGTCTGTTGCACAGCTGATGCAAATATTTCATAAAGTATATTTTATTTTTTTCCCCATTTATTTATTTTATTGCATTTTAGGTTTTGGGGTACATGTGAAGAACATGCAAGATTATTGCATAGGTACACACGTTGCAGTGTGATTTGCTGCCTTCCTCCCCATCACCTACATCTGGCATCTCTCTCCTTGCTATCTCTCACCAGCTCCCCACCCCCCACCATCCCTCCCCTATTTCCCCCCAACTGACCCCAGTGTGTAGTGCTCCCCTCCCTGTGTCCATGTGTTCTCCTTGTTCAACATCCGCCTATGAGTGAGAACATGTGGTGTTTGATCTTCTGCTCTTCTGTCAGTTTCCTGAGAATGATGGTTTCCAGGTTCAGCCATGTCCCTACAAAGGACACAAACTCATCGTTTTTGATGGCTGCATATGGTGTATATGTGCCACATTTTCCCTATCCAGTCTATCGTCGATGGGCATTTGGGTTGGTTCCAGGTCTTTGCTATTGTAAACAGTGCTGCAATGAACATTCGTGTGCACGTGTCCTTATAGTACAGTGTATTTTCACACTGAATTTAATAAATGGTCTACTTACTTCTGGAAGTAACAAATACCTAACTTAAGTTTATTTTAATGATCATTAAATATCCATGTTTAACAATGTTCACAATATATTGGACCTAATATTTGAGCTAGGCACTGCATTAAGATGTCAATGTATAGTTCAAATTATTTCATGGAGTCCTTACATTTACTTCAAGAGCTTGCTAACAATTTAGATCCAACAGTGTTCTTTTTTTTTCACTCCTTTAGCAATGTGTGCTGGTTAAAAATAACTATCTCCTTTCACTCATTTTAAACTCAACTATTCAACCATGCCTTTCTTATAGGATAGAGAGACCTCAAGAGAACTGTCCTCTGGCTAGATCTAATGTGGGAGTAAACCAAAATGCTTCAAAAATAAGTACAGATTCCCTTCCTATTCAGCCTGTCACTTAGAACACCAACAATAATGTTGAGGTTTTCTCCTTTTAATCTTCTAAACTCTTTCTCCTTTAAAATCACTCAATTTGCCTTAGTGGCTCTTACAGGTACCGAAGACTAAAGACCCACACATCTTTGAATCATCAGACTAGAAACACAGCACTCTTTAGTTTAGTGAAAAATGTTCTTGTGGTGATTCAGACTCATCCGAGCAAAGAAACTTCTAGGATTCCTTTCTTACAAGTCTGTACCTCAAGTCAATGCGGACTCTCACTGAGACCTTCTGAGCTACAATCTGCCTTTGATGTATCCAATTGGGTATTTTACTGTTTGCTATGCATAGATCACTGAAATTTTATATATGCCTTCTCAACAACTGTATTTATTCTACTTTGAGAAAAAAATATTGAAGTTATTGACAAAAGCATTACACAAGAACAAGGTGATAATCACACTGCTCAGAGCCCTAGAGTTCCATTTTATGTCTCTATGTACTCCTTGAAGAACATTCATGATGGATTTATTTAAATCTGCCTCATCAGCTCCAGGTATAGGGGCTATTTAAAAAAGCTACTCAGGAACTCCCATTCACAATTGCTACAAAGAGAATAAAATACCCAGGAATACAACTTACAAGGGATGTGAAGGATCTCTTCAAGGAGAGCTACAAACCACTGCTCAAGGAAATAAGAGAGGACACAAACAAATGAAAAAGCATTCCATGCTCATGAATAGGAAGAATCAATATTATGAAAATGGCCATACTACCCATAGTAATTTATAGATTCAATGCTATCACCATCAAGCTACCACTGACATTCTTTAAAGAATTAGAAAAAACTTTAAATTTCACATGGAACCAAAAAAGAGCCCACATAGCCAAGATAATCCTAAGCAAAAAGAACAAAGCTGGAGGCATCACGCTACCTGGCTTCAAACTATACTACAAGATTACAGTAACCAAAACAGCATGGTACTGGTACCAAAACAGATATACAGACCAGTGGAAAAGAACAGAGGCCTCAGAAATAATGCCACAGATATACAACCATCTGATCTTTGACAAACCTGACAAAAACAAGCAATGAGGAAAGGATTCCTATTTAATAAATGGTGTTGGGAAAACTCACTAGCCATATGCAGAAAACTTAAACTGGACCCCTTCCTTATACAAAAATTAACTCAAGATGGATTAAAGACTTCAACATAAGATGTAAAACCATAAAAACTCTAGAATAAAACTAAGGCAATACCATTCAGAACATAGGCATGGGCAAAGACTTCATAACTAAAACACCAAAAGCAATGACAACAAAAGCCATAATTGACAAATGGGATCTAATTAAACTAAAGAGCTTCTATACAGCAGAAGAAACTATCATTAGATTGAACAGGAAGCCTACAAAATGGGAGACAATTTTTGCAATCTATCCATCTAACAAAGGGCTAATATCCATAATCTACAAGGAACTTAAACAAATTTACAAGGGAAAAAAACCAAACAATCCCATCAAAAAGTGGGTGAAGGATATGAACAGACACTTCTCAGAAGAAGACATTTATGTGACCAAAAAATATATGAAAAAAAGCTCATCATCACTGTTCATTAGGTAAATGCAAATCAAAACCATGTTGAGAACTCATGCCATCAGAATGGTGATCATTAAAAAGTCAAAAGACAACAGATGCTGGAGAGGATGTGGAGAAATAGGAACACTTTTACACTGCTGGTGGGAGTGTAAATTAGTTCAACAATTGTGGAAGACAGTGTGGCAATTCCTCAATAATCTAGAACCAAAAATACCATTTGACCCAGTGATCCCATTACTGGGTAGGTACCCAAAGGAATATCAATCATTCTACTATAAAGAAACATGCACACGTATGTTTACTACAGCACTATTCACAATAGCTAAGGCTTGGAACCAACCCAAATGCCCATCAATGATAGACTGGATAAAGAAAATGTGACACATATATACCATGGAATACTATGCAGCCACAAAAAAGGATGAGTTCATGTCCTTTGCAGGGACATGGATGAAGCTCGAAACTATTATTCTTAGCAATCTAACACAGGAACAGAAAGCGAAACACTGCATGTTCTCACTCCTAAGTGGGAGTTGAACAAGGAGGGGAACATCACACACCAGGGACTGTTGAGGGGTTGGGAGCTAGGGAAGGGATAGCATTAGGAGAAATAACCTAATGTAGATAACGGGTTGATGGATGCAGCAAACCACGATGGCACATGTATACCTATGTAATGTGTGTTCTGCATGTTCTGCACACGAATCCCAGAACTAAAGTCTAATTAAAAAAAAAAAAAAAAAACTCAGAAAATGAAAATCTGAAAATGACTACAATAAATTATCTGCATCAAGTGTCATATTCCCTAAATATCTTCTCCCCACAAAACCCAAAACCACAACAATAACTTCTCTCATAAAATTAAACATTTTAGAGCTAAAACTCCAAGTAGGAAACTTAAAGATCATCAAATCAAACACTTTTATTCTGAAATATTCAAGTACTAAAGTATTAATTAGTGTATATGTCTGAACATTTCACATATTGGGGTGGAAACAGATATAAACCAGAGGAAATAATGAATTCATTATTTTGGTAACTTGTACTCAAAATCAATTTAAGGTTTACAGCCAACACATTTATTTTCATCAGAGATATTTACTTTTTAAATTACTGTCTGAGACTTTTTCCTTCATAGGGAAAGGAAAGGGAGAGAACTAACATTTATTAACTACCTGTGATGAGCTGAGCACTTTATATACATTGTTATCCTTTTTATAATAATGAGGAAATAAAGAATGAAAATATTTAAATAATTCCTTCAAGACAGCATTTGGATCTAGAGCTCTGTATCGCACTATCTCTTGGTAATAACTGCGAAATTCAACATAGTAGAGGAAAAGGGAAATGCTGTTATTGTTACTCCTAATCAAGAAATGACAGTTAAATCAAAGAGCTAAGGGAGTTGGGTCAATATGTCACCATAAGCCAAAGGAGAGACATGTGGACTCTCATAGGTCATGCTGAGTTTAATGTAATGTAATCTAAAATAGAAATAAGAAACACAGGCTGCATGTGAGGAAAAACATCCCAAAACCATGAGCCTCAAGTGCCATGTGTTGGTCAATACCAGTCTGGAGAAAAGGGGTCTGGAAAGAAGATAGGACAAACAAAGTGGGAGGAATCTCACAAGTGGGTAGGGAAAACATACCGAGAAGAAGACACAATTCTAAGTGTCCTAAACAGGGTCTGTGAAATGGAGATTAACTGCATTTTGATTGAGTAATATACAAAAATTTTACTGATTATCAGCACTATTTACATTTTTAGCAGGCTCCCGTAATTAAAACAGTCTTTTCTGTTCTGGCAACTTGTTTATCTACTTTCACTTCCAAAGATGCTAGGAGAAAAAAGATACCGACATAAATTTCAGCCTGAGGTAAAATATGTGCTATTATCTAAAGATTTCTACATTTAGAAGTGTCTGATTGCTTTATCTTTGAGAGCTCAGAATTTTCACAATTCACAGTTCTTAAAGATTACATTTGGAACCATATTAACGTTCTCATTTTGTTCCCTCCTTCTGCGACCTCCCATATTTCCTTAGGTTTTTGTTCTAGTCCTGTTCCAGAGAGGGTAAGGGGAACATGTCCTAGTGGGAATAAAGAGAAAAAAACAAAATTACGCAGGCAAAGAAAAAAGGCTATACATTTTTGGACATTCACCACTTAACGGCTCTTATCAAGCTTTCAGAGGATCTATTCTAAATTAGATAGCTGTGGTTACCACTATTTTCTGGTAAGCCATTTTCTGGGTATATGAAATTAAGTCAGGATAATTAAGGTAGGTGGCTTTTCATCTTTTCTCTAAAAAGTATCTAGCACAATCTTCGTGCTTAATAAAAAATATATATCTGGTAAATGACATGCTTGCCAGGAATGCTTTCAAGTAATGAGTATTTTACAGAATATTCTCACACTGGCATGCCTCCTTCTAATCTTGACTAAGTCAGCTCAGCTCCCTGACTATAAGAAATCACCACGTGAGTCTCTGAAGAACGCACCTCCTACCAATACCATGCTGTGCCTACGCTAACCTTTAAGCAAGTACACCTGCAATCCTGGGTTCCTGTGGTTTCCCCTGTGGTAGACTACTGGGCCAGTAGCACACTTGCTACATGAGGGTCCACTATAGTTAAATGGCAATGCAGGAAGGATGCTTGTTTCGCGGGTTTATTCAAAATTGGAGAACACTATGGAGCGCTGAAAAGTAACAAGCCAAAGACTCATCATTTGCTTTGTCTGCCAGCTGCCAGCTGCCACAGAAGACACAGTGGATTGCCTCCTGGTACTGTTCTGTGCCCAGAGGCTCCAAATTAGCACTGTTTTAACTGTCTTGTCACCACACTTCAGATGTTATCACTATCATTTCCATTTTTGCTTTTGGAATATTGCAGGGACCACAGTCCCTCAAATCCTACCATCTAATTGGTGCTAAATTTACATATAGTCATGCTTCCTCCACTCTGGTGTAAAATGGATATTCTGGTCCTCTTCTGTAAGCTCCCTATTTTTAGGGAGTTTACAACCTCGAGTTTCACTAGTAGATTAATGTTGAGTAGGCCCACTGCAAAGCCTGCCGATGGCAGAGCAAATAGTTGAATTTAAGCTTAAACTAATCCTGATATATGAGCTCTGAGTTAAACAGGCCAAGCAATAGTTCAGCAAGTCGTGGGGGGGTGGGGGGGTGGGGAGGGCAGGTAGCAGAATGAACATTTGAGATGTTAGTTTATTATTTTTAATTTTAATCTGACACAATAAAAGGGAAAGTAACTCATTCTTAGTTACATTTCCTTTTGTGAATTTTGTTTTTTAGTAACTTGTTTTTTTTGTTTGAATATTTTTTTAGAACTCAAAACCCAACAGTGAGAACAATTATGTTAATAATGCCAGGAAATCTGTTTGCTTTGTTAAATTGAGCTTCAAAAGCACTTCAGTTGAACATACATTTGTGATTGCAAGTAATGCCTATTCTTATATCCATTTAAAATGTTTACTTTATTATAGCTTATTATAAATGTGAAGTCTAAAATGCAGCACCATGGCTGCTCAATTTCCAGGCCACAATTTTATGATAATCATATGAAATGTATTCATGTGTCAACAGAACTGCCTAACAATGCCCCAAATAGAGTTGTTAGCAGCTTCTGATGGCCACACGGTTCTGTGCCTCACAACATTAAGAAACTGCTGCAAATGGAAAACTCTTTGCCAATTTTATCTTAGTTTGCAGCATGTACTATGTTGCTACCCATGGCTCAGTTTAATTGCTACTATCTCAGAGATCCTACAAGAAAACTGACCTTAAATACCTAAGCATATGAATGAGAGAAATGGGTTCTTGCTTTTTCTATGGCTGGATTGTCTTTTTAGGCAATCTTTAAGTACACCAAAGTGGGTGAGACTGCAGAGTCCCTCTGGCATTTGATGTTCTTTACTGCATGCAGTGGTGGAAACGTACCTGGAAGGTACCTCTGTCACCTTGACATCTTACAAAGGAGTACGGGAGCACTTACATGCAGATCCAATAAATGGAAATGAATAAAGGGTCTAGAGGTATCCCTTCCTCCCTCTCATGACTTCCTCACTTTTGTGACAAGTAGCCCATATGATGGTGGCCAGTGTAGGAGCTGAGATCTTAAGCAACATTTTCTCAACTCCACATTTTTTTTTTTGAGGTCCTATCATGCCATGTGTTTTTATGCCCCTTATTTCATTTAGAAGATCTGTTTGCCTGCAGTGGACCATATTACTTTTGAGTGGGGATTGGGGGAAAAGCACCTACCATCAGAAACCAGGATCATGTAGTAGCAGGCCATATATATTTTTTGCTTCGTGTGTGTGTGTGTGTGTGTGTGTGTCTGTTTAACCTCCTAGGACCACTTCTCTGAGTTAATAACAGAGAACTGTACAAATGTCCAATCAACTTCAAGACAACTTTTTTTTTTTTTTTAATAGCCAACTGCTTCTGAAAGAGTACCAAGTTCTCCTAGACTAACTATTCATTTATTATTTCGAGACAAGGTCTTGCTCTGTCACCCAGGCTGGAGTGCTGTGGCACACTCAAATACCACTGCAGCCTCAACCTTCCAGGCTCAAGTGATCCTCCCATCTCAGCCTTCCTAGTAGCTGGGGCTATAGGCATGTGCCACCACACGTGGTTAATGTTTGTATTTTTTGTACAGATGGGGTTTCACCATGTTCCCCAGGCTTGTCTCAAACTCCTGGGCTCGAGCAATTTGCCTCCCTTAGCCTCCCAAAGTGCTAGGATTACAGACATAAGCCACCATGCTCAGTGTCAACTCTCTTTTTAGATGGAAAAAGTTCACAGAAAGCCTGTAATTTATCCAAGGCATATGCCTCTTTGGGTCCAGAACTAGAACCAGGGTCCAGACTTGTAGCATCCCAGTCCAGCACATGGAGTTGTCTACAAGACAATCCTTCATAAACAAACAGCATAACTTTGCAGGCCAAATGTTTACTTGCAGTCACTTAAGTTGATCCAGTTTATCTAATGCAAGAAAAACAGTTTATATACCAACCAACTACAGACACACAGACATATACCCGTTTCATAAAGCAATTTATTTCCTTACTTTGTGCAATGCACGGTGTTATTTTATCTACTACTTTATTTCATTAAAACAAAAACAAACCTACCAATCTGATTGAGATCCACTAAATTAATTTCAAAACCAACCATCAGAGAAAAAAAAAACCTCAAAGAATATCAAACAGGATAATGAACTGATTTCAAGCAACTAGCATGGAAGTTAATTCTAGTCTAGTATAATTTTAACCTTGAATTTTATAAACAATAGAGGTAGAAAACTCTCAGGACAGGAGTCCTGGTACTCAGAATGTCAAGTCAGACTCTGTCTCATGGCTTCTGCCACCTTCCTTTCCCACATGTTGTCTCTTTTCCCACAATGATTACACTGTAAAGAGGCTGTCCTGGCTGAGAAAACGCTCTCACCCATCTCTTCTGCAGTCCTTCTGGTACAATATGCTACCAAAGTACAGCTGATGCTTAATTTTAATTTAAATTTCAGATGGCATTTTTCTCCAGAGAATTGAGTCTGTTTTGTCAAATCCTGAAATGTCACGACATATTATTCCAGAGTATAATGTCTTTCTATCATTTACATGCACCCTCATTAGATGGTAAGCTCCTTGAGTGAACAAAACAAGGGCAGTCATTTTGTTCACTGCCAGATCCCCCACTGAACACATAAAATGTGCTCAATAAATACGTGTAGAAAAAAAAAGCTTGATGAACATTATACAAAGGAATTACAGAAATGACACCAGATTTAAAAACATTACATGGCTTTCATCCTTGGATCAGGCTCTCTTGCTCTAGGATTCTGTTCTTATTCTTCCCCCTGAATGGCATATGCACCCTCCCTTCTGGATAGCTGCTTCTTGTATCAGGATCACTTTCTCTGGAAAGCCCTTTCTAATTCCATAGGTTCTCATGTTTCATTGATAAGAATTACCTTAAGTCTTCCCACATCTTGGAAAGATGGTATGTTGAATTCTCTTTATCTCCAACCTGACAATAAGCTCAATCAGGACGGAACTTTAATAAAGGGCCTGGCATAGTAAGTGCTCAACTAAAAAAAAAATTTTTTTTACATTTTTAAAATATAGTCTCTTTCTAATTCTGCATACATACATTAATAAGTTACATACTTTGGACTGACAGTCAAATCTAAACAGAATAAGCCCAACCTAATGACCAAATAATAAGGGTAATTAGTAATTGGATCAACTATAATTTTTTTTTTTTTTAAAAGAAGTCCCTTAAAACCATGCTGCCAGATAAAATTAGGACATACAATATCAGCTACTGGGGAGAGGTGAAGGTAAGAACACGGAGAAGAAAGTAAGCAAGCAAACCGTCTCACACATATTTTTATGTCAGATGAAAAACAAACAAAATAGCTAAGGCATCCTATTTTATCATATTCATTAAATACCAATAATTTTCTGTTTCCTAAAATATGAAAGATAATGACTCATCCATCCAGCATTTATCAGTATTGTTCACAATAGAAAAAAGATAAACACATCATTGCCTTTTGCATCCAGTGCACTGGATAATATATACTGTAAACACGCAAACTTTAAATAAGAAATGCATGTATACAGCACAACTAATAGGAACTCAGAGGTTTTGTAAACATTAACCCTTCACATTCTTATAAGCTAGTTTTACAAGACTCTTATTTTAAAAAGTGGACCTAGGATGCATGTAAATAAGGATGAATTTAAATTAAGTTTCTGCCTCCCTGTCTGCCACTCTAAAATGAGCCTACATTTTCTTCTTAAAATAATTTTCATGTATTTTCCACAATAAAAATCTTAAGAAATATCTCCATACATAATTTTCCACCAAATCTACTGAGAGAAGGATCAGCAAATTGTCTCACGAAATGTGACTTTGCAAATTAGTTCAGATTGGCCTCAGCAATAATCTTCACTAGGAATGCATACAGCTAACAGGCTACGGACTGAGAAAAGACAATACGACAAGCCTCTGTGAGTCTGCCCTGAGTGTACAAAGGGTTGGCTTCTCGTCCCTTAAAATTCATCATTGCATTAATCATCCAATACATGACTTAATGAATAGCCTACTGATAAGATCAAAATTCAAATCTGGAGGTTCTTTTGAATCTTCATGAGAAAAAGTAATATAATAAAAGAATCTTAGAGGAGGTATTTTTGCAAAAAATAACTGCAGAAAATAAAATGTGACTTAAAAATATAAAAGATGAAGTACTGGTAAATGTTAAATATGTGAGTGAAAATGGAAATGTTGTAATCAATGTGGAGAGAAAAATGATAGAAAATCAGAACAAAATTAAAATGAGGTGTTATAGATTACTGTTATTAACAGTTCTTATCTTTTTTAACAGAGAGAATTCTGTTACGCTCTAATGGGATACCAAGTTTTGGAGGAAAGGCTCTTGAAGGAAGAAAAAAGTTCCGATGGAACTAATAATTGTGGATGGAGAATTGAGGTTACATTTGAGTAGCGGTTTGCTAGGCTCACTCCTTTTTCCTTCCTTTCTATTCACTCAGAAAACTATAAAATGCCCAGATAAAATAACAGGGCAAAGATAAACACAGAAGCAATCATTCCTTCGTATTGTTTTCTGTGTTTGGGCTGTGCGTGTGTTTATGTATGAGTGCTTGCAAGTATATGTATTATGTATATTATAAACATATATATGCTATGTTTGTGTGTGTTTCAACATTTATATGTATGTAATTATCATATTTTCCAGATCTGCAGATTTACAACTCGTGGTTTCTAATATTTACTCTGGTACCTGAAAATGCTCATAGATTCATACATTTGTTGAGTACCTTGGAGTTGATGTAGTTCTTTTAGAAAAGCCAGTTTGGTTGTAGTCTCCTGTGAATTTAACTTGTTCTGAATTTTGTGGTACAAGGAAGGCTGTTTTAGAGTAATTCCAATTTATTTTTGCTAATTAATATATTACCCCTATGGTAAACTAGATAAAACTTGTCAAAATGAGCAGATATGTTACCATGAGATCATAGATAGTGTTTGTGTAATTCAGCTAGTCATGGAATGTTCTCAGCTTTCTGTTCTTTGGTATAGAAATAGGGGCATATCCTCCTTTTTAAGAGTTAGTTCATTTATACAACAAATATTTCTTCAGCTCCTAGAACTGTGAAGTCATATTCTGATGAATCAGCAGAGCCTCCCTTACCACCACTGAGAGTGCATTTATATCAGAAAGAAACTATAATTCTTCTACCATTAAGGATATCTCTAGCACCTCCCTGTTGAATGAGCAGTAAGGCCCACCCCTGGAACTTCATTTGAAAGCCCTCTCTGATACATATATCTTTTACGAAAACCAGTTTGGTTATAGCCTCCTACACATATAACATTCTGAATTCTGTGGTATAAGGAATGCTGTTTTAGAGTAATTCCAATTTATTTTTACTAATTAATATATCACCCCCATGGTAAACTAGATCAAATCTATAAAAATTAGCAGATATATGTTACCAGGAGGTCACAGAAAGTGTTTGCATAATTCAGGCAGCTAGTCATGGATGGTTTCAAACTTACTTCCCCTTACTCCAAAGCTCTTATCCATATAATGTGAATAGTATTCTCAAAGCGATAATTTTATCTGGCTTTAAATATTTTCACCTTTCTTTTATAGATCTTTAAGGTCAAATAATAATCAATGACGGTATTATGGTTTCAGTTTAAGGGGGAAAAAAACAAAGGATCCTGGACATGATTTAATGAAAACGCACATTATTAATTACAAAAACAAAAACACAATTGTTTTAAGACAACGACAAGAACCCCAAATCTCACACCTAATCCTGAGTTCCTTTCAACCTACCACACTGCTTCCCTTTTGCTTCTTCACAGGTAACTATATAGCATGCAATTTAAGGACAATTCTATCTAGTATCTTCCTCATCTTGCTACATTACTGAGACAATTTAGGAAAGGGTACTACAAGAGAAGAAAAAGAACTTTGAAAAAGGTGGAACTAGATTAAAATCTTGAATCAGATGCTTTTGATAAATATGCATTGGGCTCCATACTTCATAATCCTTATGTTATTCAATTTTTAAGCAATGTAACCTGAAGCCCAGTGCTCAGAATCTGCCAGCGGGTGGCTACAGGGACTGAATGAGTTAACACCTACAAACCATTTGGTAGACATCAGGGCACTCAACTCTTTTAGTTTGCTTTCCTGTTATTTCCTGGAGTTATTCTGCACTCAATTTACGTAGAAAAGTACGATAAT
This sequence comes from Cebus imitator, assembly GCF_001604975.1. NCBI lineage: Eukaryota > Metazoa > Chordata > Mammalia > Primates > Cebidae > Cebus > Cebus imitator. Next base: position 1,782,412 of record NW_016107674.1, on the reverse strand, counting down.
ATATCAAATAAACAGAAGAATTTTCTTCCACTCCCTCTCCTTCAACAACAAGAAAATAGAACTGAAGAAATAAATGTCATTGGGTTCACTCTTATTCAATATATTCTTTAGCATAAAACTATTAATGGTAGTAAATGAAGGTAAATAATGAACAATATATTTGGTTTATTTTCATTCTGTTGTCCAATTCAGTCTGGCTGACTATTCTATGAGGTTACTTATGAACTAAAATCAAGGTAACACATGGCTTTGAAACAGAATGCTTGGAGCTCAAAATGTCTCAAGTTAGATATCTATGTCACAGATGTAACTCCTGAGCTGTGCCCCACACAACCTACTCTTTCTGGATGTGTACACCAAATTCCAGAGAGCCAGAGTCCCTGAAACAAATATTCAAAGGAACACCCTGTGGTTTTTGTTATTTGCTTGCTCCGCTTCTTCTGTCATGTCATAATTTCTCATGTGACAGAAAAATGTAAAAAGAAAGTGCAACTAAGAATACTAATGATCTGGATCCCAAGATGATAAAATAAGGCCCCCATCTGAATGGTTTATAACTGCTTTAGGGGAGAGGGATGAGTGTGGTGAAGACATACTATTTTTTAAAATGACTTTTATGAGCTTGGTATTGTACTAGGTGCTTTATCTACATGACTCCACAGGATTTTTATTTTTTTTTATTTTTATTTTTTTTAAGATGGGGTTTCACCATGTTGGTCAGACTGGTCTTGAACTCCTGACTGCAGGTGATCCACCCACCTTGGCATCCAAAGCGCTTAGATTACAGGCGTAAGCCACCACGCCCGGCCCACTCCATAGAATTTATAAAGTAATTCTAAGAAGTGCATATTGCCATTCCCATTTTATGGAAAAAAAAAAGCCAAGGCACACCCACTATTACTGAGTAGGATGTGAACCCCACCAGGTTTTTCTAGTTCTAAAGTTTGTCCTAAGGATTAGACTGCTTTTCAACTGGAAGACAAATCATCCTTGTGCATTTTAATAGATTCATTAAAAAAATTCCATAAAGATTCTGGACATAAACCTGCTTCAAACCAGTCTGCCACCTCTCTCACAATGGAATCTATGTGAAAAAGCACAGGAGCCCAAACAAACTAAAAAACTGAAGGGTTCTATTCTTTCAGATAAGATATACATTTTCTCTAATCTGCCAAATTTCTCTATTGGTTTGATAGTATGAGCAATTTTCTCACAGGAAATCTCTTGTATTTATAGCAAGCTAATTACTTTTTAGACGTGATTGTCATATGTATGTGGATGGTTTTAGAATTCAAATCCGTCAAAAGCTGGAAAATTAATTCATGCCTCATCCCATGCAAGCCTCATGTTTTACGAGATTAAAAGCCACTGCAAAGACCTATTACCATAAAATTTCTAAAGTCTACTCTTAACTAAGAAATCCATTAATTAGCTTTTTTGGATGATCTATATCTCTAAGACAGAAGGTATCTTTGTTGTGATAAGTTTAATGTTCTACCTAATTGTAAAGAAAATATGTTTATTAGAAAGAATAGTTTTGTGTTTTAAAATTTCGCCCAAAATAAAGCTGGCATCTTAGTCATGAATGTACCACATTAAGACATAAAACAAAATAGTCTAGAAAATAAAATATTCATATTTTTCTTTTCTTTTAGTAAATCAGAGCTAGAATATTATTGGCTACAAAAAGTGAGAGGTTAACTCTGGCCTCTTTATAGCTGTTTCTAATATACACTTTCCTCAAAAACTATAATACATTATTTGTTACACAATAAGAGTTTTCTCTCAAGAGGGAAATGTGAGCAACATCTGAAAACTTCAATTTGTTGAAATATGTAACTATCTATTGAGCCTCACATTTCGTATTAGTCAAAGTGAATTATGATACTTTTGCTAATGTTAAACAAACAAAATTTTAAATTATTACCAATTTTGACTCTTACTCTATTTTCAGTTAAATATGGAAATGCATTTTTAAAATGATGTCAAAGATGTCACTTTACTGCAGCAAAATATTAGAACAGACATTTGGTAGAATCAACAGATGGTGCAACCATGAAGAACTTTATTTTAGAGTAGGTAACATCTATTTTTTTATCTATATTGAGTCCCTCTAAAGCATGTGATACTATTAAAATAAAGGCCTTAACAGTTACTAGGCTTTTAAAATAAGTAACTCTAAAAAGTTTAATAGGCTTTTAAGACTACTCATTAGCATACAGAGCACCTACTATTCATATACCTCAGTCTGTGAGATATATACTTCCTCAGTCCAAACATGAAAAATTTCAGTGGCAAGTAAAGATATACACAGGCAAAATCTCAAAAAGTAAATAATAAGAATACAAGAAAAAAAAACAAGATTTCACAGGCAGTATACAAGCATTTGCCAAGTAAGTAGCACAAATTATACAGCACTCCCAAATAAAAAGGAATGCTCTTGACCAGAAATTGGCTCATACTTCCCTTATGGTTCTTGCTGAATTACTCTCTGCGTTGTGCTATCTGTACTCATATCTTAAGCTCCTTGGAAAGGTAAATGTCTAGTACTTTGTAAGTGCTCAATAGACGTTTATTTGAAAACCTGAATGAATGATTAATGATAACGATAAAGATGATAAAGACAGCAGCTACACTCAGAGCCAAGTACTGTTCTGAGTACCTTCACATGCATTAAGGAACTTAGGCTGTCCTTTGTATCTCTACAAATGAGGAAACTAAGGCAGAGAGAAAAAAATAGTTTTCCCCCATTCATCTAACTCCTTCACATCCTTCAATTCTTGGCTTAAAGATTACTTCAATCAGGGAGGCCTTTTGTGACTCAACAGACAGGGCTAGCTACACTTGTCTTCCATCTGAATAGTCCCTTTATTTTCCTTATCATAATATTAGTCAATCCTGAAGTACTTATTCAATTAGCAGCCCTACACAGTAGACAGTAAGCTCCATGAAGGCAGGGGCCATTTCAGTCTGATTCAGCATTCCAATCTCAATGCCTATCAAAGTACTTGGCACATAATAGGTGCTTAACGAATATCAGTTTAATGAGTGAACGATGCATAACATGTGGTAGGTATTCATTAAATGTCATTTATCAAGCAATAAAGGCCAGTGCAGTGGCTCATGCCTGTAATTCTAGCACTTTGGGAGGACAAGGTGGGAGGATCACTTGAGCTCAGGAGTTTGAGACCAACCTGGGCAGCATAGTGAGACCCTGTCTCTACAAAAAATAAAATTAAATAATCCAGGCATGGTGGCATGTGCCTATAGTCCCAGCTACTTGAGAGGCTAAGGCAGGAAGATCTCTTGAGGCTGGGAGATAGTGTAGTGAACTATGATCACACCACTGCACTCCAGCCTGGGTGACAAAGTGAGACCTTGTCTCAAAATTAGGGAGGAAAAAAAAAGAGCAACAAAAATAATTGGATCTGAGGTGATGTTGAAACTTTCAATTTAACCACCCAGTAGGCAGCTGAGGATTCAAAACTGAGGTTTAAGAGAAGAATGAGGATTGAGGATTAGAGGTAAAGAATTGAGAGTCATCTGCAGATTATTATTCCACTTATAAATGACCATGACAAAGCTGTGACATTACAGTTGACCTATTTCTGAATATGTATTACATGTATATTCAGGAGAACTTAAAAGACTATATAGTTACATTATAAGCTCCCCAAATAAAAATTTGGAAAAGGTCCCTATTAATAGAAAAGTAGATGAAACTATTCTTTAGGAGATTCCCCTGCATATTATAATAAGCTGCTTGGATTGTTTTCATACCTAATAATATATTGCTTCCATGACAGCCCCTAGAATCTGCCATTAGCATGTTTCTAGTTTGATAGAAAAGCTCTCAGTTCACATTAATACTGCTGTGTTTTTAAGATGACAAGCTGGGCACATGGCTAATGCCTGTAATTCCAGCACTTTGCGAGGCTGAGGTGGATCACGAGGTCAGGAGTTCAAGACCAGACTGGCCAAGATGGTG
>NW_016107674.1:1758719-1778279 GCF_001604975.1 Cebus imitator | reverse complement strand
AAAAAAAAAAAAAAAAAAAAAAAACCCAAAAAACAAACAAACAAAAAAAACCATGATGAAGCTGAAATATACTGTAACCATGATTATATACCATAAACACTCAAGCACTCAAGATGAGCTCCGCATTGTAGAGACAAGCAAAGCATCTAAATCTGCAGAATGACTTAATAGAGAAATGTGGATTATAAATTACACTATACTATTATGGCTAAGACAAAAGTGAAAATTCCAGTAAAGCACCGACAGACAAAATAGAAAGCAGAACTGATTCAGTCATTTGGGTGGAAAGACTTGAATTTACAATGAGTACAGGCTAAATTTGAAAGAGAAGTATTTTAAGTTTCAAACCTGTTTTTCATCACTTGGTATGGCTATGAGTGGCAGTAACAAAGACTCCAGCTGCTGCCACAGTGAAGAAAGGGAGATTTTTGATTAAAGGCAGCAGACTCATTGAAGAAAAGAAACCACTGTAAATGAAACAACATTCTTTCTGAGCATAACTGCAGCTGCTTTTTGTCTTCTTGGCTGTATTCACACATACACAGTCAGTGTACAGTAGTATCACATTCCAATATTTACGATCACAGGAGAAGTATATGCATTTAAAAGAAAAAGTAAGTCTATAGGTCCTTTAAACATACAAACACTGAAACTGCTAGTGTGATACTGCCTTAAGGAACACACAGAAGAATTAGCTAACTCATCATTTAAAAGAGCGAGAGTGAGAGTGAGAAGGAATGTAATGTCAGTGAATCAAAGTACTGTATCTCTCTCCAGGAGGGTGTAGAGATACCTTAAGGCTCAGAGGTCAAAGGTTATAGCTGTATATAATAGGATGCAAGGAACTGCCAGAATTTGACCTTGAGAAATGACAGCTGACAGCAAATCACTAACTACAAAAATATATTAATCATGGGCCACTTTTCAAGGTAGTAACTAACTTAACAGGCATTTAACAATCCCTGAGGCCACTGCTTTATTAAAGCGCAGGGAAACAGCCTAAAATGATACCCCATATTAATGCTATATAAATTACAGAACACTTTAAGAAGGTAGGGATACTTCTAATATATCAAAGGGAAAAATTTACATAAATGCTTGCTTTAAAAAGTTACATGAAAAATACTTCATTAAATGATGATGTTGGATAACTAAATTAAGTCTTTACAGTCTGACATTTCTATAGAGGTTCTTCTTTAAAATGAACTGTTGTATGTACTGGCTCTCATGAAATACTTGACATTCTCAAATGAAAAATTTAAGTCACTATATTTATATAAGAACAGTGTCATAAGAAAAAAAAGGGCAGGGGTTTTATGACTGTGGGCAAGTTATTTAACCTCTTTGAGTTTCCATTTTCTCATGCAAATAACAGCAGTATTTACTTAATAAGACTGTTATAAACACTAGAAGTTATAATATGTCTTAGGCACATAATGTGTGCTCAATAAAAATTATTTATTTTGCCTATTTATAAAAATACTTTATTTTCTTCTATACCTAGTACAATTAAAGTCATAATTCTATTTATGCCAGAGCTAACTTTGAAAAAATTATCTTTGATCTCGACACAAATGTCTAACCTTGAAAATAATGTCAAAGATTATTATTTACAAAAGAGAAGTACAAATGTGCTCAACTTACAATACGGTTACATCCTGCTTAGCCCACTGTAAGTTGAAAATATCATTAAGTAAGAAATGCCTTTAATACACCTAACTTACTTAACCTCACAGCTTAGCATAGCCTACCTTTAATGTGCTTAAGACACTATGTTAGCTTACATTTGGGGAAAAAATCATCTAATATAAACCCTACTTTATACTGCCTGTTGACTAGGTCTGAAAACAAAGGGACACACACAAAAAAGAGCATAAACTCTATTTGATAATGAAGTGTGGAATGTCTCACATAGTTTGCTGAATGAAGTACCAAAAGGGAAAGTACGATTGCACGGGCACTGAAAGAACAGTTTCTAATGAATGTGTATTACTTTCACACCATCATAAATTGAAAAATCACAAGTTGAACCACTGAGGTTGGGGACCATCAGTATTATATATTGAACCAGAAATATGCAAATTGTATTACAGGGTAGCTAACACCAGAGAACAGGTTTCTTTTTCCAGATTAACATGGAGAAACACTGAAAGAAATATTTAATGGTAACAGTACACTACAGAAGCTAGATTTTTAGATTTATTTATATGTTACTTATAATTAAATAATAATTATTTGTTTTTAACTCAAACTCTTGATGCTATGTTTTCAAATAGTAAAGATAACTTTCTGAAGAAGCTGTGAATGTAATAACAAAGGGTAATGATCATCTTCAATGGGGAAAAGGGTGCAATGGTCTGATTTCTCTTTCACAATAAAAATATGTACTGAACAAGATGGGCAGGGTCGCTCGTGCCTGTAATGCCAGCACTTTGGGAGGCTGAGACAGGTGTTTGAGACCAGCTTGAAGCCAGGAGTTTGATTTCAGCCTGGGCAACATAGGGAGGTCCTTTCTCTACAAAAAATTAGCTGGGCATGGTGGCATGCACCTGTAGTACCAGCTACTCAGGAGGGTGAGGTGGGAGGACCACTTGAGCCTGGAAGTTTGAGGCTGCAGTGACTGCACCACTGCACTCCAGCCTGGGTGACTGAAACAACACCCTGTTAAAAAAAAAGAAGAAGAAGAAGAAGAAGAAAAGAAGGAAAGAAAGAAGGAAAGGAGAAAGGAGGGGAGAGGGGAAAGGGGAGAGGGAGGGAGGGAGGGAGGGAGGGAGGGAGGAAAAACATGCCCTGAACAAACTTGAACCAATCAATCCTATTTTTCCTGAATCAAATTCTCTTATGAAAAGTATGTCTAACAGACTTAGGCTTGATTTTAAACTCATAAGACACAAAACAATGATGAAAGTAACTGAAATAACTACTACAGAAAAGAAGAATCTTCTCTGGCTTGAACAGTCAGATTCAAAGATATAACCAGCCACATTAAGAAAGAATCTCTACCTTTGCATTCACTTCCTGTCACAAATAATAGCTCAACTTGAGCAGCAACAGAACATCAGAAACAACAAAGAGAAACACTAACTTCAACTATTTTTGTATCAGTTCCATTTCTTTCTCTTAGAAACCAACACTTTAAATAATGTGAAGAAGACATAAAAATATTTTATTACCTGACAAGTAGTAAAACTGCAAGACTTAGGAATCCAGGACACTTTTGTTATCATCCATGGGAGTGACCATTTATTACTAGTTGTTTTTTAAGCTGAGGCCTAAAGAAGCCATCTGAATTATCGGTATGAATTACCAAGAAAGTATCAGTGACCCCAGTATTAATTTAGAAATTCTTATAGTAGTCTGTAGAGTCTTATTGTCAATATATGTAATTAAAAATTCTAACACCAGTTTACCTCTTCATATCTCCTTACATAAACCTTTGCACCTACCCACCTTGTACCCCAGGCGAACAAAGCTCCACGCTTTGCTTTTTCTATTTTCCTAAAATACTCATCCATCCTTCTGTCTCTAGAGCAGGCAGAGAAAGATAAAGACACACCACACACATTCACTCACAACCTACCATTCTCCTAACTGGTAGTGCAAAACAGTTCTTGCTTCCTTTGTGAATCCTACCTCAACTGCCCCAGTCTACAAGTTCTCCTCAGCTTTTGATATTTATAACCAATTCTAAGCATCTGACACAACACATTCAACTTTGTGTTATTAATTACCTTTCTACAAAGAGATTTCTTTGTAAATCAGGCTATGAGTAAGTTGAAGGCAGATAAAATATGTTACTAATCTTTATGTGCCCAGTCTCCACCAAAGTGTCTTGCACATATGCAGTAAGTTCTGACTTACCATCAATAGGTTCTTGGAAACTGTGACTTTAAGCGAAGCAATGTATATCAAATGAATAACATCATTTTGTTATAATGTTGGCAAGGAAAAAAATGTGTTTTGTTACATGTCATTTCTCTTAAAGTCATAGTTTCCAAGAACCTATCATTGATGTTAAGTGAAGACTTACTGAATATTTATTGTTTGTGTGTTTGTTTTTGACTAGCAGATAAATTTTGAGGCATGTAATGGACAAGAGAATAGTATGTATAGTCACAGAAAGGGACTGTAAACACATGTCATTTATTAGACAGAAGTGGGTGTTAGGGATCATAAGGATATGATGGGAGGGGAAAACATAATGGAAGGAATTTATTTATGTTTGCTACAGTGGGCAACACTTCATTTTAATGTAAAAGTGGACAGAATCAAATTAATACAGCATAAAAAGGCTCTAAAAGCCATAAATAGGAGAATGAATTTGTGCTAGAGTGTCAAGATATGCAAAATAGAGACTACCAAGGAGTAGAAGGTTTTGAGGAAGAAAGTGCTGTGGACCTAGCCCAGGGCATTCAGAAGAGGTGGATGTTAACTGCCCTGGCCAACAGTGCTGACTGAAGAAGAGACCAGGCCTCAAGGAGAGTGGACCAAGTAAAGGTGTTCCCAGGACTCTAACAAGAATGAATAGAATTCAAAAGAAGAGGATTGTCATTACCTTTTTTCTCTCAAGGTATAATTTTTTCATGATTTTGCTGATTTATTAAATGATTCAAACCAGTAAAAGGACTTGAAAATCATTGTCAGACTTTGGTTAAGATTTATTTATTATGGATAAGAATGACTCTCCTAAAAGGCCGTCGGAGCCTGCATACAATAGCATGGAAGAGTTCATCACTAACAGTTAACTTTTCCTCACTAATACAATTTCCACTTTTTCCTTGTGTGGCTATTCCTCTCCAGATATCTCCATTTAGTGACATCTAATGACCTATATTACTTGCATGTTACTTTACTTGATTCATTCTTTTGCTAAACCATAACCACCCTGGGAACCTTTTCTTCATTATTCTCATAGTCACTGCCTTTTACATCGCCCGATCACCCTTGTGCTATGCAACCAACCTACTCATTCTGAAACTTAAAAAACATCTGTTCCTTCTGCCTGCAATTCTGCTATAATTCTTTTTGCAGCTGAAATCAGCCCTGAGTCATCAAAATGCCTCCAAGAAAGACTGATCTTGAAAAACACTAAAATGTTTTAATTCCAGCTATACTCATACAAGGCATACTCAACTTTGGGCTAAAAAATGAGAAACTGTTTTCAATGAATCTAGTGTGATGGAAACACCTACTTGAAAAAAAAATCTTGCAAATGAGATATTACCTTTATCATTCTGAGCTAGTTAGAGCACTTAAAATGCATAGGTGATTTGTTCACATATGTGATCTCCTATCAGCTATTTCTTAAATAAATAAAATAGACTTCTAGAGACTATTTCAAATTAATAACTATATAATACTGTTACCCAAATCTTGTGGACATGAAGAAGTAATCAAATAAAAGTAAGAGAAAAGCAACAAGTAGGGTTGACCCTTATAAAAAAATGACAGGTAGGAAAAATATATGACATAGGAAGCTTCCAAATAGGATGCTCTGGGAACACAAAATACTTCATAATGATATCAGAAGTATTATAATAAGAACTCCTTTAATATCTCAGAGATTCCCAAGTAATACAATAATTCTCAGTGTTTGCTATTAACTAAGGAAGGTAAACACTCAACATGGCTAAATGAGTAGCAGAGGTGATATTATAACTTTAAGTTTTCTTTATATTCCAATTTCTTTTTATGTAAAAAAAAAAAAAAAGCACAATGATTCTCTATTTTGGTCTTGGTCATAAAACCACATCCCTTTGGTCAAGTTACAGACCAGTCAGTGGACTATATTATATAAATCACAGGGATAATTTTGCCATACGAGCAGAACTCAGAAGGGCTTCAAGAACTAACATAATATACTATATATGATAATAATACAAAAGACACAGTAACTAATTTCTTCAGGATAGTATACAGAAAAATAACATTGTGTATGAGGCAATATAATGTAACTGTATTGTCACCTTCCCTATCTACAACACTGGAATGTTTAAAGTACCTACACTTTCACAGGTTGTTTGACTATTAATTATAACAGTGCCTGTTGGGCATATAGTGCTCAACAAATGTTGGCTATTTTTCTATTTGATAAAAGCAGTAACTTTATTTTTATTTTTTATTTTTTATTTTATTCTTCATCAGAAATTTCTGCTCATAAAAGCACTAACTTTAAAAGTTAAAAACATAATTATTCATGTTTTGGTTTTAAACAAATAAGTTATCCTGTTTTTCTTTTTCATATTAAAGTTACAAAATACTGACAAAGAAAAAAAGACGAGATTTCCAAAAATATATCAATATAGTTGTAACATTTCACAATAAAATGTTAAAATTACTACACATAAAGAATACATTAAATTTAAGGATTCTTTTATATTGTTTCCCTATGTCTCAGCCTTCTTGCCCCCCCTAAATTTTTATTTTAAACAAAATTTCCAATAGATAATTGCTTTTATTAGCTAACACTTAGAAAGCAAATCTGATGTAAACTACAACAATCTATTGAGAAGAAATCACGGATCATCAAACAACCTAAAATGTCATTTTAAGTCTGTGCACATAGGCTATGGATAGATTAATTTAAAAAAATAATATGTATGTAAATATGTATATATATGTAAATAAAATGTGTGTTCACTGTTAATATTTTGCAAGTTATCAAACAAATCTCAGCAAAAACTTAAATAACTTATAATTTTTGACTATTATTAGCTGACTCAACTAATCAGAAGCAACATATTATTTTAGCAGATGAATGCTCACATGTGAAGCTATTTCCTGAGTACTGGAATGCTCTGATCTTGTGACCTTGTGGAAAGAATTTAAATATATAGTTAAATATTTAACACATTTTATAAAACTGTCAATATCAAAATGGTACCTCAATGCTGACTTGTACTTTCAATGTTACAAATTTACAAGTTTCTCCAAATCTTACACTTCATTGCATTTAGTATAGTTTCTAAAGTTTACTTATAGGCAATTAATTCTACAGATAATAAAATTTGAGGACATGGGGAAGACAAATATTTAGCTCACAATTTAGAGAAAAACTACTTTAAGAGTTTCTAAGTTTTACTTGAATACATCTCTATATTCCCGTTTTAGAAAATTAAAGATTCTTCCAATCCACACACCACATTAATGACAAGATGTCACTTATGGCAGCAATCTTAAATTTCTGAAGGTGCTCACGTACCAAGTTAATACTTCCTATGACAAATTTTGGGAACGTGTCGATATCTATGATCTAGATTTGGAGATTGTTAGTGCTCTTTGTTTGGTGTGAAGGAGGAGAGAGAATCATCAGGAAGATGGGTCTTGTTTTGCTTGGGGTTGTTCTCAGTGTGCATGTTGTCAGAAGAGCCAACCAAACAGGCACAGGTCTGGAGCTTTCCTAACTGCATGATTATGGCCACACACCACTTGAAATGGGTCTTTACTGTTGCCTGCATTTAGGGTAAGGATGGAGGGAGAGTTACTTTGTTTTTTGAGACTTTGTTAGGCAAGAGGACAAGAGAACATTCTTTTTTTTAAATTTTATTTTACTTTAGGTTCTGGGGTACATGTGCAGGTCATGCAGGGTTGTTGCATAGGTGCATACTATAACTGGCATTTCTCCCCATGTTATCCCTCCTCACCCTTCCCGCCCCCCGCTGTCCCTCCCTTACCCCCCCCATCAACTGCCCCCAGTGTGTGATGCTCCTCTCCCTGAGTCCAAGTGTTCTCATTGTTTAACACCCACCTATGAGTGAGAACATGCAGTGTCTGGTTTTCTGTTCTTGTGTCAGTTTGCTGAGAATGATGGTTTCCAGATTCATCCAAATCCCTACAAAGGACAGGAACTCATCGTTTTTTATGGCTGCGTAGTATGCCATGGTGCCACATTTTCTTTGTTGAGTCTGTCATTGATGGGCACTTGGGTTGGTTCCAGGTCTTTGCTGTCATAAACAGGGCTGCTATGAACATACGTGTGCATGTGTCTTTTTAGTAGAACGATTTATAGTTCTTTGGGTATACATCCAGTAATAGGATTGCTGGCTCAAATGGAATTTCTATTTCTAGGTCCTTGAGAAATCACCACACTGTCTTCCACAATGGTTGAACTAATTTACAATCCCACCAACTGTGTAAGAGTGTTCCTATTTTTCTACATCCTCTCCAGCATCTGTTGTCACCAGGTTTTTCAATGATCGCCATTCCAAATGGCATGAGATGGTATCTCAATGTGGTTTTGATTTGCATTTCTCTAATGACCAGTGATGATGAGCATTTTTTCATATGTTTGTTGGCCTCATATATGTCTTCTTTTGAAAAGTGTCTGTTCATATTCTTCGCCCACTTTTGAATGGGGTTGTCTGTTTTTTTCTTGTAAATCTGTTTTAGTTCTTTATAAATTCTGGATATCAGCCCTTTGTCAGATGGGTAGACTGCAAAAATTTTTTCCCATTCTGTTGGTTGCCAGTTCGCTCTAATGATTGTTTCTTTTGCTGTGCAGAAGCTCTGAATTTTAATTAGATCCCATTTATCTATCTTGGCTTTTGTTGCCACTGCTTTTGGTGTTTTAGTCATGAAGTCCTTGCCTAAGCCTATGTCCTGGATGGCTTTGTACATGTTTTCTTCTAGTGTTTTTAGGGTGTCAGGTTTTATGTTTAAATCTTTAATCCATCTGGAGAAACAGCATGGTATTGGTACCAAAATAGAGACAAAGACCAATGGAATAGAACAGAGGCCTCAGAAGCAACACATCTACAACCATCTGATCTTTGACAAACCTGACAAAAATAAGCAATGGGGAAAAGACTCCATGTTTAATAAATGGTTGGGAAAACTGGCTAGTCACGTGCAGAATGCAGAAACTGGACCCCTTCCTGAGAACATTCTTTTATAATGGATGAGTATTTTTCTCCTTTCTGCGAGAAGTAAAATATATAACTTCTAGACATTTAATATAAATCTAGATCAGAGACTGTGGCACTATTTAACAGACAAGACTTCAGCAACAGCCATTTTTACATAATCTTTTATATTTACATGGCTATTACTGTCTCTGAAATTCAAGTAAGAGAACTACTTCTTTTTAGAAACAAAATACTGGTTAAAGGAAACAACAGGATAAGAAGTACCATGTTAGTTCTTTCACCAAAATGGGAGGTCCACTGACTGCACTGTAAATACCTACGTAGGTAAAGTATTGCATTTCCTTTTTTTGGAAAACTTTTCAAGGATATGACAGGAAATTGTTTATTCTTTGTTCAAGCCATGTTTAATAAAAACTCACCTTGATATACTAAATATTTAAAAAGATACTAGAAGATGCCAAAATATTTCCAACAGTTCTCTATAAAATGTCTAGCTCAAAAGTCATCGGAATTTCCAGCTAAGAAAAATGCTAAATTTCTTAATCAAAAAATAATTTCAGGGCTATATTCAAAATGTTCTCAGATAATGTATTCACAAAATCTGCATTCCAAATAAAGTTGCTGATGTTAATAACAATTTACAACCACAATTTTTAATTAGAGAATAAAACTGGCTAGGCACGGTGGCTCATGTCTGTAATACCAGCATTTTGGGAGGCCAAGGCAGACGGGTCACCTGAGGTCGGGAGCTCAAGACCAGCCTGACCAACATGGAGAAACCCTGTCTCTACTAAAAATACAAAAAGCCGGGAGTGGTGGTGATGCCTGTAATCCTAGCTACTCAGGAGGCAGGGGTTGTGGTGAGCAAGCAGAGATCACGCCACTACACTCCAGCCTGGGCCATAAGAGCGAAATTCTATCTCAAAAAGAAAAAAGAAAAGAAAAGAAAAGAAAATTAATTTATATTGCCACAAAGATATACTAAGCCCAAGATATAATAGAGATTAGAAATTAAAATTTTAATGTATGTAATTAAATATGTATGTAATTAGAACCATGGCTTTTAAATAGTTTGATGAACTTCACGATACATACTTAATGTTAAAAACAAAAACCCACTTGGCTCTCTAGTCATTCTTCAATTATAATGTTAAGAAATATTTATTAGTGCTTTCATATACCAGCAACTGGGCTAAATGATGAGGATACAGAAGTGGACAAGAAACAGCCCAGCCTCATGGGGCTTTACAGTCTTTTGATAAGTTGTCCGATAATACTGAGATTGTAACATATGCAATATAGGACTTACGTGGCATTCTGTTTTGTCAATAATGCTACCAAAAGCACCTGGGTAGAACAACCACTATAGAGTCCTTTCAGAACCTTTGTCTACAACTACTGTATGATTTGTTAGTAATCACTGCATGATTTTTAACATCCAGAAAGTTACAGTGTAGGCTCACTTGACACCCAGCAGTGATACCAAAACACTCTGTCAGCAACTGTGCAGAATAAAAAGTGATCAGCAACTTAATGGCTATTGAATGGAAGTAGGGAGAATTTTAGTGTCCATAAGGTTTTCCTTTAACCTTCTTTTACTTTTTGTATCTGTTTTCAAAAAAGGGATAAATACTTCATTCCTTATTACTATAATATGAGGCACTGAAAATATGCCTCATCATTAAGACTACTACAGACAATTGAGCCATTATGACTATGTCACATAGATCTAGACCTGATTTCATTCCTTTTTCTCAAGTTCTCACCCAGCTCATTTTCTTTCTAATTTTTTCTTTTTAATTTTTTCTCTAAGGAAGATCTTGCCTTTATTTATTTCTCTATTCTCAAAAAACAAGAAATGACTTGGGAGACAGAGTAGATGCACAAGGTTCCCTTTTGTTCTTGAGAATTAGTACTTTTGAAACAGAAAATAGCTTTACTTGGCTCCATAAGACATTTTACTTCATTTCTCATTGATCTTTTCCTTCCTCCATCTTCCCAGCAACTATTAGATCTCATCTTTTTCTTCCCCTCCAAAGCCTTTCTGAGAGTAATCATGAGTTGAGGGATAGGTAAGTCTCCTCCCTATCATCTGTATCATAAAATGTGGCACCCTCCTGTCAGAAGCATATGGCAGCATTAGCTGGACAAGTCCTACCCTGAAGCAGTGTTTGCCAAACTGTGAGTCGTGACCCATTTTCCAACAGAGGAAATTAATTTAGTGGGTTGAGACCAGCATCTAAACACCAAATCAAAAGAAAAAGAAATAAAAGAAAATGGTATTGTATATATTTTGAAACTTCAGTTCACATTATATGTATATAAATACATGTATGTGTACATACACTAGAAACTGAAGGAAATATATTTTGTGCAGCCCTACAGGTTATGAACAAAAGTTTGGAAGTCATCAATCTAGAACATTCAATTCTAGAGAATGTTGAGGTATTTTAGAGGTTTAAAATATGAATGTTAGTTTCTTTTAGTAAAAATAGTGTTGATCTAATAAGCCAGATATTTTCTAAAAGATCATCAGTCAGCAAACAAACCAAATCATTACCATCGGTTTTCCTGGCACATTTCAGTCTTTTAATAATAGAAAGTTTCCAAATAAATACTTTACTTTTAAATTTAATTTAGGCAAAATATTAAAATTCACTTGTTGATAATCTCAAAAATATATTAACGTAACAAATAACAAACAATTTGAGTTTGAAATACCTTAAAGGAAAAACATGCTACTTAAAAAAAAAAAAAATAGAAATGAAGTCCAAGTAGATGACTTGATAGATTTTCAATTTTTACTTCAAAAATGAAGAGATAAGTATTTCTTTGCATCTACTACATATGCACACGAATACAAACATCACTCTCACATTTCCTTGGCTTAGAGATTTTTAAAAATTCAAGCTCAGAAAGCTTAGAGTATCTGACTATGACTATTGGCATCCAGTTACTCAGCAGGGACAGAACCAGACTGAGGCAGGGAACAATGTTGTTGTACTGACTGTAAAGTAACTGCCTCAAAAAAAAAATCCCAAATAATGGTTATAGTTCTTACTTTCCACATATGGTTGCTGCAAAGAATTCCTACTTAAAATATAGAAGATTTTTTTCAAGCCTTTCTGCAGTGTCAAAGTATAAACTTAGGTCTGACTCAGCCTTACCGCCACTCACAATTCTTGGGCTGTCAGAACTAGGGACGGCCCTGTGGCCTTGTGCCTCTCCATAACAACCCTTTGGTTGATTAAATGTGATGCTGAGAGGCTTCAATCCTTCTTGGTTTTATGGATTCTGGCTGCTAAGGAAAGTTTTCACAATGAGAAACCTACAAGAATTAGCATTAAGATTTTTACTAGACTTTGAAATGCTCTAGAAAACAACACAGAGTAGCTGGTGTAAAATGTATACTATTAAACTAGAACATATCAAAAACAAGATATAAAAAATAGAATATATACATATACACATTATTAAGATAAAGGTATTATGAAAAGTTACATAGCAATACCCAGTCCCTAACCCTCACATAAAGGACTTCTGAAATACTTCCCTTTTTAATTTCAAAGACCGCATATAAAGGTATAATGAGCTACTTAATAATGTCCTAAGTGGCATACATCCCAGTACATTTAGAAACAATCTCAGTAAAGTCAAAGGAGTTACACTCTTGGATGTGGATGAAGATGAAACCTGCTTCATTTATAGTATAAAACTATAGTTGTGGATATGTTAAGCAATTCCTTTCTTACTCTATGTTACCATTCATAAAATGACTGGAGTTTTATTTAGTTTATTATATTTTAAGATAAAGCAAGAGGATAATTAAGCATGTTTAAAATCAAGTTCAAATGAAAACTTTTCTCTGAAAACTGAATTTTTTATGAATCCAGTATCTCTTGGGTTAATAAAAAACTTGGGAGCAAACCACCATGGCACGTGTATACCTATGTAACAATCCCACAAGATCTGCACATGTACCTCAGAACTTGAAGGAAGGAAGGAAGGAAGGAAGGAAGGAAGGAAGGAGAAAGAGAAAAGAAAAAAGAATTTCATAGCTTGAAGACAGGCTTCTGAATTACCCAATCCGATAAAGACAAAGAAAAAAAGAATTAAAATAATGAACTAAGCCTCTGAGAAGTTTGGGATTATGTTAAAATGATCAAACCTAAGAATAACTAGTATTCCTGAGGAAGAAGAGAAATCTAGAAATTTGGAAAACTTATTTGAGGGAATAGTCAATAAAAACTCCCCTGGTCTTGCTAGAGATCTAAGCATCCAAATACAAGAAGCTCAAAGAACACTCAGAAAGTTGATCATAAAAAGATGACTGTCTAGGCACACAGTCATAATGTTATCTAAAGTCAAGACGAAGGAAATATGTTAAGAGCAGTGAGACAAAAGCATCAAGTAACCTATAAAGGAAAACCTTTCAGATTAACAGCTGATTTCTCAGCAGAAACCCTACAAGCCAACAGGCATTGGGGTCCTATCTTTACTCTCCTGAAACAAAATAACTGTCAGGCAAAAAGTTTGTATCTAGCAAAATTAAGCTTCATAAATAAAGGAGAAAGAGTCTTTTTCAGACAAATGCTGAGAGAATTTGCCACTACTAAGCCAGCACTACAAGAAATGCTAAAAGGAGTTAGAAATCTTGAAACAAAACCTCAAAATACACCAAAATAGAACTTCCTTAAAGCACAAATCTCACAGGGCCTATAAAACAACACAACGAAAACAAAACAAAACCCCAAGGTATTCAGGCAACAACTAGCATGATGAATACAACAATATCTCACATCTCAATGCTAACATTGCATGTAAATGGCCTAAATGCTCCACTTAAAAGATACAGAATGGCAGAATGGATAAAAAAAATTCGCTAATCAAATATCTTACCTGTCCTCTTCAAGAGACTCATCTAACACATAAGGACTCAAATAACTTCAGGTAAAGAGGTGAAAAAAGATATTCCATGCAAATGAACACCAAAAGTGAGCAGGAGTAGCTATTTTTATATCAGACAAAACAGACTTTAAAGCGACAATAGGAAGGAGGGAGGGAGGGAGGGAGGGAAGGAAGGAAGGAAGGAAGGAAGGAAGGAAGGAAGGAAGGAAGGAAAGATTGCCTGTGACAAATATCAAAAAAGAAAAAAAGAAAGAAAGAAAAAGAGGGACATTATATAATGACAAAATGATTAGTCAAACAGGAAAATATCACAATCCTAAATATATGCACCTAGCACTGGAGCTTTCAAACTTATAAAACAATTACTACTAGACCTAAGAAACGAGACAGACAGCAATACCATAACAGTGGAGGACTTCAATTCTCCACTGGAAGCACTAGACTAGTCATCAAGACAGAAACAAAGAAACAAAGGATTTAAGCTATACACTAGAACAAATGGACTTAAGAGATCTTTACACAACATTCTACCTAACAATTGCAGAATACACATTCTTTTCATGAGCACATGGAACATTCTCTGAGACGATATGATAGGTCACAAAACAAGTCTCAACAAATTTAAGATAACTGAAATTATATCAAGTACTTTTTTTCAGACCACAGTAGAATAAAATTGAAAATTAACCCCAAAAGGAACCCTCAAAATTACACAAATCCACGGAAATTAAATTATCTGTTCCTGAATGATCTTTGGGTCAAGAATGAAATCAAGATGGAAATTTAAAAATTCTTTGAGCTGAATGATAATAGTGACACAACTTATCAAACCTCTGGGATATAGCAAAAACAGTACCAAAAGCAAAGTTCATAACATTAAATGCCTACATCCAAAAGTCTGAAAGAGCACAAACAGACAATCTAAGCTTACAACCCAAGAAATCAGAGAAACAAGAACAAACCAAACTCAAACCCTGCAGAAAAGAAATAACAAAGATCAGAACAGAACTAAATGAAATTGGAACAACAAAAAAAAGCAATACAAAAGATAAATAAAACAAAATGTTGGTTCCTTGAAAAGGTAAAAAACAAAAACAAAAAAGCATTGATAGACCATTAGCGAGATTAACCAAGAAAAGGAGAGAAGAACCAAATAAACTCAAGTAAAAATGAAATGGGAGATATTACAACTGACACCACAGAAATACAAAAAAAATCATTCTAGGCACACAAACTAGAAAACCTAGAGGAGAGGTATAAATTCCTGGAAATATACAACCCTCCTAGATTACCAGGAAGAAACAGAAACTCTGAACAGACTAGTAACAAGTAGTGAGACTGAAAGAGTAATAAAAAAAAATTGTCAACAAAAGAAGTCCAGGACCAGGTGGATTCACAGCTAAATTCTATTACACATTCAAAGAAGAGTTGATACCAATCCTAATGAAACAATTCTAAAAGATAGAGAAAGAGGGAATCCTCCCTAAATCATTCTATGAAGTCATTATTGCCCTAATACCAAAACCAGGAAAGAACATAACAAAAAAGAAAACTATAGAACAATATCCCCAATGAACATAGATGCAAAAATCCTCAACAAAATACTACATAATTGAATCCAACAGCATATTAAAAAGGTCACAGTCAAATGGCTTTCACACCAGTAATGCAGGGTTGGTTTAACATATGCAACTTAATAAATGTGATACACTACATCTACAGAATTAAAAACAAAAACAATAGATGCAGAAAAAGCATTTGACAAAATCTAGCATCCCTTTGTGATTAAAACCCTAGGTAAAATTGGCATAGAAGAAACATACCTTAAGGTAATAAAAGCCATCAACAACAAACCCACAGCCAACATTATAATAATGAACGGGGAAAAGCTGAAAACATTTCCCAACAACTGGAATAAGAGAATAATGCCCACTTTCACTACTTCTATTCAACACAGTAACGAAAGTCCTAGCCAGAGCAATCAGACAAGGGAAATAAATAAAGGGCATCCAGATCAGTGAAGAGGAAGTCCAACTCTCACTTTTTGCTGATGATATGATATCTAAAAAATCCTAAAGACACATCCAAAAAGCTCCTAGATCTGATAAATGAATTCAGTAAAGTTTCAGGATACAAAAGTAATGTATACAAATCAGTACCACTGCTATAAATCAACAGCAACCAAGCTAAGAATCAAACCAAGAACTCAACCTTTTAAAATAGCTGCAAATAAAATACTTAGGAATATACCTAACCAAGAAGGTAAAAGACCTCTACAGGGAAAACTACAAAATGTTGCTGAAGAAGTAACAGATGACACAAACAAATGAAAACACATCCCATGATCATGGATCAGTAGAATCAATACTGTGAAAATGACAATACTGCCAAAAGCAATCTATAAATTCAACACAATTTCCATCAAAATACCATCATCTTTCTTCACAGAACTAGAAAAAACAATCCTAAAAGTCATATAGAATCAAAAAAGAGCCCGTATAAGCCAAAGCAAGCCTAAGCAAAGGAACAAATCTGGAGGCATCACATTACCCAATGGCAAAGTATACTATAAGGATATAGTTGCCAAAACAGCATGGTACTGCTATAAAAACAGACACGTAGACCAATGGAACAGAATGAGAACCTAGAAATAAATCCAGTTATAGCCAACAGATCTTTGACAAAGCAAATGAAAACAAAATGGGGAAAAGTGCTAAGATTCACCTTATCCAACAAATGGTGGTTGGATAATTGGCAAGCCACATGTAGAAAAATGAAACTGGATCCTCATCTCTCACCTTACACAAAAATCAACTCAAGACAGATTAAAGACTTAAATTTAAGACTTGAAACTATAAAAATTCTAAAAGATAACATTGGGAAAACTCTTCTAGACATTGGCTTAGGTAGAATTCATGACCAAGAACCCAAAATCAAATGCAAAAAGAAAAAATAATAGATGGGACTTACTTAAACTAAAAAGTTTCTGTACAACAAAAGAAAGAATCAACAGGGTTAACAGACAACCCACAGAGTAGGAGAAAATCTTTGCAAACTATGCATCTGACAAAAGACTAATATCTGGAATCTACAAGAAACCCAAATGAGCAAGAAAAAAAAAATCCCATTAAAAAGTGGGCAAAGGACAATTCTCAAAGATATACATACAAATGGCCAACAAACATATGAAAAAATGCTCAAGATCACTAATTATCAGGGAAATGCACATGAAAACCAAAATGTGATACCACCTTATTCCTGCAAGAATAGCCATAATTAAAAAATCAAAAAATAATAAATATTGCCATGGATGTGGTGAAACGGAAACACTTTTACACTGCTAGTGGGAATGTAAATTAGAACAACCAATATGGAAAACAGTATGGAGATTCTTTAAAGAACTAAAAGTAGAACTACCATTTGATCCAATAACCCCACTACTCGGAGTCAACCCAGAGGAAAGTAAGTCATTATACGAAAAAGACACTTGCACATGCATGTTTATTTATAGCTGCACAATTTGCAATTACAAAAGTACGGAAGCAGCCAAATTGCCCATCAACCAATGAGTAGATAAAGAACATGTAATTATACATTTATTCAATTATACATTGTGTTTAAGACACAACACAAATGTGTGTGTGTATGTGTGTGTGTGTGTATGGATGTATATGATAAAATACTACTCAGCTATAAAAAGGAACAAAATGGTGGCATTTGCAGCAGCCTGGATGGAGCTGGAGACCATTATCTATGTGAAGTAACTCAGGAATAGAAAACAAAACACTGTTCTCACCAACACCAAGCCACCCACACTGAGGAAATTAAGTCCTGTGATGTTAATGAATGAGAATGTCTTTTCCTCCATGATCAAATGAACAATTTCATATCCTTATTTAATTTTAAAATCAAGAGCCAATATGCTCTTAAGAAAAGCAAAGCAGTCTCCATTTTTTAAAGGTTATGTCTCATATTTAAGACATAACATATTATCATTACATTTTGCTTAATGGGAAAAAAGTGAACATAACAAATACTGGTATTGCATATTCACAAGTACAGGCTAACAAAGGAAATGAACCTTACTTTTTTAACCTAATGTCAAGCATTTGAATTATTATTTTAAAATTGTTATCCAATTAGCTTACATTCTAATTAATATGCATGTAATTTGGTGGAGCCAAATAGGAATTATGAAAGAATTTCAACAATTAATAAGGATAAGAATCTTTTCACAGTGAATGAAAGAAATCTTTCCCACAACAACATCGAAGGAAACAGATGCCCTAATATAATGAACTTTTTTCTACAGAGCCGATTATCCGGGCATAAAAGATTGACAAAAGTTTGACTTCTGTCACTGAGCTTGTTAGGAAATGCGCAAATAAAGAAAATGTTAAACATAACATAAATTGGGTGAGTGGTAGGGCAATTACCCCTCAGATACACAAAACTCTGAGACTGTGCTTTTGAGACACAATGTAGCTCAAATCATGCACACAAAAAATTCTCTCCTTACCGAAATATATCAGATAAGCCTCTCTCTTTTTACTTACTTCAGTTCTAATAAAGAGAAACAGGATGTTCCAAATCATTGGACAGAAAAAAACTGGGCTGTCAGAAATGTTCCTGCTGAAACCTATCAGGATTCCTGGCTATACTGCTGAATAGTGAATGGGATAGTGAGGGGGATTTATGAAGAGAATCTTGCCATTCCCCTCAAGTTACAGTGATATTAAAAATGGAAGAAAAAAACGTACTTGAATATTTGTCATTATTTAAGGAACTAGAAAAGTCAAGAGGGTCCATAATTTAAGATCCTAATAATGAACTTTTGAGAATGTTTAGATTTAGGTTTAGTTAATGGAGGTAAAGAGGTGCTAATGCTATGGTAACTAAGATAAGATTTTGCATTTAAAAATGTTGATAGTGTGGTGGGTGGGCACAGTGGCTCACACCTGTAATTCCAGCACTTTTGGAGGCTGATATGGGTTGATCACTTGAACCCGGGAGTTTGAGGCCAGCCTGGGCAACATGGCGAAACCCTGTCTCCACAAAAAATTAGCCAGGTGTGGTAACACACACCTGCAGCAGCACACACCTGTAGCTCCAACTACTTGGGAGGCTCAGGTAGGAGGATCACCTGAGACTGAGAGGTCGACACTGCAGTGAGCTGTAGTGAGTTGTGATTGTGCCACTGCACTCCAGCCTGGGCAACTGAGTGAGACTGTCTCAAAAAAAAATGAGATGCTGATATTATGACTAAACATCCTCAGTACTAAGGATCTTGCATATCCTATTTAGCCTTAGTCTACTCTGAAAAATCCTTATTTTTCAAAACATAAAAATATGTCATATATGCAGGTGGGAAAGAGTTTTAACTTACAACTCTCAAATGGATAGAAGAAAAATAGCACATGGAGCCAAGAAACAAATGTGACCAAAAAAAATCAGAAAACTATATAACAAAACAAAAAAAATCACAAAACAAATTTATAGGCTTCTGGCCAGGTACAGTGGCTCACGCCTGTAATCCCAGCACTTTGGGAGGCCGAGGCAGGCAGATTGCCTGAGGTGAATTCAAGACCAGCCTGGCCAACATGGCAAAACCCCATCTTTACTAAAAATACAAAAAATTAGCCAGGCGTGGTGGCACGAACCTATAATCCTGGCTACTCAAGAGGCTGAGGTAGGAGAATAACTTGAACTCAGGAGACAGAGGTTAAAGTGAGCGGAGATTGTGCCACTGCACTCCAGCTTGGGTGACAGAGTGAGGCTCTATCTCAAA
>NW_016107674.1:1706416-1757289 GCF_001604975.1 Cebus imitator | reverse complement strand
TGGGCTTTTTCCTTGGGCAGAGGGAACAGTTTATACAAAAGCAAGAGCCATGAAAGAAAAATAAACTGAACATCAATATTAAGAACTTCTCTTTGAGGACACTGTTAAGAGAATGAAAAGACAACCTATAGCTGAGAGAAAATAATTGCAAATCACAAATCTGATAAAGGACTTATGTCCACAAGATATAAAAAATGTTCAAAACTCGGAAAACAAAAAACCCAATTTAAAAATAAGATTTGAAGAAATACTTCACTAGAGAAAATTTGAACATACATTTCCCTAGATTCAGATGGAAAAATAGTACATGAAAACATGCTCAGTCATTACAGAAATGTAATAGAACTACCACATGACCCAGCCATTCCCCTCCTAGATATCTACCCAAGAGAAAGAAAAGCATATGTCTATGCAAAACTTGTACACAAATGTCCACAGCAGCTTTATTTGTAATAGCCCACCCAAAACTAGAAACAACCCAAATGCCCATTAGCACGTAAAAGGATAAACAAACTGTGCTATAGCCATAGAATGGAATACTACTGATGGCAAAAAACACAATTACTTTTGCACCCACCTGATACTTGGCAATAAAAAATAATAAACTAGTGCTAAGTGCAATAATGTAGATGAATCTCAAAGTAATTATGCTGAGAGAAAGAAGGCAAAAATGAGAGAAAGTGAATACATATTATTTCATTTATACAAAGCTCTAGAAAATGCAAATCAATCTATAATAACAAAAATCAGATTAGTGGTTTCTGGAGACCAGGGGAGAAAAAAAAGGAAGGGCAGGAGGGAGAAATTTCAAAGGGGCAAAGGGAAACTTTTCTAAGTGATGAATATGTTAATTATCTGTTTGCAGTGATGGTTTCACAATTACAAGCATGTCATAATTTATCAAATTGTACAGTTTATTGTCTGTCAATTAGATCTCAATAAAGCTGTTAAAAACCCCCTTCTTTTTTTTTCAAGGCAGAGTCGCACTCTGTCCCCCAGGCTGGACTGTAGTGGTGCCATCATGGCTCACTACAACCTCGACCTCCCACATTAAAGTGATTCTCTTGCATCAGCCTCCTGAGAAGCTGGGACCACAGAAACACTCTGCCATGCCCAGCTATATTTTTTAAAATTATTTTGTGGAGCTGAGGTTTCACTATGTTGCCCAGGTTGGTCCCAAACTCCTGGGCTCAAGCAATCTTCCAGCCCTGGTCCTCCCACCTCAGCCTCACAAAGTGCTGGGATTGAAGGCATCAGTCACCATGTCCAACCTGTTAACAATTTTTTAATGGCAAAAGGGATGATCTTAAAAGATTAATCTCTAAATGTACTCTTCTAAATTAATCACTGAACTTTTTTGGTCAAAGTCAACTTTACTATGGCAAGAATATTAAAATAATTCCTTTGAAAAGCTGAATGATTTCTTCAGCAGAAATATGCAAAAGCTAATGAAATTATTACTTCACATTCACTTTATTATTATTATTTTTTTGGACATAGGGTCTTACTCTATCACCCAGGCTGGAGCACAATGGCGTGATCACATCTCACTGGAGCCTCAAACTCCTGGGCTCAAGTGATCTTCCCACCTCAGCCTCCAGAATACTTGGGACTAGGCACACGCCACTGCACTTGGCTAATTAAAAAAAACTTTTTTTGTAGAAACAGGGTTCCCAGCAAACATGAGACCCGGGAAGTTCCAGGGTCTCAACTTCCCGGGCTCAGGTAATCCACGTCTTGGCCTCCCAAAGTGCTGGGATGCAATATTTTTATGTGTTGATGATTATTAGCAAGGATGGATTCTGGATAAGGGAATATCCAGAAAAAGTACAGTAAAAATGAACAAACATACCTTGATTTGTGCAAAGGGTCTTTCATAACCTCCAACATAGAGAAGGCCAACATTCTGAGGAAGTAACCTACAAAGAAAAAAAATCATTATTTATAAAATACTCCTTCTTTAAGTAAGGTTGTATAATTATCAAAATTTGAATAGATATAATATAGATATATAATACAGACAGATGCTATGAAAAAAGTTATTCTTGTCTTTCACACTATGCGATATAACCAGCAAAGAAATAAAGGGAATTGAGTGTGGTTGTGTGTGCCTATAGTCCCAGAGACTGAGGCTTGACTTGCGAGGATTGCTTGACTCCACAAGTTCAAGGCTGTAGCGTGGTTGCACCTGTGAACAGCGACTCCCATTAGCCTGGGCAACATAACAAGACACCGTCTCTAATAATAACAATAACAATAAAAGTAAAATTTTAAGAATGAAAACCTAAATGTGGAACACTCTAATATATTAGTAAATCTAACAAAATTAGAGGGCCCTTGAATAACACAAGTTTGAACAGCATGAGGCCACTTACACATGGATCGTTTTTCAACAAAAGTTACACTGGGTGTGCCTGCCTCCCCTTCCACTTCTTCCACCTCTTCTTCCTCTGCCACCTCTGAGACAGCAAGACCAACTCCTCTTCCTCCTCCTCCTCAGCCTACTCAACGTGTAGATGACAAGGATGAAGACTTTTATGA
This sequence comes from Cebus imitator, assembly GCF_001604975.1. Lineage (NCBI taxonomy): Eukaryota > Metazoa > Chordata > Mammalia > Primates > Cebidae > Cebus > Cebus imitator. The sequence goes on along the minus strand of NW_016107674.1, from coordinate 1,754,748 downwards.
TGAGGAACCTCCACTATGCACTACAGGAAATAATACAAACCTAAACATATCAGTACCAATGTCTAACAGGAAAACCTGACACATACATAACCTTAACAAAAGGTAGCCTCCAATAAGAGTATATAACAAAGAAACTCACCACTGGAAAGTAGTGGAATAAAAGGTATTTGCTACGAAGGGATCTGGAAAAGTTTGAATAGATGGGACTTGGGATTAGCCTCAAAGAGTGGGTTACACAAAGGGAGAAACTTAATGTCCTGCAAAAAAGAAGATTTGAGGACAAAAGTATGGCTGAAATAAGGAATAGTTTAGTTGGAGATGAGAACTCAAAAGAAGTTTAGAATTAACCATGAAGAATTTCAAATGGCATATACTTTATTTTGTATGCAGTATGGTGTCATATTACTAAAAGATGTACTTATTTCTTATAAAAATTATAGAGAAACATGAATATAAAAAACCAAATAGAGGTCTAATATAAAAAAAGCTTAATGTTATGGTCTCTGCATTATCCCTTCCTTCTTATCTCCACAGTTCTAATACGTCCATTACTCTTAAATGCAATGAAACATTGAGAATGAAGAAATACTGTCATTAGAACTGTGCTTGTGGAGTATGTAGGAAATTGGTAGTATGTGGGGTATAATCCAACATTCTTGTGTTTAACCTAAATGTAGATATATCTCATCTTTCATCACGAATCTTTTCGTAACGAACACTGTGAATAGATGGATACAACTTCAGTCTGAACACAATTATACATGAAGAAGAAAAAAATTGCCTATGTTCCTTGCCCAGGGCCACTACGCAACGTCACTTCTGAGAGTCTAGACATTAAAAGTTAATGGCCTTTTAACATAATGGAATTCTAATGGTCTCTGGGATGGCCATAAATTCTATTGCATAAATCTGAGAATGGAACACTGTGTGGTATCTACAATAAAAACAAAAAACTAAAAAACAACTGCAAACTCTAAACAATCAAAAAGTTCTCGGTGTGCCACGTGATCTAATCACAGAAAATTAGAACACAAGATTGTCATAGCCACCTCTTTTAAATTCTGTTAGTGACTTCAAAACCCTGCTTCAACAATTCCAGGAGATACATTTATATATAATTTAACTTCTCTGAAATTGCAATGCCTGTGATACTAGGTGGTATCATAATAGTAACCAGGTGACTGTTGTGAGGTAGCTGTGTGATTACCCTTCATTGACATGGTCTACTAAGACCACGAAAGCACAGTCTCAAAGCAACTTAGATTCTATGAAATAAGGTAGATATTTAATCTCCTGGGAATATCCTCTGTTCCCTATGTTCCACAAGAGCCTATAAAGTATTAAAGGGTCACTAAGGGAATATTAATAACTGCTAAACACAATTCTGAATTAAGCCAACTTAGCGAAAAGTTTCTTACATTTAAAATGTAAATGATGACACTGTAATTTGAAACATACTATTGATGGTTAAAAACATGTCGAAAGGCATTTGTTTAGTAGATTCAAATAGGAAACATAGGAAATTTCCCCTAATCTTAACAGTGAGATGGAGAATTTTTTAGCCCATCATTCAACAAATAAGAAATTAATCAACAAAACTTTAAATCTCTCCCAAATCACTGATCGTATCATAAATTGAATGTTAGTTATACATAACAGTGGTAATTTATTTCCTATATAACAAATCTTCACAGAAAGCTTGATAAAACCTCCTTTAGCAGCAGGAATAGTCACTGTTCATACAAATGGATGCTAGAAAAGGAAAAGAACAAAAGCTGGCTGACATTTAAAAATCAATATGCCTCTAAATTACTATGCATATGCATTTAGTGTGTTCCTCCCTCCAACTTGCCTAATAACTACCTTTTCCTAAATAAAAAATTTCTTAAATATATCAGTTAGTGCATATTTCATACGTATATTTCACTTTTAAAAAATACTGTTCTTTCTTATCCACATACTTCTTTCTTATTCATTATTCCTTACCATATATTACCACCTTCGTTTGAGTGGGTTTTAACATGTATCACAATTTAAAGGCCTGCTATGCATAAGGTAATACTTTGAGAACACAAACTCCCACTTTTAAAATATATTTCTTTCAACATTTTTACCTTTCAAAAAATCACTTTGCCAAATTGTATACGTAATTACCTTCACGTAATATGTACCATTTCATCAATTTCATCATGCAGGGTGCTTATATACAATATAGCAATCACACATTTTAAATCTCCAGAGTGAAGCATTAATTCAGCACTAATAAACACATTTATATGCATATTTAAAAATAGACACCCTGACTCACTTGGTACCAGGTAATTGTTTTGCCCTTAAGTTAGGTGAACATTACCATAACCTTTATACAAATGCTAACAACTCTAAGATACTTGCTTGCAACTAAATGCTTCTTACTCTGTGGCCACCAAAGAGCACTTTTTTTGGGAAGTAGCAATAAAGAGTAGCAAATTGTTGGACAAAAACAATCTATTACAGCTTTAGAAGTTAAGAATAGGCAAGACTAATACCCATTTTGCTTTCAATTTCCCAAACAAAAACATTAACCAGTATCTATCCTGAAAAGAAAGCCCCAAAATTGCTTCCAGAAAATTTTCTCATAAAAGAAAGTAAAACTTGTCAGGGAAGTGAATAAACATTTAAAAGAACTTCATTCACCCAATATTGACAGTCCATCAAACACAGAAAAATTGCTTTAAAAGTAAATTGAGTCTGTAAATATTTCAAATTAAAAGATTAAAAAAGGCAAGGAATTCTTTCCATAAAATAAGCTAAATAACTCAAAATTTACTGTTCTGTCTACAAGCCATAACTATAGTACCCATTATCAGATACATTCTTAAATTGCAACAAAATACCTTGAAACAACTTATAGTACCTTCAATACTGACTTACATAAATTCCACTATTTAGCAAGTTATCCAAAGACCAGACTACATCTAACGCATCTACTGTTAGAAAACAAACAAATAGAAAGCAAATACACTTAATATGTGATCAGTAGTGTCATCCTGAATTTAAGAAAATACCTATTATTGACAAGGTCTACATTATTCTTTGAAGCTTCTAATGGGATGTAAATTTAAAAAGTGTATTCCATAAGGCACATTTTGGGTTTTTTTTTTCTTTTTTTTAAATTTCCAATTTTTATGTTAAGTTCAGGGGTGCGTGTGCAGGATGTACAATTTTGTTACATAGGTAAACGTGTGGCATGGTGGTTTGCTGCAAAGATCATCCCATGACCCAGGTTTTAAGCCAAGCATCCACTAGCTATTCCTTCTGATCCTCTCCCTCCTCCCACATAAAGCAAATTTTGAACAAATAAAATAAGGTAAATCATAGCCTCAGAACGTAATTCAGTTAGAAATCAATAAGTAATGAGAAAATTCCCATGTCTGAAAAGAAAGTATACTTATATACAACCCATAGTTCAGACATAAAATTGTAATTGAAATTATAAAATATCTTCAACTGAATAGCAAAATAACAATGTATCAAAACTTGTAGGTTGCAGTTAAATCCAACTTATAGAGAAATTTATAATCCAAAATATATATATATGAAAAAGAAGAAGTGCTTTATGGAAATTGATGAGTTAAGTATCCACCTCAAGAAATTAGAAAAATTACAGTACATGAAACCCAACAAAAAGAGAAGCACAGGAATAATAATTAGCAGAAAATCATGAAATGGAAAACAGTGGAGAGGATCAAAAACACTAAAAACTGTTCCTTCTAAAATAATAATTGAATTGATTCTGAATGAGGCTGGCAAAGAAAAAAAATCAGTAGTACAAAGAAAAAAGAAAGCAGTCTGAGTGTAGTAATAAATAACAGGATATTATAATACTTTTATCCCCCAAAGTTTCAAAATTCAGAATAAACTCCTAGAAAAATATAATGCACTAAAACTGACACAAGAAAAAAATAGAAAATCTTAATTGTCTCACTATAAAATTTTTTTAATTAACCCACAAAGAAAGCAAAAGTTCTAGCAAATTCACCAGCAAATTCTACCAAAATTAATTCTAATTATATATAATTTTTTCTAGAAAATAGAAACGAGTATTTCCCAATTCATTTTATAAAGTTAGCATAGGGCCGGGCGCGGTGGCTCAAGCCTGTAATCCCAGCACTTTGGGAGGCCGAGGCGGGTGGATCACAAGGTCAAGAGATCGAGACCATCCTGGTCAACACGGTGAAACCCCGTCTCTACTAAAAATACAAAAAATTAGCTGGGCATGGTGGCGCGTGCCTGTAATCCCAGCTACTCAGGAGGCTGAGGCAGGAGAATTGCCTGAACCCAGGAGGCGGAGGTTGCGGTGAGCCGAGATCGCGCCATTGCACTCCAGCCTGGGTAACAAGAGCGAAACTCCGTCTCAAAAAAAATAAATAAATAAATAAATAAATAAATAAATAAATAAAGTTAGCATAGTTTCGACATGGACATAAAATGCAATGTGGATTAAGAGAGAATAAGAAAACAATCCACATACTGGGAAAAAATATTTTCAAAAGACATATGTGAAACATAAGTTTCATCCAAAATATACAACAAACTATTAAAACTTTACAGTAAGAAAATAAAGAAGCTCACTTGGTACGGTCGCTCATGCCTGTAATCCCAAAACTTTGGGAGGAAAAGGTGGGAGGATCACTTAAGGCCAGGAGTTTCAGACCAGGCAGGGCAACATAGCAAGATTCCATCTCTACAAAAAGTATAAAAATTAGCTGGGCACAGTGGCATGTGTCGGTAGTCCTAGCTACTCAGGAAGCTCTGGCATGAGGATCTAATGAGTCCAGGAGTTAAAGGTTGCAACAAGGCATGAATGTACCACTGTACTCCAGCCTGAGTGACAGCAAGACCCTGTCTCTAAAAGCAAAAATTTAGAAAAAGAATAAATAAATCATCTGATTTAAAAATGGGCAAAAGACTGGAACAGACACATCACAAAAGAAGATATGTAGATAGCAAGTGGTTATATGAAAGATGCTCAGTCTCATATGTCATTAGGAAAACACAAACTGAAGTAACAGTAAGATACCACAACATACCTATGAGAATAGCCAAAATCTTGAACACTGATACCACCAACATCAGCAAGGATGTGGAGCAACAGGAACTCACAAGAATTGATGGTGGGGATGCAAAATAGTATAGCCCCTTTGGAAGACAGTTTAGTGGTTTATTAAAAAACTGAAGAAGCTCTTACCACATGACCCAGTAATCACACTCCTTGGTATTTACTCAAAGGAACTGAAAATTTAATGTCCATACAAAAACCTGCACATGGGTGTTTATAGCAGCTTTATTCATTATTGCTAAAATCTGAAAGCAACCAAGATGTCATTAAGTAGGTGAAAATAAATGATGGTATATCCAGACAATGGAATATTATTCAATGCCAAAAATGAATGAGCTATCAAGCCACAAATAGACATGGAGAAGTTAAAGTACAAGAAGTCAATCTTAAAAGCCTATATAATGTATGATCCAATGATATGATATTCTGAGAAAGGCAAAAGGATTTTTTGTAAGGCAGTGAAACCATTCTGTATGATACTATAATACTAGATATATGTCATACATTTGACAAAACACCACCAAGAGTAAATCTAATGCAAATTATAGACTTCAGTGATAATTACGTGTCAACATAGGTTCATCAACTCTAATAAATGTAGCACTCTGATGCAGAGTCCTGACAGTGGGGGAGGACCATGCATGCGTGGGGCAGGTAGAATATGGGAACTTTCCGTACTTTCTGCTCAATTTTTGCCATGAACCTAAAACTGCTCTAAAATATAAAGTCTATTTAAAGAAAGAAATAAACTATGAAGCTACAGAAAAACACAGAAGAAATCTAAATGAATATCACTAAGTGAATGAAGCCAATCTAAAAAGGCTACATACTATATGATTCTAGCTATATGACATTTGGAAGAGGCAAAACTACAGCGACAAGATCAGTGATTGCCAGAAGTTCAGGGGGAGGAAAAAAGGAATAAATAGGTGTTGCACAGGAAATTTTTGGAGCAGAAAACTAGTCTGTATGATACTGTAATGGCTGATATCATCTGTACATTATGAATTTGTCCAAATCCACAGAACTATAAAACACAGCTAACCCCAATGGAAACGATGGAATTTAGTTAATAATAACGTACCAACCAATTTGTTCATCAATTGTAACAAATGTACCACACTAGTGCAACATGATAATAAGGAAAATTGTATGCTGAAAGAGAAATGGTATCCAGGAAATCTCTACAATTTCTGTTTCATTCTTTATAAGTGTGGGAAAAAAACCTATAAAAATAAGTCATTAATTTTTTTTTAAATACAATGTTGACAGTATAAGAAAGGAAACATATAATACAGGCCAACTGCAGAGAGGAGAGGGAAGAAGAGGGGAGGAAGAGGAGAGAAAATGAGGAAAGGGGGAAGAAAAAGGAAGAGGGAAAGGAAGAAAAAAGAAGCAAAGAAATGGGAAAATAATTTTTTTAAACTAGTAAAAAACAAATCTAATAAAAAAATTTTTGGAAGACAATACATCACCATCAAATTGGGTTTATCTTAAAACTCATTCAATATTAAATAACTCACCATTGTAATTACCTGAGGAACAGGATGGGGGAAAAGACCATGTTGTTATAATGGCAGAAAAGGTATTTGAAAAAATTAAACACCCTTATATAAGTACTCTTAGCAAACAAGGAAGAGAAGCTAACTATTTCAATTTTATATAAATGATCTAAGTAAATAAATAAATCAAACCTTACAGAAAACACTTAATGAGGAAATTGTAAAATTTTACATGGAGAAGAATGCAAAAACACCCTCTATCTCCATTTTTCTTTAACAATGTACTAGAGGTCCTAGCCAATGTAAAGTCAAGGAAAAACATAATCTAAAGATTAGAGGGAAAAAAGTTCACATTAGTCATAAGCATTCTCTCTATATATATGTATGTACGTTTTATATATATGTTAATATTAATATTTTTCTGCATATATAGGTGTGTATATATATGTGTGTGTGTATATATATACACACATATCTATATATATATGTATTTCCCCCAAAATGCAGAAAAAATATTAAGATTAATCACTGAGTTCATAAGATTCCTGGATACTAGATCAATTAGAGAAAAATAACAATTGTATTACCGGCAACATGTAGTTAAAAAATGAAACTATGGATGCTGCAATTCAAAACGATATTATAAAAAAAGTTTTTAATCTAGGAATAAAACTAACAAAAGAAGTGAAAAACCTTAATTCATAAAAGTATCAAACATTATTGTAAGAAATTTAAGAAACCTAAGTAAATGAAATAATACAACATGTCCATAGATAGGAAATCACAACATTGTTACCACATAAAATATTTAAACCTGATCTAAATATTAAATGCAATCTAAAAACTTCAGATAGAATTTGTATGAGAAATGTCATAAGCTCATTCGAAAATATATGAGGAAAAGCAAAAGGGCAAAAATATAAAAAATTATCCTAAAGAACAACAAAGTAGGAAGACTTGCTTAACAGATATCAAGACTTCTTCTCATAAAGTTTTAGCAATAACGAAAATGTGATTGACATTAGGACAAACAAGGTCAGTAGAACAGAGAACCTAGAAACAGACCTACACATAGGCATTGGATTTATAAGAAAGGTGGCACTGCAGAGCAGCAGTGAAAGGATGATCTTTCTCATAAATAATGCAGGGTAACTGGCTATCCACACAGATAAAAATATGCCATGTACGAAAACACTAGTATATCTGATTACATTAAAATTAGTAATTTGGCCAGGCACGGTGGCTCACACCTGTAATCCCAGCATTTTGGGAGGCCGAGGTGGGTGGACCACCAGGTCAAGAGATCGAGACCATCCTGGCCAACATGGTGAAATCCCGTCTCTACTAAAAAATACAAAAATTAGCCAGGCGTGGTGGCACACACCTGTGGCACCAGCTACTTGGGAGGCTGAGGCAGAAGAATCGCTTGAACCCAGGAGGCAGAGGTTGCAGTGAGCCAAGATTGCGCCACTGCACTCCAGCCCAATGACAAAGCAAGACTCCATTTCAAAAAATAAAATAAAATAAATAATTTATGTTTATCAAGAGATAGACTAAGATCCAAACTTCACGCAAGTCACAAGAATAAACTCTAAATTGATTGGGAATCTAAATACAAAAAAAGGAGAAACCTTACAAGTATTAAAAGAAAACCTGTGTGAATTCCTCTTCAACCTTGACATAATAAAGAAATAAGAGAAAATGTTGGTGAATCATACTATGTAAATTTTTTTAAATGGCATGGCAAAAAAACCCACCATAAACAAAGTCAAAAGATAACTGACAAACTGGGAGAAAATATCTGTTAACATATATCATAGAAAAGGGGCTACTAACTTTAATAAATAAATAACTCTTTAAACATTGAGAAGAGATAGGAAAAACACTTTTAAAAGATGTTTCAAAAAATATAGAACGGGGACAATAAGCATATGTAAAAATATTCAAACTCACTCCTCACTAGAAAAATGCAAATTAAAACAGCGCTGAGATACCATTCTCACTTATCAGATTGGCAAAATTAAAACGTATGGACAATACATTCTGCAGGCTATGGAAAACAGACACTCTCATATACTACTGCTGGAAATGCAAACTAGTACAACCCCTCTGGAGGGAAATTTGGCAACATCTAGCAAAACTACACATGCACTTAGCTTTCGACCCAGTAATCTTCCTTCTGACAGTGTCGTTGAAGATGTACCTCCAAAAACTAAAAAATACATATGCACAAGGCTATTTACTGCAGCAACACTTGCAGTTGCAAAATGTTGAGAACAACCTAAATGCTCAGACATAGCAGAGTGGTTAAGTAAGTCACGGCTAAATTCACACAATGGCATAATATGCAGCTATAAAAAATGAGAACAATCTCTACTTACCAACAGGAAATGATTTCCAGGACATATTTACTGTGTTAAGTGAAAAAATAGAAGGTGCAAGAGAGGATATGTAGTATGCTATCCTTTGGATAAAGAAAAAGTATGAACAGTCTGCGGCCATATCACCCTGAATGTGCCCAATCTCGTCTGATCTTGGAATCTAAGCAGGGTCAGGCCTGGTTAGTACTTGGATGGAAGACCATGTGGGAATATCGGGTGCCGTAGGCTTGGAAAAAAAAAGAAAAAGTATAAAACATTCATGTATCTGTTCCATTGTACAAAGGAATTACGGGAAGGCTAAAACAGAAAGTTTTCCCACAAGGGATAGGTGCAAACAGGTAGAAATCATGGGGGAATAAGATTAGGGTAGCAGGATGAGTGAAGAGTGACATATTTATGAGAATATCTTTTATATAGTTAGGACTTAGAACCATTACAATATCTCATACACCAATCAATTAAAATCAATATGTTCAGAGAACCCAAAAAGGAATGAAAATAATTATATTGCAAATAAATAATATACATTAAGGGGGATGGGGATGAAAAGGAACTAATTTAAGTAACTTCAGAAAACAGTATTTTGACTATATTCTGTAAGGCTACAGACAGAACTGTAGACAAACACTGTACTTGAGTTAGTAAACTTGTTTCTCACATGGGTACTGGTCAGTAATTATGAAAATACTTTATATACTAGGATTTTACAAACAAATATGGATAATGAGATGCAGGTTTCTCACTATATGAAGAGTTACAAATAACAAAAGGGGAAAGGATAGAATTAATATTTTGATGTTGAATTAGGATTATCAGTAGGGCCTCATGCCTTTTAATATACTGACATGGAAGAAAAAATAAATACAAATATACATGTAGGTGCTTGTTAGTATGTGATACATTCCTAGCTCTGACAACAGAGAGGGCCTGGAAAGACACCCAGAAGCAATGACCACACTAGGATTAAATTTTTATTTCCATCATTCACCAATAAAGGAAACCAGGGCTCCTTAGAGAAACAGCTAATTCCTGGGCTGAGAAAAGAAAATAGAAGATTCTGGAACATCCTGAGGTACTAGAAAGTAAGGAATTACTGAGAAATGATGGAAGCATGTTGAAAAGGCACAGAAGCCAACTTGAACGAGTTCCCAATGGTCAAAGTCCAAACACTAAAATAAAATTATAGTATTAAAACTCATAAAATAAAATAAAGCTCTGACCCCTGAATAACACGAATTTGAACCACGTAGGTCTGCTTATACGCAGATTTCTTCACTGAGACAGCAAGAACAAACCCTCCTCATTCTCAGCCTTCACAATATGAAGATGACAAGGATGAAAACCTTCATAATGATCTACTCTTGTCTAAAAAATAGCATATATATTTTCTCTTCCTTACTATTTTCATAATATTTTCTTTTCTCTGGCTTACTTTTAGACTATAGTGTGTAACACATATAACTACAAAATATATGTTAATTGACTGTGTATGTTAATGGTAAGGTTTCTGGTCAACAGTAAGCTATTGGTAGTTAAGTTTTGGGGGAGTCAAAATTTACATGCAGATTTTTCTACTGCAAGGGGTTCAGGGCTCTTGCATTGTTCAAGATTCAACTCTATTCTTAAGTCTATACCAATAAGCCAGGTGTGGTGGCTCATATCTATAATCCCAGCACTTTGGGAGGCCAAGACAGGAGGATTGCTTGAGGCCAGGAGTTCAAGACCAACCTGGTGAACATAGTAAGAATTTGTCTCTATAAAAAATAAATGAATATTTTTAAAAAGTCTATACCAATATAAATAAATACATGAAAAGAGACAGTTCTTGTTTACAGTAGAATTCCTCTTAATACATGAAAAAGAATGAGAAAAATTTAAATTCACCAATATTTAAAATATTTACCAAACAGAAATTTAAAACCACCACAGTAGTAATTGTTGCAAGCTAAAAACATCAAAAGGTATTAAAATTAGAAGATGAAAGTTTAATGAGAAACATGATAATTGCATGGCCTCAAAGTTTCTCCCCAGAAAAACGTAATAATAAAAAACAAAAAAATTGCAATTTTAGAATAGAGAAACCATGCTAATAACTTTAACCAAGTAATTACGGTTAACTATCACCAGTAATAAGGTTTATCAATACTCCCCCTTCACTATCAACATATAAGGCACTGAGAAAGGCATCATTTTCATAGGTTCTTGCCAAAAAACGCAAAAGGAAGGCCAAACTAAGTGACAGTCTACAAAATAACCAGCTGGTATTCTTTTAAAAGTATCAAGGTCATGAAAAGAAGAAGAAAGTACTACCACAGATTGGATTAAAGAGCCATGACAACTAAATGTAATATGGGATCTTGTAGTGGATCTTAGATGAGTAAAAGCATATTATTGGGGAAATTGGCAAAATTAGAACAATAAATGTAAATAAGTTGATAGCATTGTATCAATGTTTATTTTCAGGTTTTAATAAATGTCCTACAGTTAGGTAAGATATTAAAAATGGGAGAAGCAATGTGAAAGATATACAGGAATACTCTGAAATATTTTTGCCACTTTTCTGTAAGTCTAAAATTATTTTTGAATTAAAAAAAAAAAACTGGTCAAGTGCAGTGGCTCACACCTATAACCCAGCACTCGGGAAGACCAAGGTGGGAGGATCACCTGAGGTCAGGAGTTCAAGACTGGCCTGGGCAATGTAGCAAAACCTTATGTCTACAACATATATAGTTTTAAGTTAGTCAGGTATAGTGGCACACACCTGTAGTCCCAGCTGCTTGGGAGGCTGAGGCGAGAGGATTGCTTGATCCCAGGAATTTGAGACTCAAATAAGCTATGATTACACCACTGCAGTCCAACCTGGGTGACAGAGTGAGACACCTCATCTCAAAAATAAATAACATTTTTAAAAGTTAAAATGAGATCATTTAGAGGCTGAAAGAAGCCAATAAGTAGATGAAATTTATAACACACATTATCTCCTAGGTTGAACATGTGCCTACCCTAAGATCTGGCAATTCCAATTTTGTGTGAATATATGTGTCCTAAAGCACATGTGCAGTATGTTTGGCTATTATTGGTAAGCATCTCAAAGTGGTATCCATCAAATGCCTATATATAGCATTATAAACCAGTGAAAAGGAATGAATTCCACACAACATCATGAATGAATTTCAAAATCATAATACTGAACAAAAGCCAGACATAAAAGAACAAAGGTTATTGATATGGTTTGGATTTGTGTTCCCATCCAAATCTCATGTCAAACTGTAATCCCCAGTGTTGAAGGAGGGACCTGTGGGAGGTGAGCAGCTCATGGGAGTGGAATTCCCCCTTGCTATTCTCATGATAGTGTGTTCTCATGAGACACGCTTGTTTAAAACTGTGTAGCACCTCCCCCTTTGCTCTCTCTTCCTCCTGCTCCAGCCATGTAAGGCCTGCCTCCTTTTTCTTTGCCTTCTGCCATAACTGTAAGTTTCCTGAAGCCTCCCTGGCATGCTTCCTGTGCATCTGCCGAACTGTGGGTCAATTAAACCTCCTTTATTTATAAATAACCCAGTCTCAGGTAGTTCTTCACAGCAATGCGAGAACAAACTAATACAGTTGTATTTATGTAAGGATCAAAACCAGGCAAAACCAAACACTAATTTTACAGATGACTACCTAAGTAGTAAAAGTACAAAGAAGAGCAAAGAAGTAAAAACCACAGAGGTTGGGATAGTGGCTATCTTTGGGCAGGAGAAAATTGTGATTGGAAAAAGGCATCATGGGTCTCTAGGATGCTGGCAATATTATTTTTCTTACCCTAAGTAGTGATTAAATGGGTATTAGTTACACAAAATTTCAATAAGCTGTATATTTATGTTTCATGAACTTCCTACATGGGTATTACATTTCATAATATAAAAGGTTGTAATAACTAATACAAAAAGCACAAAGAAAAAACCAACATAAGCAATCAGTAAGAGGGACAGATTGACTTCTAAACAAGGGATATAATATTAATTGATAGATTAACATATTTTAATAGTGATAGATAAATATTTTAAGAGATGAGCTTCCAGGTAATCTTAAAGTCATTCATCCCCTTCTTAGTATAGAGCTGCATAAATATAAAAACAAAAACTCACATAATCTGGGCATAATAATTTTAAATACAAATGCATTATACTTTTTAAAAAGAAACATAACTACATTAAAATGTATAGACTCAACCAAGATAAATAAGACCACAAACAAAACAAACAAAAACAATGGTTTTCAGAAACTAAATAACAGGCAGAGCAAGTCAGTGGTACCTGAAAGAGAGAAGGCAAATGAAGTGCATTCCATGACTACCCTGGCTTACCACCTGGAGCTCTCAGGCCACAGTGCAGGAAGGAACAATGCACGCCTATACGGCCTAAAATATTTGCTATCTGGTTCTGTGCCAGCCCCTGCCCTAAATAAAAGAAAGTGTATGTCCACAAAAAGACTTGTACCCAAGTTTGACGGCAATTTATTCATAGTAGCCAAAAATTAGAAATATCTCAAATGTCCATCAACTAGTAAATTATAAGTAAATGGTGATACAGTCATGCAACAAAATAATACTCAGCCAAAAAAAAAAGGACTATTGATAAATGTGACAACATGGATGAATCTAATGTTGAAAGCAGCCAGACACATTCCCTGAATAAAACACATACTGTATGTTTCCATTGATATAAATTTATAGAAAATGAATATAAACAGCAGACGATTGCCAGAGAAGGGAGTGAGGATATGGAAAAAGGAAGAAGGAAAATAGAGAAAGATTAGAAACAGCTGCAAGAAAAATTTTGGGGGTGATGGACATGTTTATTGTCTTACCGTGTGAACAGTGACTTCGAACGTAAAAACTAATTAACTTGCACACTTTAAATATGTGCAGTTTATTATAAATCAATTATTCCTCAATAAAGCTGTAAACAAGACAGACTTCATCTCCCAAATTTTGTTTTAAAATATATATATGTAAAAAAACCCCTACAACTATTCACAGACTATACAGCCAAATGAGCCTGCAAGTAATTCTAAATAAAAAGGGCAACCAAAAAAATATCTTGAGACAAACAAAAAGCAACATACCAAAACTGATGAGATGCAGCAAAAGCAGTTCTAAGAGGGAAATTTATATCAATAAACATCTATATATAAAAAAAGAAAGATCTCAAACAACCTAATATTATATCTTAAGGAAACAGAAAAAGAAAAATTAAGCCCAAAGTTAGCAGAAAGAAGGAAACAAAGATCACAGCAGAAATTTAAAAATTAGTGACTAAAAAACAGGAAAAACAAAATCAATGAAACTAAGAATAGATTTTTTAAAAAGATAAACAAAATTGGCAAACCCTTTCCTAGACTGAGAAAGAAAAAGATTCAAATAAATGACATCAGAAATGAAAGAAGAGATATTACAACTGATACCTTAGAAATACAAAGGATCATAAGAGATTATTATGAACTATATGCCAATAAATTAGATAACCTAGAAGAAATGGATAAATTCCTAGACACATACAATCTATCAGGACTGAATCATAAAGAAACGGAAAATTAGAACAAACCAGTTACAAGTAAGGAGACTGAATCTGTAATAAAAAGTTTCCCATCACAGAAAACCCCTGAACCTGATGGCTTCAAGGTGATCTTTACCAAACATTTAAAGAACTAATAATACTACCAAACTCTTCCCAAAAATCCAAGAGGGGAAAATACTTCCAAACTCTTTTAACAAACCCAGCATTACCCTGATACCAACACCAGACAGGACATTACAAGACAACTATAGACCAATATCCTTGATGAAAATAAATGCAAAAATCCTCAACTAACTACTAGCAAACCAAATTCAATAGCACATTAAAAGGATCATACACCACAATCAGTGTGATTTATCCCAGGACTGAAAGGACAGTTAAACTACACAAGTCTATAAATGTGATAAACCACATTAACAAAATGAGGAAAACTCATATGATCATCTCATTAGCTATGGCAAAAGAATTTGACAAAATTCAACATCCTTTCATGATAAAAAAAAAATTCTGAAAAAAAAATTGGTATGAAAGAAATGTACCTCAACATACTAAAGGCCACATCTGACAAGCCAACAGATAACATTCTATACAATTATAAAAAGTTGAAAGTTTCTCTTCTAAGATCAGGAACAAGGCATAGATGACTACTCTTACCACTTCTCTTCAACAAAGTACTGGAAGTCCTTGCTGGAGCAATTAGGCAAGAGAAAGAAAGAAAAGGCATCCATCCAAATAGGAAAGGAAGCAGTAAAACTGTTGATATTTGCTGATCTTATATACAAAGTGCTATAAAGATTCCACAAAAAAAAAAAAAACCCTGTTAGAACTAATAAATACAGTCAAGTTGTAGAATATAAAATCGACACACAAAAATCAGTAGCATTTCTATATCCTAACAACACACAACCCAAAACTGAAATCAACAATCCCATTTTAATAGTTACAAAAAATGAATAAAATAATTAGAAATAAATTTAGAAAGTGAAAGACCTACATATTAAAAATTATAAAACACTGATGAAAGAAACTGAAGACACAAATAAATGGAAAGATACCCCTTGTTAATGAATTAGAAGAATTAATATTGTTAAAATGTCCACTACCCAGTGATCTACAGATTCAATATAAGCCCTATCAAAATTGCAATCACATTTTTTACAGAAATAGAAAAAAAAAAAAACTTCTAAAATTCCTATGGAACTACAAAAAACCCTAACTACCCAAGGCAGCTTTGAGCAAAAAGAATAAAGTGGGAAGTATCACTTTTCCTAATTTCAAACTGTATTACAAAGCTATAATAATTAAAACGGCATGGTACTGGCATAAAAACAGACATGCTGGCCAATGGAAAAGAATAGACAGATCAGAAATGAACCCAGATATTTATGGTCAATTGATTTTTGAGAGAGTTTCTCTCTTTCTCCTCCCTTCCACCACTGGATGGCCCAGAACAAAGGCCCTAATCACATACTAGCCCCTTGATTAACATACCAAACACCGCTCTGGACTTCTCAGCTTCCAGAACTCTGAGAAAACATTTCTGTTCATTACAAATTTTCCAGTCTGTGGTATTTTGTTATAGCAGCAGAAACAAACAAAGACAAATACTTAAATATAGAAGACTGTAAAACTACTAGGAAAAAATTGATAAAAAGCTACACAATACTGGTCTGGGCAATGATTTTTTGAATTTGACCCCAAAAGTTTAGGCAACAAAAGCAAAAATAGACAAATGGGATTACATCAAACTAAAATCCTTCCGCACAGCAAAGAAAACAACAGAGAGAAGAGACAACCTACAGATTCAGAAAAAATATCTGTAAGCCATACATGTGATAAGGAATTAATATCCAAAACATATAAGGAACTCAAAAAAACTCAAAAGCAAGAAAACAATCTGATTTAAAAATGGGCAAAGAACCTGAATAGACATTTCTCAAAAGACAACATACAAATGGCCAATACATGTATGAAAAATTTTTCAATATCACTAAGCATTAGGGAAGTATAAATTAGAATCATAATGAGATACCACCACATTATCAAAACTACAAAAGATAATCGGTGTTTGCGAGGATGTGGAAAGAGGAAACCTTTGTATACTAATGGTGGGAATGTAAGTTAGTACAGGCATATGGAAAGCTATATGGAGGTTCCTCCAAAAACTAAAAGTAGAATTATGATATGATCCAGCAATCCCACTTCTGGATATATATCCAAAGGATTTGAAATCAGTATGTCAAAGAGATATCTGTACTCTTGTGTTTACTCCAACACTATTCATAATAGCCAACATATGGAATCAATCTAAATGTCCACAGACAGATGAATAAAGAAAATGTGGTATACATAAACAATGGAACATTATTTAGCCTTTAAAGAAAGATATTCTGTTATTTGTGACAACATAGAAGAATCTTGAGAACGTTATGCTAAGTGAAATAAGGTAGGCACACAAAGACAAATACTGCATGTTTTCACATGTGAAACTGAAAAGAATCTAACTCATAGAAGAAGACAGTTGAATGCTTGGTGGTGACCAAAGGCTAGGGGATGGGGGAAATAGGGAGCTGTTGATCAAAGGGTACAGTTTCAATCTGACAGGAAGAAAGAGGTTTTGGGGATATACTGCACAGCATAACAACTACAGTTAACAACAGTATATTATACATTTCAAAATTGCTAAGACAGCCAATTTCAAATGTGCAAACGGTGAAGTATGTGAGGTGAAGAACGTCAGTTAGCTTGATTTAATAATTCCACTTTGTATACAGAAAACATCACTTTGTACCTCTAAATATTATAATTGTAATGACAATTCGTCAATTTATAATTTTTAAAAATCTCTAAATTGATCCTTCCTGATCATTCTAAATGGATAGCGGATTTATTATTTGAATAGTTAAGTAAATATTTCAAAAGTGAATTTTAACAGGGAAATCATTAAATACATAATAGTTCCCTACCTAACTTGTTATCTAATGATTCTAAGAATTACTCTATGGTTTACTTGCAAAAGAAGAGAGGGGAGAATGATTTATGTGGGCATTAGTCTCAAATCTGAAATCTTCTGAATCATCATATTCATAAATTCTCATCTCCTTGACATTGATCATAGGATGAACAGAAATGCCGAAGTACACACACACACACACACAAACACACACACACACAAACACACACACACACACACACAATGTGTAAAGTGCATTTGTTAAAAGGTTAAATGGAATAAAATGTTTATTTCCTATGTTGGAAATTCTGAATCTCACTTTGTTTCTCCTTCTATTTTTGTGTAAAGAGTTTCTTTTTTATACTTCAGACAAGAAAATTGACCATGGAGTTTTCCTCTTCCCATGGGAAAATGTAAGAACATTATGTTAAGAAGTAATTTCTGCAGAAAAACAAGTACAAAAGATGCTCTGGAGACTAGAAACACAGAAATGTAAGCTGAGTAGACATAATTTACAAATCAATTTTTCAGTCTAAATTATAGTATTATGTCGCATGTTACCAGCTATTCCAATAATAGCTATGATCAATCAAAAAGAAAAATGTTGTTTTTGAAATTACAGATTCCAGAAAGACTGAGATTGTTATATTCCACATTAAAAAGAATTACAGCAATTCTAAATTTCAAGGATAAGATCAGCTTCACAGAACTCTGTACAAAATGCTGACAGAAACATGAACTATAACCAAAATACAAAGAATCACCTAGGTATCTCACTTACAGAATGTAAGTTAAATTGGTCTTTACTATATTGGCTATTAATTCTAACTTTAATACTCCTTTAGTAAATATTAGATATACATCCCTTTTATTAAAATATGAATTTTGGGCTAGGTGCTGTGGCTCACACCTATAATCCCAGCACTTTGGGAGGCCAAGGTGGGCAGATTTATTGAGCTCAGGAGTTCGAGATCAGCCTGGGCACCATGGTGAGACACTGTCTCTACTAAAAACACACACACACACACACACACACACACACACACACACACACGAAAGCTGGGTGTGGTGGTGCATGCCTATGGTTTCAGCTACTCAGGAGGCTATGGTGGAAGGATAGCTTGAGCCCAGAGGGCAGAGGTTGCAGCGAGCCGAAACTGCACTACTGTACTCTAGCCTGGGTGACAGAGTAAGACCCGATATCAAAAATATACGTGTGTGTGTGTGTGTGTGTGTGTGTGTGTCTATGTGTATATACATATGAATTTTGGTAGGTGCTGAAATATTTTCTCATTGCTAGTTATGAAAAATTGCTAGCTATCTTGGTTTTTAAGTAATTAATTCCTTATCATTTTCATGACTGTATAAATGTAAATCAGCCTACTGAGATAGCTTAACAGACAGTTCTTACCTTAACTGAGTCATTATATTCTTATGTTCAAACAGAATAATTACTGTCTAGCTATCATTTGTAAAAGCCTTGAAGGAACTTTTTACTTGGCTATCTCATGTAAAATATTTGAACTATTACAATTTATTTTATCCTTTCTTTTGATATCAGCTCCAAACACATACTAATAATATACGATAAAACTATTTTAACTATTTCAAATTTAAAAGTAATTAACTAGAAGGCTAAATTGTCAGTCTTAAGTTTTTTGTTTATAAATTACTACACTTATCCTAGATATATGTGTTGTCCAACTAAAAGTTAAAACTTAATTTCTTGCTTGGTTAAAAAGAAAAAAAAAAGTTAACGATCCATAACATGACTAAATTCTCAACATCCAAGACAAATTTCTAGAATCTCATGTGCTGAGCTGATAATAGGAGAAAGCATGATGTGTTCATGAATAAAGTCACTCTCAGTGCAAAGTGCTGGCAATGCTATGCAGTATGCACAACTCTAAAATAACTTGAAACCATAAAAATAAACTGTTACCTAGCTGACTAGGATCACCCTTTATAAGTGACTTAAAGAACCACTTATCCTCATGGTGAAACTAATTAGATTATTCCCAAAAAGTGAGATGGAAATCTAACAATAATAATACTTTTCTATTCTATTAGATGATCGGTATGAATTCTTGAAGCAGGTTATGATCATCACAACCTTAGCATGTGCTCAGCAAAAACGTGAAAAGTAGTCATATAATCCCCTCTTTTCCTCATACAAATTTATCACACTTTCAGAATGACTTAAATAGTATGAAACAATAATTAAAACAGTAATTCCATAAAATCAATCTAGTTTTAAAACTGATTATGTTGTACACCAATGTTCACTGCAGCAACATTCACAATAGTCAAAAGTTAGAAACAACTCAGATGCCTATCAATAATAAATTTTTCACCGTGGCTCATGCATGTAAGCCCAACATTTTTGGAGGCTGAGTTGAGAGGACTGCTTGACGCCAGGAGTTGAAGGTCAGCACGAATAACATAGCGAGACCTCGTCTCTACAAAAAATAAAAAATAAAAAATTAGCCAGCCATGGTGGCACACACCTGTAGTCCCAGATACTCAGTAGGCTCAAGTAAAGGGATCACCTGAGCCCGAGGTTGAGGCTGCAGTGAGCCATGATTGTGTCATTGCACTCAGGCCTGGGCAACAGAGTGATACCTTGTCTCAACAAACAAACAAATAAGCAAGCAAACAAACACAATGGATTTTTTTCTTTTTTGAGACAGAGTGTTGCTCTGCCACCAGGCACCAGGCTGGAGTGCAGTGGCATAACCTCGGCTCACTGCAATCTCCGCCTCCTGGGTTCGAGCAATTCTCCTGCCTCAGCCTCCCAAGTAGCTGGGACTACAGGCGTACACCACCATGTACAGCTAATTTTTGTAATTTTTAGTAGGGACGGGGTTTCACCATGTTGCCCAAGATAGTCTCCATCTCTTGACCTCATGATCCGCCCGCCTTGGCCTCCCAAAGTGCTGGGACTAGGCATGAGCCACAACGGCCAGCCACAATGGATTTTTTTTGATCCATGATATGCACGTACAATACTATTCAGCCTTAAAAGGAATGACATTCTGACATGCTACAATATGGACAAAACTTGAAAACATTATGCTAAGTGACATAAGCCAGACACAAAAAGACAAATATTGTATGATTTGAATTATATGAGATATACAGAATATGCAAACTCACAAAGTCAGAAAATAGAACAGTGGTCAGGGGCGAAGAAGAGAGAAGAATAGGATTTACTATTTAATGGCTACAAAGTTTCTGTTTGGGATGATGAGAAAGTTCTGGAAATGGACAATGGAAATAGTGGCAGAAGACTAATAATATACTTAATGCCACTGATTTGTACATTT
Organism: Cebus imitator; assembly: GCF_001604975.1. Classification (NCBI taxonomy): domain Eukaryota; kingdom Metazoa; phylum Chordata; class Mammalia; order Primates; family Cebidae; genus Cebus; species Cebus imitator. Next base: position 1,733,924 of record NW_016107674.1, on the reverse strand, counting down.
GAAAATGGTTTAAATGCTGAATGGTTGGCTGTCATGACAGAAAAAAAATGGTTAAAATGGTAAATTTCGGCCGGGCGTGGTGGCTCAAGCCTGTAATCCCAGCACTTTGGGAGGCCGAGGCGGGTGGATCACGAGGTCAATAGATCGAGACCATCCTGGTCAACATGGTGAAACCCCGTCTCTAATAAAAATACAAAAAATTAGCTGGGCATGGTGGTACATGCCTGTAATCCCAGCTACTCAGGAGGCTGAGGCAGGGGAATTGCCCGAACCCAGGAGGCGGAGGTTGTGGTGAGCTGAGATTGGGCCATTGCACTCCAGCCTGGGTAACAAGAGCGAAACTCCGTCTCAAANAAAAAAAAAAAAAAAAGGTAAATTTCATGATTCATGGATTTGATCACAATAAAAAATGACCAAAAAAAATCTATTCCTAAAGCACAAGGCTAGCAACAACCTCAAACACACTTCTGTGCTTGATTCAGTGCTTACGTTCCCACAAAAATTGTTCCAGACTGCCTCCTTTCTCCAAGTTTCCGTAACTCTCATCCATATTCATCCCTTTCTTTACTCACTCCCCAAAGAAGCTTTCATTTCTAATTGAATGGAGAACATCTAGTCTTGACCTCCAGGTTCATCCATCCTTCAATTCACCTGTTATTTCTAGACATATATTCTCATCTTTCCTTCCTAAAGCTGTCCTCCAATTATTCGATACCATCCTACCCGCGACACTTTTTTTTCTTTCTTTTCTCAAGGATCTGTAATCTCTTATTTTCTTCCATTATGCCAGTTAATAAAGGGTGGTTACAAGGTCAGGAAAGGTTATTATGAAGTTGAGTCAACTAAAAATCACTATAAAATGAACCTATTTATACAAGTAATCCACCCTAAGAGAGATGATTCATAAATGGGGATTTCTAGGACCTTTCTGTTCAGGTTCTTGTGATGCTATGGAAAGGTGAGCCTGAAATCATGGAGTAGACCAGATTCCTAACTGTGGTGCTTATTAACTATGTAACTTCAGGTAACTCATTTAACTCTTCTTTAGCCTCAGTATTTCTGTTGAAAAATGGATATGACTTAGTTCACAAAGATGCTTTGAGGATTAGATGAAATAATATATATGCTTAATTGATGTTTTAATTAGTTTAATGCATTAAAAGACCAAGGCATACATATTCAGAAAATACATGATATTAAAAAGGAAAGAAAAAATTAATTGCTTTGCATAAAATATTGAAGTTCACAGTTAATGACAAACAAGAGTTCAAAAATATAAATCTGTCAGAGTTCATATGGTATATGCATGAAAGAAGAATGTATACATGAATGTTATGTATGAAATAAGAAGAAAGAGGCAGACGGTGAGGGGAAGACAGAGGCTCACTGATATAATTAGCAAAGATGAGTAATGTGGATGCTAGAGAAGTATGTACTAATGTGGAGGGCCTAATTTTCCAAGCTCTACTACAGCCTGGATGAAATGTCCTCCAGGATCATCTAACTCTTTTTCTTTGACAGCATTTTCACAAAGCAAACTTCTGGTAACTAATCACGTTTCCTGAGTAGTTAGATTATAAATAGGATGCTCTAAATGGCAGGCCTGAGCATATATGTATATGTATACGTGTGTACTTTATTCTGCATATGTATATTTATATATATAGTATATATTATATATTTCTGTAAATTAGTACTGATAATTACAAATGAAACAAAAGAAATTATGTATTGAGAATTTCAACATGCAAGGCCCTGTGCTAAGTGTAATTTGATATTACATGGCTTTTCTCTCTGCTATTAATTTAATTTGAATACTCTTTTAGTATTGGGAATTTAGGATTGTTATTTAATCTTTTTAAAGAATGCCATGAGTTAGGTCCCATGATTATACTCATTTAGTAGATGTGGAAGCCAATGGGAACGACCAATTTGTCTACAGGCACACAGATTTAAGAAGTACAACTGGTAATCAAACTTCACTTTCTCTGGCTCCTTGTTTCTCTCATTCTGTACAGACATTGTTTTAATGTTTGGGCTTCAGTAAAGTTTCAGAATACAAATCAAGGTATTAAAATCAGTAGCATTTTTATACACCCAATAATGTTTGAGATGAGAACCAAATCAAGAACAAAATATCATTTACAATAGCCACAAAAAACACATATAAAAAATCCTAGGAATACATCTAACCAAGGAGGTAACATCTTTACAAGAAGAACTACAAAACATGGCTAAAGGAAATCACAAATGACAGAAACAAATGGAAAACATTCCATGCTCATGGATTGAAACAATCAATATCATTAAAATGACCACACTGCCCAAAGGAATCTACAGATTCAATGCTATTCCTATCAAACTACTTATTTTTCATAGAGTTAGGAAAAAACTATTCTAAACTTCATATGGAACCAAAAAAGAACCTGAATAACTCAAGCAATCCTAGGCAAAAAGAACAAAGTTGAAGGCTTCACATTATCCAACTGCAAACTATACTATAAGGCTACAGTAACCAAACAGCATGATACTGGTACAAAAACAGACACATGAACTAGTGAAACAAAATAGAAAACTCAAAGCTGCACACCTACAGCCATCTAATCTTTGACAAAGTTGACAAAAATAAGCAATGACGAAAGAACTCCCTATTCAATACATTGTCCTGGGATAGCTGGCCAGTCATATGCAGAAGAATGAAACTAGATCCCTATCTTCCATAAACAAAAATTGATTCGACATGAATTAAAGACTTAAATGTAAAACCTCAAACTATAAGAATCCTAGAAGAAAACCTAGGAAACACCATTCTACACACTGGCCTTAGGAAAGAATTTATGATTATGTCCTCAGATGCAATTGCAACAAAATTAAAAATTGACAAGTGGAACCTAATTAAACTAAAGAGCTTCTGCACAGCAAAAGAAACTATCAACAAAGTAAACAACCTACAAAATGGAAGAAAAATACTGCAAACTATGCATCCAACAAAGGTCTAATATCCAGAATCTATCAGTTGTGGTAGTTCAGTCAGGGTGGTGGCAAAAATGTTAAGGGAAAACTACTAGAGATAGTTACAGGAAACAGTCACAAAACCCCCTTGGAAGGCTAGGTGGTTTACATAGTTTCAGGCAAGAATGGGCTAGTTCTTTTATCTTGAGGCTTGAAGCATAGGAAAGTTAACAGGGGAATGCAAAGGACTTTATCTAAATGGCTTGTTGTCCTAAGACCAACCTTTGCCCATCTGCACTTGACTGCCTCCTACTTGCAGGGGAGTGGGGAGGGCGGTGGCAGAAGTTTGTTAGCCACAGTGGTGTCTACTTTAGGCCTGGGAACCTGGCCTTTAATTTTAACCCTCTAGTGGTATTGACTCAAAGCCTTTGTTATTTAATATGTGCTGAATAAAGGCCTGGAAGGCCAGTGCAGGGCTGGTGGTCCTTAACTTTTTCCAGTGAATGGCCCAGAAACCCCAGCCCACTCTTTCACTGTATTCTGTGTCTGAGTAAATTTCATCCATCATTAGATGGGGGTCTGCCTGTCAGATCCCAACATATCAAGAACTTAAACAACTGAACAAGCAAAAAACAAATACTCTGATTTAAAAAATGGGCAAAAGGTATGAGCAGAGACCTCTCAAAATTCGACATACAAGCAGCCAACAAACATGAAAAAATGCTCCGCATCACTAATAATCAGGGAATACAAATCAAAACCACAATGAAATACCATCTTACACAAGTGAGAATAACTATTGCTTAAAAAGTCAGAAAACAACAGATGCTGGCAAGGCTATGGAGAAAAGGAAATGTTTCTACACTTGGGAGGAATGTAAAGTAGCTCAGCCACTGTAGAAAGCAGTTTGGCGATTTGTCCAAGAACGTAAATCAGAACTACCATTTGATCCAGCAATTCCATTACTGGGGATATATCTAAAGAAAACAAATCATTCTACCAAAAAGACACACATATTTGCATGTTCATTGTGACCCTATTCACAGTATCAAAGACATGGAAACAACCTAGGTGCCCAAGAATGGTGGAATGGATAAAGAAAATGTGGTACACATACACCATGCAATACTACACAGCGATAAAAAAAAGAACAAAATCATGTCCTTTGCAGCAATATGGATATAGCTGGAGGCCATTATCCTATGAGAATTAACACAGGAACAGAAAATGCAGGTTCTCCTAAGTGGGAGCTAAACACTGGGTACTCATGGACATATAGATGGCAACAATAGACAATGGGGACTACTAAAGAAAGGAAAAAGGGAGGGGGGCAAGTGTTGAAAAACTGTTGGGTACTATTCTTAGTACCTGGATGATGGGATCGTCCATACCCCAAACCTCAGCATCAAACAATATACCCAGGTAATAAACCTACACATGTACATCCTGAATCTAAAATAAAAGTTGAAAAGATAAAGTAAACATAAAAATAAATAAATAAAGAAGCAAGCAAGCTTGAGAGCAATGCCACAATTCTTTCTAGGGGAAGCTGGCAAACTACTTCAGACAGGATCTTTATCTGGAAAGAATCACTAATATAGCATCTCTCAGTTTAGCTAATGTAGGTTATTAGGTACCTTGTTTTGAGAAAGGATAAACCAGGATCAACCTTAAGGCTTGGCAAGCTTTGCCCTCCTTTCTAATATATCACAATATTTGTGTTATAAATAGACAAACTTGAATAGAGACCAATGTGACTGCTTATATTAAAACAAACAGACTTCAATCCTTTGTTTTGTTGCTGTGTTTTATTTAAATTTTATGTATTTTATTGGGTTTTAATTACCAGAGTAATACCTGCCCATAACAAGCCAAACAATGAAAGGCATGTAATACAACTACTAATAATCTTCTATTCTTTCTTCCTATGATATTCAATATGATCAAGATGGGAGTGAATTATTTCACTCTTCTTTATGCTCAAAGAGACATGAAAACTTTATCTAAGTGTGTGTTAACCTAATGGGAAGTTACACAATGTTTTATTTAGCATCTTAATTTTTTTAACTTAATAAATCATGGATACTCTCCAATTCATTAAATAATAATAATTAAGAAATTTGGTTGGCCGGGCGCGGTGGCTCACGCCTATAATTCCAGCACTTTGGGAGGTCGAGGCGGGTGGATCACGAGGTCAAGAGATCGAGACCATCCTGGTCAACATGGTGAAACCCCGTCTCTACTAAAACTACAAAAAATTAGCTGGGCATGGTGGTGCGTGCCTGTAATCCCAGCTACCGAGGAGGCTGAGGCAGGAGAATTGCCTGAACCCAGGAGGCGGAGGTTGCTGTGAGCCGAGATTGCGCCATTGCACTCCAGCCTGGGTAACAAGAGCGAAACTCTGTCTCAAAAAAAAAAAAAAAAAAAAAAAAAAAAAAAAGAAAGAAATTTGGTTAAGGATAATTAATCTCCCAGAACATAATCAAATCTAAGTGACAAAATCAGCTTCGGCCTGAAGAGCTCTATCCAACCTCTTCAAAGAGTATCTTCAATCAACATGGTCTGTTTCTTAAAAAGGGAAATAGAGGAAAAAAAAAAAAAAAAGGCAACAACAGGGAAGGAAAAACTAGGCCAAATTTCTATTCATCTTGGCTCTTTCCCATCTTCTCCCTCTTCATGGAATTTGAATCATACATTAATCAATCATATTATATATTACTTATTTATAGTATATGTCAGCCTCTGGACCAGGTAGAGCTCTCCACTCTTAGGAGCTCATCATCTTAAAGAGGCAGCAAGTTTGAAGTAACTATAAGCAACTTAAAACAAACGGCAAATTTGACTACACGCTCACATGAACCATGTAGTACAGTAGTCTCCTCATTACCAAAGACTTCTCAACCCTAACACTAAAATGTTGATTTTATAGAATTCCTTTAGACGCACTATGACTCAAACTGAAACCACTGATAAAAGGTTTCATATTTTAAGAGTCTCTTATCAAAGGCTGTCAAGTGTCATCATAAAACATTTTATATCATAATCCCAAGCCTCTGACACATAGCAGGTGATCAACAGTAGCTTGGTAAATAAGGAAAAGCAAGACAAACAAAAAATAATACATATCTCCTTGTAGAAAAACTAACCAGTGGTATAAAGTCAGTGTAAAATATACTTGAAAAATGTAATATAGATATTTTAGTGAAAGAATATGAAGCAAACTTATATGTAGATTACTTTTCCCTAAAACATTTTGATATGCAAAACCAAAGCTGACAGCTAAAGTTCTGACATGATCTGAACAAGATAAAGATTACCTGGTCTTAAGGAAATTTAAGGAAGGATTCCTATAAATGAGGTAACAGATGAAGCATAAATAGAAATATGTAATAAAGCAGCTTAACAGCTTCCTAAAATTCTTCCTTAATTTAGTTTTAGAAAAAGAAATCCGAGGTATTCATGCAAAATTTTTAAATGCTGTGGTAGTACATCCTTAGCTGGTACTAACACATCCGAAATCATCTGTGGTATAACAGTCAACAAACAGCACTTTGAAAATGTTCTGACTGTGGTCAGCAGACACAAAGTGAATTTATCGCTATGATCAGACTGCAGTTTTCCACTTCATTTTCTAAAGTTTGGTTGTTTTTATTATGGAACTCACAAACTCAGAGCCTCCTTTCACTTTCTAGCAGGTGATACTCAAAATGGGGTTGGTATGTGAAAGAACCTCTCTAAGACTAACACTTCTGTTTCAGGAGCCTAATGTGAATATATGTAAATTACTTGGAAGGGAGTAGGAAGAATGGAGAGCAGAGAAGGAAAGATAAATCAGTAGAATATCATAAGAGGTCCCAACAATAAAGAGACTGCAGTTAACAAGCCAAGCAGAGACTGAATCTGCCAATATTCCTTGACTACAAAAACATAAAAGTTGTTCTCATGACTTTAAAAGAAAATTAAGATGAGAGAATCAGCAGCAGCAAGCAAGCATCATGAGACAAGTCTTAGGATGAATATGAACATCAACCGGATGAGTATGTCATCAATGCACTGAAGTGCTTTTTGGGGAAGAAAAAAACTCTATTTGGCAGCAAAATGAAGTAAAGTGAAGTATTGTCTTTGAGATCAGACAAATTTTACAAGAAAATAGAGGTGCCTCTGTATTTTATTTTACAAGGTAAATCTACTATTAGATAAAACACATGGCTAGTGAGAAAAAAAGACACTGTAAATTTATCTATTATATATAAATAACTTAGAGATACAAAGAACTGACACTATAAATAAGAAACAGCACTAATAGATTCCTTGTTAGATATCAGGTAACACAGGCATATTAATATGATTCTGTAATTTAAATGGTTCCAAGCAGCAATCTGAAAGTTAGGAAAGATTCTTTTGACTAGTACTTTTTCAAAATAGAATTCTACTATAATACCTGAAAATGGCATGCTTGTTTCAACTATTTTACAAGGTAAAAATGTAACTTGAGCAAATATCAAGGAAGCTTAAAATAAAGTGAAACAACTTTCTATGTCTAAAAGACACATATAAATGTTTTATAACTTCTTTAACTTAGCTTGACACAGTTGGAATTAAATTACCTATATAAAAATTCACTCATAAGTGGTTTTATACATACTTTATTTTATGAATTAAAATAAATGCACATGGGGTACATGTGCAGAATGTGCAGGTTTGTTACATAGGTATACACGTGCTATGGTGGTTGGCTGCACCCATCACCCCATCCTCTACATTAGGTATTTCTATACATACTTTAAAAACCGGCAAAAACCTATCACATGAATCATCATTCTATAACTCTAAATAATTTGTATATATTTCAGTTTGCCAATCCTTCATCAAATGCTGAAGACACTAAAATACGTGTTATTAAATCAATATGACTACACAAAGAGAAGTCAATTCCTTCAAGAGGAAGAAGGTAATGAATTAAGTTAGCAGTGATGAATTAAGCTTAGCATTGATTATTGAGAAATTTTGGCAAATGTTTTAGATAGTAGCCAAAAATTAGTCAAGCAATTAATAAGCAAAACACTAACAATCATTTACATTTTATTGTATCAGTCAATCAGATGATGAGTAAATCTTAAGTCCAATTTTAAATATAACAACTCACTGAAAAGATCACATCAGAAACCCAGGGCCTGCCTTACTGACCCTCAAGAAAGAAGTCCAAAAGATTTAACTGTGTGAAGAGGAAAAAAAAGGTATACTCTTTAAAGCAGGAGTTCTTAATTCAGAGCCCATGGAGAAGCTTTAAAGGATCTTCAAACTGCCTAAAATTACATGCAATTTGAAGTATGTTTTTATTCTTTTGAGGGTGGAGTGGTAGGGGTTATGAGGAATGAGTATACAAGTCTTGGGCTTTCACCTAAAAGGAATATGCTATTTAGAAAAGATTTGAACTCTATTACACTTGGTTCTTTGTGCTTTCAATCTATGAAGTCTCCTAAGTAAAAAGGCAGAAAAAAACTGAACAGATAATTACCCATTTAATGCTTCAAAGTCAGCAAACTGTCTGGGATCCTTAATATTAGTGCATGTTTCCCTACCTGAAACTCATGGGTTGGATGCCACACACTATGCATAAAGTAGCCTTGAGTAGGTGAATTTGGCAGTAATAAATACACTTCATAGCTTCCCTACCATTAAAAAAAAAAGGCAAACTAAAAAATCCACCATTTTGAGACACTTTTTTCTAATCTAGAGAGTCTGATGGCAATCATTTTCCAATCATGACAAATGCTATTACCTAAAGCAATTACACCATCTCTAAAGTACAAAAGGCCTTCTAGGATATAGGTACTACATTTTGTGCTGGAACAATAGAGTCTACTCTTCAAAATACTATATCTTAGTAAAAGAAACCAAAAAAAACCAAGATCCAAGACTCGACATAATAAGTAGACAAGCAGAAGGACTAGTGCACTCAGGTTTGAGGGGTGGACCAGGGAAGACTTCATCTGCCAGGATGCTTCTTTCTCATGTGTTTTTTCTTCTGTTTTAATAGTATGTTTAAATTGATGCCGTATGAATACACTTTGTAGCTTATGGTTGAAAAGATCAGATTTTCCTGGACCAGGTAGGAGGTTCCAGTGAGGGAAGGGTTGGGGGAGGAAGGGATAAAGGCTGCCTTTTCTAATCTTCAAGGCTCTCTTTGCCATGCCACAGTAAAAAACTATCTTTTTCAAATTAGTTTTTTGCATCACTAGGTCCAGGAGGGCTTCTGCAGCCGGCTTAGCTTCCCTTGGTTGCCTAGTTACCTCACTGACCACTGTCCCAAGAGTAACAGCCCCACTCGCCAAGATGATCCCTGAACTTCAGAAAATGTATTTCTGTTTGCTGGCTGAGATCTGATCGTGCTAGATACTTTCCCACACCTTCTGTTCCTCTCTCCTTCCCCTGCCTAAGTGACTATTGTCTAATGCCAGATCTCAGCTTTAACCATGGTGGCTACAGCTCCAGCCTTTGGTCTTTACAGTTGGTGCCAGGCCTTTGGGTAGTCCCTTAGTGCTGGTGCTTTCTGAAATCTGTCACCACACTGGCCCCTCAGCTCCCTGCCTGCCAGTGCTGTTTCACCCATGGCTCTGCTGGGTTTCAATCACATTAAGCAGTACTTTGGGATTTGTAGACTTTTTTCTGCCATCTAAAAATGCCATCTATGTTGTTTTCTTTTATTTTCCCTGTTGTTCTATATGCTTTCCAGTAGGAAAAGGAAAGGGTTTTTGAACATGAACTGTAAGTTACAGATTTTGACAATACTACCACGCAGGCAAAAGCCTTTCTCTAAGAGAAAAGGAGAATCTGAAAGGTGGCTAGACCACAGATTTCACTTCTTTGAAACACCTAATATTATTCATATTCTCTTTGGGAATGACTTGCCAAAGCCTGTGACCTCTAGGGGAATGAAGATGAAATCATCTTAAAATATTATGAGGATTAAGAAGAGAGTCTTATGCTGGGACCCTAACAGCAGCTCTCAAACTGGACTAAGGCTGAATGAGAGAAAAATATAAAGAAAGCCAAGACAGGTACAACATCTGAACCCCTTTTAGAACACAAGCTAAGCTGTGGTTACTCAATATATAATTGTATTGTAATGTTTAAGATCATACAGATATGTGCTGTCTAATAGTGCTATCCAGAGTCGTATTAAAAACAAAAAGATGATTTTTAATAATGCAGTTTATTTAACTGAATGTTCTAAAACATTATTTCAACATAGCAATACATATTAGTTCTTAGTGAGATTTTTTTTACATTCTTTCTTTTTGTATCAAGTCTTCAAAATGTGGTGTGTTATTTTCACTTACAGTGCATCTCATTGCAGACGAGCCACATTTCAAGTGCTCAATAGCTACACATCACTAGTGGCTATCATATTGGAAAGTACAAATAGAGTTAAACTATTTTAATATGTCTTTCAGTCAGCTCACTATTTCTCTATTATCTCTTTCCCTCATTCAGCCTTGTACTGTTACAAAAATGAGCATATACAAAGAAATTATGCTAGGTACTATAAAAAAATTCAACTGAAATTGCTTAATGATTCTTTGAAAGTTTTTGTTTTTCTCTTAGCAAGGCTAAACATATTTTTTGAAATGTATGTATAATGATCAATTTGTTAAGCAAGCTGCTCTACAAAGTCAATATAGAAGTGAACTTTGGAGCTGGGTGTGGCAGAGGGTGCCTACAGTCCCAGCTACTCTGGAAGCTGAGGCTGGAGGATCCCTGGGCAACACAGCAAGTCCACGTCTCTCAAAAAAAAAGTGAATTTCTACTCAACCTGTGTGTATACCATATTTGGACTTCCAAAGGAGTCTGATCTAAATTAGCAAGGTTTTATCATACATATGTATTTAAATATACTATATGTTGTCTAGAGGTTAAGACGATCGCTTTTATCTGCCTAAAATTCTAAGTAGGCTCTTAAAAGAGATCATGACTAACATTTATTATACTAAAGAAAGAAAATAAAATATAAACAATTTTTAAATGATATTTGCATTAAAATAGTTATTTATTAGACACTGGATTTTAAATGTCCTTCAGATCTTTTCCAATCATATTTAAAACTCTTCTCTTTTTAAAACGCTGTCTTGCAACCACATCAACCTTAACAGTAAAGTACAATCTGTTCATGACTACTTGTAAATAGAGTTCTAGACAGCAAATGATCCCTGAAAGCACACATTGCTATTGAATAGTAAGACCACAGTACTTTGTACTATCCTATTGTACAAATGTAAGAAGCATAACAAAAAGACATAAATGAAAAGAAAATTTTATAGAAAAAGATATATGCTCTCTTTTTGTATGAGGTAAGAAAAAAATTATATAGCTTTCCAAACATTCAAAATTATAAACTAAGAAACATATTTCACAGTGATTTTTTTTTAAAGTTACAGTATCCTTAGTAAATTATTTTTGGCTTAAAATTAAAAGGCCAGATATTATTAATAGGCTTAAATGTTTCTTGAGCGGAACTGGAAATCCTTTCTAATTCACAATACATTTTCAACTATAAACCTTAACTTGTTTCCTTCACTTCTAACTTCAAATAAATGGAAAATCTAGTCTTGTTCTTCAATAATCTCTAGAGACAAGTTTAATCTTTCAACATCTAGTCTTTGAATATTTTGTACAAATAAACTACTAATATTTCATTCAAAATAAAAAGCTTCACTTTTAAATGGTAGTGTTGACATTTAGAAATTTGCTTTTCAATAATCATCTGTCAACAGTACATACTTAGTTATTAGTCATTTATAACTTTTCTCATAATTACATCCTCCAACCATTTAGGAACACCTAAAGACACCTTACCAAGAATTAGATACTTCTGAATAGCTTAGCTTCAATCTTGACAATTTATACAATCCAGTCTATATGCTCAAATGTACATTGCATATTCTAAGAAATGTAGTTACAGTTCAGTAATATTGTATAACATGTATTATTAGTTCCATATTAATAAAAGTGTTCTTAACAAAAATAACCTCGCTATAGTAGTTTACAGTTATATAGACTCTCTTTACAAACCCATATTATTCCTCATTTAACCTCTGTAACAATTCCACGCAATCCTGCTTAGACTCTCAATCTATTTTGGATAATATTAACTTGCTATATCTTAAATTAATAGATTTGAGGTAGCATGTTCATGCCCACTTGCAGAGTCGGCCTTTACCGCTAAAGAATTTAAGAATTGTTATCAGCTCCAAATACATGAACATAGTAGCTATACTGATAAATACCTACATGGATAAACTATTAAATGGACAGGGGTAAGTAGCATTCATTAGTTCACTCATTCATCCATTTATTCATTTTTTGAGCAACTGCTGTGTGGTAGGCACTGTTACAATTGGACTGGACATCTAAATGGCATTTATTACAATGAAATTTATATCTAGAAGTAACTGAGAAATGATAATCTATTTTCACCATGAGAAATCAAAAGACTACTGGGGAAACAATCTAACTAAATGAGGTATACTATTAGTAGACGGCAAAACTAAAAATGAATCTACAAATTGATAGTCTAAAAAGAAGCAAGCTGGAATAAAAACAAAATTAACATATCCACACTAAAGGACTAGACAACTGTAATCCCAGCACTTTGGGAGGCCGAGGCAGGTGGATCACGAGGTCAAGAGATCGAGACCATCCTGGCCGACATGATGAAACCCTGTCTCTACTAAAAATACAAAAAAAATTAGCTGGGCGTGGTGGCACGCGCCTGTAGTCCCAGCTACTCGGGAGGCTGAGGCAGGAGAATTGCTTGAACCCATGAGGTAGAGGTTGCAGTGAGCTGAGGTCACGCCACTGCACTCCAGCCTTGTGCCTGGTGAGAGAGTGAGACTCTGTCTCAAAAAAAGGACCAGAAAAAAGGGGTCACATGTTGATCTTTTCTTCAGGGAAATGAATTTAATCTAAAACATGTACTTGAGAATAGGCAAAGTGTAAAACACTTTATCATATACTGTGAGGATCAAGTAAATAGCTCACATAATATAAGGCAAAATACAATAAATGCTAATAATCAAATACTATGGGACTTCAAACACAGGAAGAATTAATTTGGACTTGGGCAAATAAAATGTATAATAAATAGGTTTTGTTGTTTTTTTAAAAATAGGGTCCCACTCTGTCATCCAGGCTGGAATGCAGCGGTGTGATCATAGCTCACCGCAGCTTTGAATTCCTGGACTCAGGTGATCCTTCCACCTCAGCCTTTCAAGCAGCTAGGACTACAGGCACATATTACTATGCCCAGCTAATTTTCTGGTTATTTTTTGTAGAGATAAGGTCTCACCATGTTGCCCAGGCTGGCCTCAAATTCCTGTCTTCATGTGATCCTCCTACTTTGGCCTCCCAAAATGCTGGGATTATAAGCGCAAGGCAGTCTGCCTGGTAACACTTTAGTTTTATTAGAGGCATTGCTAATCTTAGATAACTGAGATATGGTCTCTAATTTTAAACTTCTTTAGTATCGCCTCAAACTGAGTAATTGTAAAGAAAATACTTAATGTGAAAAACCGAAGCCAATGACTGAAAAGGCAATACATTATGACCCAGCTATACCTGATGTTGACTTGAAATTTAACAATAGAGTACAAAAGAGAATCTCAGGAACAGGAGAAAGTGTGAAAAAGAAAAAGCATGAGCCGGGCGCGGTGGCTCAAGCCTGTAATCCCAGCACTTTGGGAGGCTGAGGCGGGTGGATCACGAGGCCAAGAGATTGAGACCATCCTGGTCAATATGGTGAAACCCCGTCTCTACTAAAAATACAAAAAATTAGCTGGGCATGGTGGTGCGTGCCTGTAATCCCAGCTACTCAGGAGGCTGAGGCAGGAGAATTGCCTGAACCCAGGAGGCGGAGGTTGCGGTGAGCCGAGATCGCACCATTGCACTCCAGCCTGGGTAACATGAGTGAAACTCCGTCTCAAAAAAAAAAAAAAAAAAAAAAGAAAAAGAAAAAGCATGAAAGAAATCTCCATGATACTACAATACAAATTAATTGCTATATCAGGATGCTAATTCTGAAAGACAATCCTGCAAATGTGCTTCCATAACCAACTTATTTAGCAGAATAAGAGATGAATCTAGAATTCAGGCCCTTAATTTTAAGTGGTAACAGAATTTTTCCCAACATAAAACAAACTACTCTAAAAAGAAACCATATCTATATGTTATGGGCTGCATGTTTGTGTTCCCCCAAGTCATTTGTTGAAACCCTAACCCTCAAAGAGATGGTATGAGGTGGTGGGGCCTTTGGGACGAAATTAAGTCATGAGGGTAGAATCCACACGATGGGATTAGTGCCTTCATAAGAGACCCAATTACACATGATTCCTTTCTCTCTGCCATGTGAGGATACAAGAAGAAGACTGCCATATGCAAACCAGAAGAGGGCCTCACCAGAACCCAACCATGCTGGCACCCTAATTTTGGACTTACCATCCTCCAAAACCATGAAAAATGGATTTCTGTTGTTTAAGTTACCCGGTCTATGGTACTCTTAGAGCAGCCCAATCTGACACTATATTTAGATAAATATTTAAATAAATTTAAACTAACTGGGTAGGCAAATATGGAATAAAAATTAAAGAAGCCTGTTCCCAAATTCCAATTATGTCACACAATAGTATTCTTTCACATGATAGCATTGATAGTTTATAAACCTATCCCAAATATCCAGTGTCTTATATTGAGTATATACAATATATAAAGTGCATATATAAAACATATCTAATGACAAACATATGTGCTATATTTATGTTTGTTATACACATATCACATTTTTCTTTACATTGTAAAAATTTAAATGGAGTTATTTATTTTCAAATAACTACCATATTTCTTAATAAAAAGAAAATATTTTTAAAAATTATTGTCATATTATGGGCTTTTTATTATGCTACATATGAAAGAGGAGATATGATAATGATTTAACATTCTTGATGCATCAGACTGAAAAATTAGATATTTACAGACCATGTCTAAAAAAAATTCTAATTGGATAATCTTTTTTCCCCCTTGCTCTCATTGTGAAAGATATATAAATTTAATTTGGTTACTGGCATGGTCTATTGGACTAAGCACAGAATGCTGGTTAAAAAAACATTTAGAGTTACAGTCTTGGTCTATTGTTCCACTTCTAATCTCAATTCACTGAATGTTCTTAGGTAAGTCAAAAACTAAATGACTTTTCTTGATTTCCTCATCAGCAAAATGGAAATAACTGTCTTACCTCCCGAAGATATACTACTTAGTTAATAACTAGGTAAAGTACTGTGAAACAGAAGGTGATGAAAGTGTTCCATGAAAACTGTAAGTTAAAATTAAGTCATTATTCAAATTGACTTTTAAAAAAATATGTTCCTTGCATGGTTTGTCATTGTCCACAGGACTCTGAGAAGCTGTGGGAATATGAAGCACAGACATGAGGCCAAGTTTTATCTCCAACATTGTGTAAAGGGACTGTACATCATGGGACATAGCCTAAGCCACCTGAACAAAACCTGGGGAGAGTAACTCCAGCTGAAAGTAAAAGTACTTTTTAAAACGTAAACTGAACACTCCAACTGCATTTGTTAAAAGATTGCCTGACTCATTTCAACCTTTATCTTTCAGGGTGTGGGACAGCCCCAAAATAAGTGACAACTTATGGTTTAGAATAGAAAGCCTCCACTGACTCCACAGGGATTTATAGTTTTTTAATACAACATCAGGCTCATTTAATCTACAGCACAAAAGAAGAATTAAAAGATAAATGATCATCCAAAATGAATTTCATGTAACAATTAGTTTCTAGGTAACCATAGAAATGATACTAAAAGACTGAAGTTATTGTTAAATACTTTTTTTTATCTTTCCTCCTCTAAATTACAAATTGTTCACTAAAAAGTGTAGAAATTGTTGAATTTGAAAATTAATATAGTAGAATTGGTTTAGGTGTTTATTTTACCCACCTCTTCATTTCTCAAAGCACAAAGGATCTTAGATGGATACAAACATCTCAAGAAATATGCACTTATTTTTTATTTTAATTCAACAGGTAATTAGTAAGCAACTATAGTGTCAACTGTTCTTAAAAGGTTATGTATAATAAAATTTTTATAAATTAAATTATATGTTCCTGCAGAATTTCTATTTTCAGAAGACAGAGAGAAGGTGGCAGTCTGACAAGAGAGCTTAGGATCCAAGGAACAAAATGATGATCAATAATACCTTGGATTTTCTTTTTGCCTCATGTATTTCAGACTGGGTACTGGAAAAGCCAGCAACCCAAAAAATGCCAAAGGGAGGGAACCCCTCTCCACCCCCCCTCAAAAAAAGGCCCCAAGAAAAGCATGCACTCTCTATCTAGGAAGCAGGCAGCTTAGCAAGACAGAAACCTTTTAATAATAACCACTCCACTCTAGCTACCCACCACAGAAAAAACGGCAGCCCATCCCCAACCCTGCCAGCAAATGCCAAGAGGTGAGGCTAGACATCCATCCTCCGTAGGCTGTAAAAAGAAGACCCAACCTTCTGCTGGGGAAGGAAGAGAGAAGGCTGAGTGGGGAACCACCCACAAAGATATCGGTGAAGACCAAAGGGAGACCATTCAACTTCACTCCTTGGTTAATTCTCTTCAATAGTAGCTGTAGTGCATTAATCTGGTCAGGAGTCAAAGAGTAGGGCAAGAATAGAGTGCAGTATAGAAATTCACAAGAAAGGGCTAACTCGCCATTTAAATACTGTTTATAGCCATGTGGTGGCTCATGCCTGTAATCCCAGCATTTTGGGAAGCCAAGGCAGGCAGATTACTTGAGGCCAGGAGTTTAAGACCACCCTAGCCAACATGGGGAACCTCATCTCTACCAAAAATACAAAAATCAGCCGGGCGTGATGGCACACACCTGTAATCCTAGCTACTTAGCAGGCTGGGGCACAAGAATCACTTGAACCCAGGATGTGGAGGTTACAGTGAGCCGAGATTGTGCCACTGAACTCCAGCCTAGGTGACAGAGTGAGACTGTCTCAAAAAGAAAAAAGAAANAAAAAAAAAAAAAAAAAAAAAAAAAAAAGTACTGTTCATAGAGCTCCTATTGTTATAAGGCACTAGGATGAAGAAATGGAAGGAAAGATAGGTTAATAGATGGAGGTTAACAAAAATTAAAAAAAAAAAGTGGTAACTACTGATCTTTTAATTCAAGCCTATGATTTGCCTAATGACAAGAATATTATATATCACAAAAATGAGTTCATATAAGAGAAAAATGAGTTACAACAAAAGGAAAATAAAGGTTTGGAGCCCATTATTTTCTAATTTATTTTCTTATTTATATTATTTTATTATTACTCCTAATCAGATTGAAGTTGCAACATTTCTGTATGTGCTTAAAGTCACATAGAAATGTATACTGCCAAATCTTTATGCTATCTTCCAATTAGGAAATAACTAAATGAACCACAGTGATGAAGTAGATTATATGATGGAAACCTTTAAAAATTACTGGAAGAGAAGAGACAGGATATATCAGAAAATAGATGTTTAGTTGATATTGCATTTCTTTTAAAATATACATTCACAAATTTCATTGCAGAAGGCTATCTCTTTCATAGCATAAAAATGGTTAAAAGCAATGATATACATTTAGAGTTACAGAAAATAAGCCCCTAAGTAAAGCAGTTTCAAGCCTAATGTACAAGTTATTTGGATAAGAAAATGAAATAGCAGACTTGAGATTTAGGCTCACTGGGACCACTTAGTGCAAGTGTATTACTGGCCAATTCAATAGCCTTAGAGAGGTCATCGTGGGCTGGGAGCAGTGGCTCACTCCTGTAATCCCAGCACTTTTGGAGGCCAAGGCAGGTGGATCACCAGGTCAAGAGGTTGAAACCATCCTGGCCAACACGGTGAAACCCCGTCTCTACTAAAAATACAAAAATTAGCTTAGCACAGTGGTGTGCACCTGTAGTCCCAGCTACTCAGGAGGCTGAGGCAGGAAAATCGCTGAATCCAGGATGCAAAGGTTGCAGTGAGCTAAAGTCGTGCCACTGTATTCCAGCCTGGCGACTGTCTCTCCCCTCCACACACACACACAAAAAGAGAGGTCATCATGGTTGGCCTTCTTCAATCCCTCTGCCTAGAGTATTACAAGCTATCAATAAATGCTTACTTAATGAAGGAATGCCAAATCTGACATCTGGCTTTCACTTCTCTTGGCTTCCATTAAACTTTTCTAACTGCCTCAGAAATCACAGGCTATTACTTGGAATTCAGTTATCGGCTATTCTTAAACAAATATGGAGCTTTTTATTCCTTCTGTGATTCAACTCAGACACTGAGACTTTGACCTGCAATAAATGATTCATTTTCCAGTCTAAATGTATTCAACTGGTTACTGAGAAAATTTCAGATTTATACTGCTTCTTCCAACTTGATTACAGTACTTTTTAATACCTGCATTCCAAATGTTAAACTACCTCTAATCCTTTACATTTGTCATAAAAACAAATACTTTACATATTTATTATTGCAACTTCCAGTGTTTACTCTGTGAAACTTATGAAGAGATTGCATTTTTACCTTGTACATTTATTCAGCTTGCCTAAAGAATTCAATTGAAATTTTATCTATATCAAAAAGCCTCTGAAATACAAGGACACTTGCTTTTCGATTTGCATTTAAAAGATGGGTATTTAACAAAATGTTTATTTCTTTCAAACGTATTTAATTTGAAGTTCTCAGGCTACTTGTACCAAAGTACATATTATCATAAAAATAGGTAAGAAATTCAAAGATGACTTAACAGAATATCTTTGTCATTTTTACTTTACATATGAAGAAACAAAAGGCCACTCATGTTTAATGGCTCATCTGTCATTTTATCTACTCACTTCATCATCCAAGAAGTGTTGAGCATCTCCAGGCTGGCATTTGGTACATAGTAGAGAATAAAAAAGACGTCCCTACTCTGTGGCCAGTGGGTTAGAGGAGAACTAAAACCTTGGTTGAGCTCAACTCCTAGTCTAACATGTTTCCATTACATTGGTTATAATCAGAATTCAATTACAGAGCATTCATTCCCCACTGGCGCATGCTACTAATATTTAATGGTGCCAGTAATTAGAAAGAATATCCTAAGTAAAAAAGTTAAACTTTTCCACTACCTAGTAAAGAGTTTGGGCAGTATAAATATGTTACAGTTCCTATGAGATAAAATTAGTATTAAATCCATACTTTTCAGATTTTAAGACCCTCACATATTTTTTTCTGCCGTACCTAAGCTTTACAATAATAACAAATTTCTGTAGTCTTCAGCCTTTTACCATTTTCTAGCCACAATCCCTTTACCCCCACTTAAACAGACACCACAATATACATGTCACCTTCTAATTTTTCATACAAGTTATACCACCTCTTTGGGAACAGTCTCCTGAGTCTAGTGTTCTCATTCAAACCCTCCTGGACTTAATTAGAAAGAATGACAAGAAACTTATCCTCCCAATCATTCTTAATAACCTAGTACGTATTATTGTTTCATTAAACTTGATCCCTAAAGCTCCAGAGATTTCAATTGCCCAGGCTGTGAATATGTTATTTGCTATGCCATTAATGAAGTTATAATTTAAAAAGAATTTTCCGATCACTTTTGAGGAAAACTACTATTGAACAGATTAGGAATCTGGTCTACCACTTATGCAAATACAAAAGTACTGTTTATAAGAAAAAAAGATAAATCTACGTGTATGATGAGTATTTAACATTCATTACGGGCTAGGGCAAGTTCTAGTTGAGAAAAGTTTCTGGAATGGTAAGAACTGTTGGATAAAGAATCACAAACTTTAAGGAAATTATCACACAAATAAGGAAGTCAAACCATGATGTTTATGTTAGTTCAAACTTCAAATGGTATTTTAAAAAATTACTTCTCTACTTCTTTCCTCTCTTGTGGTCCTAAGACAAATTCTTCTCTGAACCTCCTTCCCTCTTTGGAAGTTTCCATTGAATGTATCATTTTATTGGCTGCTCTTCTCCTAACACCCCTTAAAGGTAGGTGTTACCCAGAGTTTTATCTAGAAATGTAAATAATTTTATGTATTTATCCAAAGCAATTTAATTCACTGGTATGGTTTTAACACATATAAATTGATCACTTCCAAATCTTCACCTTTAATCCATACTACACTCTCAATTACAGATTAATAAATTCCACCACTTGGTGGGCAGTTGTACTGATACACCCCTGTCAAAAATCAAATTCATAATCTACTCTTCTTATAATATGTATTACATTTTGGTTGATGATCCCAGTCTCTCTAAGGAAAAAAGCTGGGGTTCCTCCTTGCCCTCACAACTAATGACTAAATCTAATTTTTTGTTTGTTTTTGGTCTTCCAAATTCATCCTCTCTTTTTTTTTATATATTGTAACATTTTTTTTTTTTATCATCTCTTCTCTGTCCTTTGCTTTATCATGTTTTTGGCCCACACTCAACAATGTCTTGACTGTACACGCATCTGATTGCTTTTCTTACCTGCTAAAATCTTTCACTGAATCCCTGAAATACAAAAGATAATGTCCAAACTTTTAGAATGATCTGGCTTCTGCCTATTGTTTATATTTCATTATAACAACCTTCTTTACAGTCTAAGGTCAAAATAACAAGCTACCTACAATCTTCAAATCACCCCATGTTGCTTCAAGTCTTCACTGCCTTTACATATTCTAGTCTGCCTGGAAATACCTACCTACCAAGTCTGTCTGATAAATTCCTATGTATCCTTCAAAAGTCAGCTCCCAAGTAAATATTCTCTAATGCTTCCTTCTCCACACTAAAGTGGAGATCTCCATGATTATCATTTCTACAGTGCTTTCTTTTTAAATGTTGTTTTCTATTAGACTAGGAACAACTAAGACACTGGCTATGTCTAAGCCACCTTGTATCCTAAGCACCTAGCACAAAGCTTGACATACACACGCCTCAAATATATTTGTTAAGTTATATACTTAAAATGGATTCATAAGAATTCTATCACTTAGTATCTATCATACTAGACTATACCAAGGAAAAAACAATCCTAAGCCTGTTTTTAAATAGGCCAATATCATTAGCATAATGTTTACAGTAAAATTTAAGTTATCTTAAAACTCAGATCTACCACCTAGTTACTTGTATTTTTCATTAAGCAATTAAAAAGTGACCATTAGGAAATACAGAACAAATACATACAAATTTTAAAAACACAGACTTTGGTTTCAGCTATAACATGTAAGAGAGCTAGCAAGTCATCGTTCCCACCCTAAAACAAGAAAAAAGGCTCAACAAACCAAAACTAAATGATTTTTCTAAGATTCATCAAAGAATTCAGATCACAGGGCAACTGTCACCACAAAATCTGGAGACACAGGAGAAAAGAAAGAATCATAGCCAACCACAGCACAGATCAGCATATCTTGAATAAAAGCATCTGAAGTCATAAAATGGTGAGAACACTTACATGACATATTACTGGAGATGAGTATGGATTCCTTGATAGTAAAAAGCTCCTGGTGACCTAGTCTTAGGGCAATCTTAACACTTTAATGGGTTTTATTTCCAGGCTTTTGACAAGGTTCTCACATTAAAGATCCAAGAAAAATCCCCTCATATATAAGAGAGTGGGAGAAGAAAAGTAACTACAGTCATGAGCCTCATAATAATATTTAGAACAATGACATATAGTATACCAAAGGTGGGCCCATAAGATTACAATGAAGCAGAAAAATTCCTATCATCTAGTGACATCATAACATCATAGTACAATGCATTATTCACACTTTTGTGGTAATGTTGGTGTAAACAAACCTACTGTGCCTCCAGAAGTATAAAAGTACAGCATATATAATTATGTACAGTACATAACACTTGATAGTAATAAAAATGTTACTAGCTTATGTATTTACCATAGTGTATTTTTATTGTTATTTTAGAGTGTATTCATTCTACTTATTTAACAACAAGAACAAAAAGTTAACTTACAGATAAACTCAGGCAGGTCCTTCAGGAGATATTCCAGAATATGGCATTGTTATCATAGGTGACAGTTCCATGCATGTTACTGGCCCTGGAGACCTCCAAGCCAGATGAGATGTGCAAGTGAAAAACAGTGAAACTGATTATCCTGACCCTATAAAGCCTAAGCTAATGTGTGTGTTTGTGTCTTATGTGGAGTCCTGATAAGCAGGCAACAACAAGGAAGGGGCCCCAGGTAGGAAAGAACAATGAACAATTCTTCTGACAGATGGCTAATCGCAAACAACCTGAGAACTCAACGACCAGTGTAGCCCCCTCAGCACGGACCCTATAAAACTTCCCTCCAGGCCCTGCCTCTTTGCAGACAGCCCCTTCTTTGCTGTGCTGCCCATTGCAACTTTGCAATGTTATATTCATACCGTCTCTGATAAATCTGCCTTTCTTTACCTACAACTGTCTTGATAAATTCCTTTATCACCTCTGTCACCAGTCCCAGATAGTCATTAAGTGAAACATCTTAGTTTTTAATGACAACAACAAAGTTTTTTTAATTTAAAATTTTGAAAATATAAAAAAGCATATATTGTCTCTATTTGCAGATGACATGATTGTATATCTAGAAGATCCCATCATCTCAGCCCAAAATATCCTGAAACTGATAAGCAACTTCAGCAAAGTCTCAGGATACAAAATCAATGTGCAAACATCACAAGCATTCCTATACACCAATAACAGACTTAAAGTGAGCCAAATCAAGAACTAACTGCCATTCACAATTGCTACAAAGAGAATAAAATACCTATGAATACAACTAACAAGGAACGTAAAGGACCTCTTCAAGGAGAACTACAAACCACTGCTCAACGAAATAAGACAGGACACAAACAGAGAAGCATTCCATGCTCATGGTTAGGAAGAATCAATATTGTGAAAACGTCCATACTGCACAAAGTAATTTAAAGATTCAACGCTATCCCCATCAAGCTAACAATGACCTTCTTCACAGAACTGGAAAAAACCACCTTAAATTTCATCTGGAACCAAAAGAGAGCGCACATAGCCAAGTCAATTCTAAGCAAAAAGAATAAAGCTGGAGGCATCATGCTTCCTGACTTCAAACTATACTACAAGGCTACAGTAATCAAAACAGAGATATAGAACAATAGAACAGAACAGAGGCCTTGGAGGCAACACCACACGTCTACAACCATCTGATCTTTGACAAACCTGACAAAAACAAGCAATGCGGAAAGGATTCCCTGTTTAATAAACGGCGTTGGCAAAGCTGGCTAGCCATGTGCAGAAAGCAGAAACTGGACCCCTTCCTGAACACCTTACGCTAAAATTAACTCCAGATGGATTAAAGACTTAAACATAAGACCTAACACCATAAAAACCCTAGAAGAAAACCTAGGCAAAACCATTCAGGACATAGGCATAGGCAAGGACTTCATGACCAAAATATCAAAAGCGTTGGCAACAAAAGCCAAAATAGACAAATGGGACCTAATCAAACTCCACAGCTTCTGCATGGCCAAAGAAATAGTCATTAGAGTGAATCGGCAACCAACAGAATGGGAAAAAAATTTTTTGCAATCTACCCATCTGACAAAGGGCTAATATCCAAAATCTACAAAGAACTAAAACAGGTTTACAAGAAAAAAAAAACAAACAACCGCCGGGCACGGTGGCTCAAGCCTGTAATCCCAGCACTTTGGGAGGCCGAGGCGGGTGGATCACGAGGTCAAGAGATCGAGACCATCCTGGTCAACATGGTGAAACCCCGTCTCTACTAAAAAAAAATACAAAAAATCAGCTGGGCATGGTGGCGCGTGCCTGTAATCCCAGCGACTCAGGAGGCTGAGGCAGGAGAATTGCCTGAACCCAGGAGGTGGAGGTTGCGGTGAGCCGAGATCGCGCCATTGCACTCCAGCCTGGGTAACGTGAGTGAAACTCCGCCTCAAAAAAAAAAAAAAAAACAACCCCATTCAAAAGTGGGCGAAGGATATGAACAGATACTTTACAAAAGAAGATATACATGAGGCCAACAAACATATGACAAAATGTTCATCATCACTGATCATTAGAGAAATGCAAATCAAAGCTACATTGAGATACCATCTCATGCCAGTTCGAATGGCGATCATTAAAAAATCTGGAGACAACAGATACTGGAGAGGATGTGGAGAAATAGGAATACTTTTACACTGTTCGTGGGAGTGTAAATTAGTTCAATCAATGTGGAAGACAGTGTGGCGATTCCTCAAGGACCTAGAAATAGAAATTTCATTTGACCCAGCAATCCCATTACTGGGGTGTATATCCAAAGGATTATAAATCGTTCTACTATAAGGACATATGCACATGAATGTTCATTGCAGCACAGTTTACAATAGCAAAGACCTGGAACCAACCCAAATGCCCATCGATGATAGACTGAACAGGGAAAATGTGGCACATATACACCATGGAATACTATGCAGCCATAAAAATGATGAGTTCGTGTCCTTTGTAGGGACATGGATGAACCTGGAAACCGTCTTTCTCAGCAAACTGACACAAGAACAGAAAATCAAATACCACATGTTCTCACTCATAGGTGGGTCTTGAACAATGAGAACACATGGACACAGGGAGGGGAGCATCACACACAGGTCTATTGGGGGGAAATAGGGGAGGGACAGCAGGGGGTGGGGAGTTGGGGAGAGATATCATGAGGAGAAATACCAGATATAGGTGATGGGGAGGAAGGCAGCAAATCACACTGTCATGTGTGTACCTATGCAACAATCTTGCATGTTCTTCACATGTACCCCAAAACCTAAAATGCAAAAACAAAAAAAATTTTTTTTTTTGGAAATTTAAAAAAGCTTATAAAATAAGCATATCAAAAAGAAAATATTTGTATAGTTGTACAATGTGTTTTTTGTTTTGTTTTCTTTTTTTGTTTTGAGACGGACTCTTGCTCTGTTGCCCATGCTGGAGTGCAATGTTGCCATCTGGGCTCACTGCAACCTTCACCTTGCAGGTTCAAGTGATTCTCCTGCCTCAGCCTCCTGAGTAGCCGGATTATAGGCACATGCCACCATGCCTGGCTAATTTTTGTATTTTTAGTAGAGACAGGGTTTCACTATGATGACCAGGCTGGTCTTGAACTCCTGACTTCAGGTGATCTGTCCACCTCAGCCTCCCAAAGTGATGAGATTACAGGCATAAGCCATCAAGCCCAGCTGAGTTTGGGTTTTAACCTAACTCTTTTTACAAAATAGTCAAAAGATTAAAGAAAAAAATCCTAAAAGTTTATAAAGTAAAAGAGTTATAGTAAGCTAAGGTTAATTTATTATTAAAGAAAACGTTTAAATAAATTTAGTGTAACTGAAGTGTGCAGTGTTTATAAACTCTACTCCACAGGAGTGTGCAGTAATGTCATAGGCCTTCACACTAACTCATGGCTCACTCACTTACCCAGAGCAACTTCCAGTCCTACAAGTTCCATTTATGGTAGGTGCCAGATACAGGTGTACCATTTAAAAAAATATTTTGTACCTTATTTTTACTGTACCTTTTCTTGTTTAGATATAATATGTAAATACCATTGTGTTAGAATTGCCTACAATTTTTAGTATAGTAATATACTGTACAGGTTTGTAGCCTAGAAGCAATCGGCTATGCCATACAGCCTAGGTGTGTAGTGGGTTATACAATCTAAGACAGTGATTCCCAACCTTTTGGCACCAGGCACTGGTTTCATGGAACACGATTTTTCCGCAGACAGGGGAAGGGGGAGATGGTATTGGGATGAAAGTGTTCCACCTCAGATCATCAGGAATTAGATTCTGATAAGGAGCATATGACCTAGATCCCTCCAATGTGCAGTTCATAACAGGGTTCAGGCTCTTTTGAGAATCTAATGCCACTGCTGCTCTGACAGGAGGCAGAGATCAGGTGGTAATGCTCACCTCCTGCTGTGCAGCCCGGTTCCTAACAGGCCATAGACTGGTA
This sequence comes from Cebus imitator, assembly GCF_001604975.1. Lineage (NCBI taxonomy): Eukaryota > Metazoa > Chordata > Mammalia > Primates > Cebidae > Cebus > Cebus imitator. Next base: position 1,707,928 of record NW_016107674.1, on the reverse strand, counting down.
CCAGTCTGTGGCCTGGAAGTCGGGGATCGCTGATCTAAAACACTCTATGCTATTCACACAAGGAGAAATCTCCTAAGGACATCCCACCAGCATGACCCTATTTAGAAATGTGCCTAGATCATTCAACATAACAAAGGCCTGCCCTGAAGGGAAACTAACATAACAATGGCTTATCTGATCTGAGGGAAGGGAAAGTAACCACCTCCAGGCCCATCTAGCCTTCAGTCTCACCTAAGGGGCCAAAAAAAACCAAACAAAAAGACTAAGAAACACTAAGGTCACAACCCAGGAAAGCAAACATCCTAAAAGACTGATATTTTGTCCTAAGATTGTAGAACACTTCCCTTCCCTTCCCTTCCCAGACACCTTACGACCACACCAAAAGGACTACAGAAGAATTAAAATAGATTACAAATGAAAGAGCTATAACACACAAACTCTAATAAAAACTTCTTAGGGAACCCAAAAACAACAAGGAAAGAACAAAAACCCCCAAAAACATAAAAACAAGGAGAAAACAAAAAACAAAAAGCTGATGGCATCTGTATGTGCAGCAAAACAGTAGACACAGCCCACAAGTCTTAGCCAGATTAAAATAAACCTCAAACTAAAGGCCTAACTACCTCACTTCCTATTATCCAGTATATTATATATCATATCCAGCATTCAACAAAACAAAACCTGATGTATAATAACAGGAAGGAAAAACCGCAGTCTCAAGAGACAAAGAAAATACCTGAACCAGGCTCAGATATAACACAGACTATGGAATAAGATAGTGATTTTAAAATAACAGCAATTAATAAGTTAACAACTCTAACGGATAGACAGTACAAATGGCTAATGTCAGTAGAGAGCTGGAAACTCTAAGAATGAATGAAAAGAAAATATTGAATCATAAAAAATAAACAAACTGCACTTCATAGAAAAATTTTATGACATATTCTCCAAAAGATACCATCGACAGAGCAAAACGCAACCTAAAGATAGGAAAAAAATTGCAAATCATATATCCAATAAAGGATTAACATCAAGAATACAGCTGACCCTTGAACAAGTTTGGGGCACTGACCTCCCATGCAGTTGCAAATCCATATATTTCCCAAAAACTTAACTACTAGTAGCCTATTGTTGACCAGAAGCCTTACCAATAACATAGTCAATTAACACGTATTTTGTATATGTATTATATGCTATATTCTCACAATAAAGTAAGCTAAAGGAAAGAAAATGTTATGAAAATCATAAGGAAGACAACACATATTTATTTACTGTTCACTAAGTGGAAGTGAGTCATCATAAAGGTCTTCCTCCTCATCGTCTTCATGTCGAGTAGGCTGAGGAGGTGGAAGAAGAGCGGGGGGATTGATCTTGCTATTTCAGGGGTGGCAGAGGCAGAAGAAAATCCAAGTCGAAGTAGACTCACACAGTTCAAACCTGTGTTGCTCAAGGATCAGTTGTATAGAGACATTTAAAACTCAACAACAACAACAAAACCGGATCCAAAAAAAA
>NW_016107674.1:1702678-1705761 GCF_001604975.1 Cebus imitator | reverse complement strand
GACATATTTGTAAATTCATGTTCATAACAGCATTATTCACAATAGCTAAAATGTGGAAGCAGCCTGAATGTCCATTGACAAATGTACATATAATGAAATACTATTCAGCCTTAAAAACGAAGGAAATTCTGACATAAATTACATCATGAATGAACCTTGAGGACATCACGCTAAATGAATTACAAAAAGACAAAATAATATGTGATTTCAATTACATAAGGTTAGTAGAATAGTTAAAATCATAGATGGCAAGTAGAAAACCAGGGGCTAGGGGAGGAGGTAATGAGAAGTCAATGTTTAATAGGCAGAGTTTCAGTTTCATAGGATAAAAAAAGTTCTAGAGATGGGTGGTTGTGATGGTTGCATAATATTATGCATATATTTACTACTACTGGATTGTACACTTAAAAATGATTAATACATTTTATAGTTTTTATATTTTACCACACTAACAATATAATGAAGAAAGAAAATAAAGTAAGTCAAATTCACTGCAAGAGAAATGAAGAATATCTTTAATAGGTTTATCAGCAGGTTGAAAATAGCTGAAGAAATAATCTGTGAGCTTGAGTACAGGTCAACAGAAATTTCCCAAACTTGGCTGGATGTAGTGGCTCACATCTGTAATCTCAGCACTTTGGGAGGCCAAGCTGGGTGAATGGCTTGAGCTCAGGAGTTTGAGACCACCCTGGGCAACATGGCAAAACCCCATCTCTACAAAAAATACAAAAATCAGCCAGGTGTGGTGGCACATGCCTGTAATCCCAGCTACTAGGGAGGCTGATGTGGAAGGATTGCTTGAGTCCAGGAGGTTGAGGCTGCAGTGAACCTAGCTTGTGACACTGCAATCCAGCCTGAGCAATAGAGAGAGATCCTGTGTTCACCTCTAACCCACGCCAAGAAAAAAAAAAAAGAAATGAAATGTCCCAATGCAAAGAGGGGAAAAAAAGAATAGAATATCCAAGAACTGTGGGATAATTTTAAAAGGTTTAAAAACATGTAACTGGAATACCAAAAGGAGAAGAAAAACGACTGAAGCAGAAAAAATATAAGTAATACTGACAAGAATTATCTAAAATTAATAATAAATATCAAACTGCAGAAAAAAAAAAAAAAAAAAAACCAAGCAGGATAAAAACTGAAAAAAATCTACACATAGGCACATTATATTTAAACTACAGATAATCAGAGACAGAGAAAATCTTAAAGGAAACCAGAGGAAAAACTCCTCTTACCTACAGAGGGTAAGAGTATATAACAAGAAGCATACCAGACTTCTTGGCACAAATCATGAAACAAGAAGAGAGTGTCCTGAAAATATAAAGTGTTGAGAGAAAAAAAAAAACCAATTTTGAATTCTTTCTCCAGCAAAATTAACTTTCAAAAGGACAAAAATTTTCTCAGACAAAAACTGAAGAAATTCCTTACCAGAAGACCTGTCCTGCAAAAAGTATTAAAAAGAAGTTTCTTAATGGGCAGCGGGGGGAGAGGGAAGATACAGGTCAGAAACTCAAATATACATAATGAAACAGAGTGTTAAAGAAAAAATAAATCAAGGTAATATAAAATCTTTTACTTTTCTTGTTCTTAATCAGAAATTAATAACTGTCCATTCAAAGTAATAACACTGATAATGTATGGGGCAAACAGCATATAGTTCAATGAAATAAATGACAGTAATGTTATAAGGGATGAAAAGGAGGAATTGAGATACTCTGTTAAAAGGCACAAGCACTACTCACAAGCACTGTAGTGTTATTAGGAAGCAGATATAGATTATTTGTAAATATATACTGCAAACCCCAGGCCAACCACTTAAAAAAAAACTGAAGATAAGTATAATTTATATGTTAAGAGAAGGGAGAAAATGAAATAATATAAAATGCTCAATTCCAACCAGAGATGTCAGAAAAAGAAAAGAACAAGTATAACAAATAAAAGACAGACACGAACATATTTGAATATTAATCCAATGATACCAAAAATTCACTTCAACTGCCAAGGACCTAAATATATTGATTAAAAAACAGAGACTGTCAGGGAAGATTTTTTTTTAAAAGACCCTACTAATATTTTCTACAAGAAACCCATTTTAAACATAAAGATGCGCTTAGCGAAAAGAAATTGAGAAATATGTACCAAGTTAATATCAATCAAAAGAAGGTTGGAGTACAAATGGTTCCTGACTTAGGATAGTTGAACTAACAATTTTTCAACTTTATGGTGATGTAAAAGCCATATGCATTCAGCAGAAAATATACTTCAAGTACCTATACAATCATTCTATGTTTTACTTTCAGTACAGTATTCAATAAATTACATGAAATATTCAACACATTATAAAACAGGCTTTGTGTTAGACGATTTTGACCATAGACTAATGTAAGTGTTCTGAATACATTTAAGGCAGGGTAGGCTAAACTGTGGGGGTAAGGTAGGTTATGTGCATTAAATGCATTTTTGACTTAACAATATTTTCAACTTACAGTAAGTCTATTGGGAAGCCAAGGAGCTTCTGTATTTATTAATTTCAAAGGAAACAGATTTCAGAATCAGCAATACCAGGGATAAAGTGAAATATTATATGATGATAAAGGGGTCAATTCTCCAAGAAAATATAACAATCCTTAACATGCACGTGCCTAAAAACAGAACATCAAAATATATGAGACAAAAACTAATGAAATTAAAAGAGAAGCAAATCCACTATTATGTAGTTAGAAACATCAACATCCCCTTTTCAGTAATTGATAGATGTAACAGGCAGAAAAATCAGTAAAAATGTTGTTGAATTGATAAGCAACAGCAATCAACTGAATTTAGCTGACCTTTATAGAATACTTCATCCAACAATAGCAGAATAAATATTTTTCTCAAACTCACATGGGGCCGGGCGCGGTGGCTCAAGCCTGTAATCCCAGCACTTTGGGAGGCCGAGGCGGGTGGATCACGAGGTCAATAGATCGAGACCATCTTGGTCAACATGGTGAAACCCCGTCTCTACTAAAAATACAAAACATTAGCTGGGCATGGTGGCGCGTGCCTGTAATCCCAGCTACTCAGGAGGCTGAGGCAGGAGAATT
>NW_016107674.1:1695825-1702396 GCF_001604975.1 Cebus imitator | reverse complement strand
AAAAAAAAAAAAAAAAAAAAAAAAAAAAAAAAAAAAAAAAAAAAAAAAAAAAAAAAAAGGAGTCAAGAGAAATGTTTAAATATTCTGAACTAAATCAAAATGAAAATACAAACTTACCAAAATTTGTGGGATGCAGTGAAAGCAGTGATTTCAGGGAAATTTACAGCAATGAAGACATTTATTTGAAATGATTTAAAACCAGTAACCAGTTTCTATTTTTGAAAATTTTAGAGAATGAGCAATTTAACCCTAAAGCACTCAGAGAAAAAGAATAAAAATTAGAGGAGAAATCAATGAACTTGAAATCAGGAAATCAACAAAGAATATCAATAAATCCAAAGGCTTGGTTATCGGAAAAGATTTTTTTTAACTGATAAGTCTCTAGCCAAACTAATCAAGAAGAAAAAAAAAAGAAGATATACATTTACCAATACCATAAGTGAAAGAAGGGACATCACTATTAATCACATGGATATTAAAAGGATAATAAAAGAGCACTAAGAACACTCTATGCTCACAAATTTGATAATTTAGATAAACCGGATCAATTATTTGAAAGGTACAAGCTACCAAAAGTCATAGAAGGAGAAACAGATAATCTAACTATAGTTATTTTAAAAACTGAATATACAATTATTAACCTTTCCAAAAACGAAGCACTAGGCCCAGATGTTTTTTCACTGGGTGCATTATACAAACATTTAAAGAAGAAATGACATCAATTTTCTATAATCTGTTTCAGAAAATAGAAGCAGAGAGAACACTTCCTAACTCATTCTATGAGAACATTACATTAATAACAAAATTAGATAAACATATGATAAAGCAAAACTACAGATGAGTGTCTCTCAAGAACATTGTCATAAACTGAATGCGTGCAATGTAGAACTTGCAGCCAATGAAACTGGGTATTAATTCAGGAGAATGATACCTAACTCCTTCAATACTTGGTTTCAGTATCTCCACCACTTAAGAGGAGACACAAAGTATTAAAGGAGAAGCTTGGTTACTCCTTATGGCTTATAGTAAAATGCTAGATAAAGAGGAATAAAGCCATTGTTAGGAAAAAAGAACCAGAACTTAAAGATGCAGCAAATTCTCAGTCTGTTCATATTTCAAAAGATGAGAGTTTTCTGAGAACACCAAGGTTGTGGATGTACTATCACTCAATAAAGAGACTATGAAATTATCTGAGCAGAAATACTGCCACTGTGAACTGTAAAGGCCTGAATGAAGGAAGGCACACTTCATGGATTCTACAGGATGGAACCATACAACATCAGGCTGTGAACATGCATTATCCTTCAAGAAAAACTAACAACATCAAATGTGATTTAGAGATCATCAGAGAGCTGCCATTCTCACCAAAGTCTCAAAGGGCAAGAATGATTCCTTCATGATTTCAACAAGATATTGCTACACAGGAGCCTTGGGGACAAATCACTCCACAGAGCCTTGGAGGCAGGAGTCTATGGAGGTAGGGCAGCCATCCCAGTGGATCCAGAAGGCAAGGCCAGTTGTTCTGAAAGGCAGAGCATGAAATAAAAAAGATTAAGATCTAACGGAATTTCCTCGATAGGTTTTGGACTTGGTTGGGACATATCACCCCTTTCTTCCTTCTGATTTCTCCCTCTTAGACGACATCGGGCACATTCAGTATGGTATAGCCATAGACTGATTTCTCTTTCTTAGAATGGGAATGTTTATCCTGTGCCTGTCCCACTAACATATTTTAGAAGTACTTGCTAGTTTTTCAAATTCACAGCTAAAATGAATTTTGTCTCGGGATGAATCATACCTTGAGTCTTACCCCTTTCCACTTTAGAGGGTATTTGGAGGAGACTTTGAACTTTATAGAGTTGATGCTGGAATGAATTAAGACTGAGGGTAAAATGAATGTATTTTTCATGTTGGGAAGGATATACACTGGGGGAAAGGAGGGAGGGCTGAATGTTTGCCCCCACCTCAAATTCACATGTTGAAGCCCAAACCGCCATTGTTATATTTGAAAATACGGCCTCTTAGGAAGTAATTAAGGGTAAATGAGGTCACAAGGGTGGGGTCCTGATAAAACAGTAAGAAGACAATATCTGCAACTCAAGGAAAGAACCTTTGCCCAACACCAACCCTATTGTAATCTTGGAATTTCAGTCTCTAGAACTGTGAGAAAATCGATTTCTGCTGTTTAAGGCACCCAGTCTATAATATTTTGTTATGGCAGCTCAAGGAGACTAACAAACATAAATGCAAATATCCTCAACAAATTATTACCAATGCCAAATTCAATGACGTATAAAAGGAACTGTACAGTACCTTAAAAAGAAGAGAGTGTAACTTTTCAGTGTTTAAGTGTAGGCTTCACATAGTGACTTCCTTCTAACAAGTACAGTATGAAAAGGGAGGAAGAAATGAGTTCTCTTTAAAATGGAAAAAACTCATAAACCCTACTTTAGCCAGGTGATCAAGAGTAACATCAAAAATCATAAATTCATGTTGATAATATGTACTTTTGATACAGTGTGATAAAAATGACACTTCCCCTGTGATCTTCCCCTAAACCCATAACCCAATCTGATTATGATAAAAACAACAGACAAATTCTAAATGAGGGTCATCTAATAATACATTTGAGCAATGCTTCTTGAAACTGGCAATTTCATTAAAAACACAGTAAGTATAAGAAAATGTTACAGCCAAGAGTACCGTAAAAGAGATTTGATAACCAAATGTAATGTGGTATTCTAGATGAGATCCTGGAAAAGAAAAAGGACATCAAGTAAAAACTAAGAAAATCTAAATAAACTATGGACCTTAGTTAATAATAACATACCAAGTCTGGCAAACATGGTGAAACCTTGTCTCTACCAAAAAATACCAAAATTAGCTGAGCATGGTGGGCACACGCCTGTAGTCCTAGCTACTTGGGAAGCTGAGCCATTAGAATGTCTTGAACCTGAAAGGTGGAGGTTGCACTGAGCCAATACTGCACTACTGTATTCCAGCCTGGGTGACAGAGTGAGAACCTGTCTCAAAAAATAAATAAAATAATAACATATCAATCAATATTGGTTCATTAATTGTAATAAATGTGGCAGGTTAATAACAGGCCAAACCAATGGGGGGGGCTAAGAGGTGTATATGAGAACTCTTTCTGTTCTATTAATATCTACTCAATTTTTCTGTAAATTTAAAACTGTTCTGGAAACTACAGTCTAAACTAAAACTAAACTAATAAAACATACACACACATCCCTTCAAAACGGGAAGAAATAATTCATTTACATAAAAGAAATTTTAAAATAAATGATCTATAATTATTAAATAAAAATTCTTAATGTAAAGTAATCCTTATGTCTTAAAATTATTCCTTACTTTGGAAAACTGAGATCAATTTTTATTATATGTTATTAATGTATATAATGGAATTACACAAAGAAGATAGAAAAACTTTCTCTAATTTTCATTGTAGCCAACATAAATCATTAAAAAGCTTGATTAAACGAGATAATGTATATAAACTGCATACAAGGGAAATCAAGCACATTAGAAGCATTAAACACATAAATGACACTATCTTATTTTTAACAAGCTGGTAAGATAAAAAGCGAAGCAAATTTATGGAACCAAGAACTTTTCTAAGAAGCTTATTAAATTAGAGGATTCTTCATGTTGGGCCAATACCCAACAATTCACAGTTGAAACACTTCCAGCTGGATGTGAGGTAAGCAAGGAAATGAAGAACAAAGGGAGAAGGCAAAACTAAGAGAAAACAGCTTTCCTGTAACAGTAAAGACATTCAAAAGCATCATTAAATAAATACAAAAACACAGAAAAACACCACTGGAATAAGAAAGTAGAAAAATTTTAAGTAAGCTTATGTTTATGTATGAAAACAAGAAAGTGATTAGAGAGCTTTTGCTCACAAGAACTCTTTTCTAACGTGACAAAGGCAGGCTCAAAAACTATCTCATCACATGTAGAACATATTGAAAAGAGTTTAAAATGTTAAAAATGTTTATAATTCTGTCAGTTCGAATTTCACCCTTTGGAATTAGGATATATTTCCCCCACGTAACTAAGTGTGTAAAACAAAGTTTTTTATATATTTATATATATAAAATATATATATATATATATATATACACACACACACACACACAATCACACACACATATGCATGTTCTAACACATGCTCTATTTATCTAAACTAACATTGTTAAATTTTATTATACCAAGCTAATAGAACATTTGAATTGCTATATGAAGCTCCTATCCTTTAGACATAACTTATGGAATAGCAGAAGTTTTTTAAACAATACCATTAAATAATACATAAAATATGTCCACAAAGTCATACCATCTTAGAGGAATCAATAAAATTCATTCATCAGTTATCTCCCATTCTGCTGACAACCAAAGATATCATCCTTCTCTTCTACTAGGGAACCAATTTTTTTCCTAAAATCACAATGTTTCTTTTTCAGAAGCAGGAAGAGAAAATTTTAAGAGAAGTAAAGGAATTCTGTGAAACAAGTAGGAAAGAAGGCTTGGGAGAAAGTAAGAGGGCTACTCTAGAGTTTACACCTGCTCAGAAATGAAACAGCAAAATTAAAAGCAATCAAAAAATAAAAAGAGGGTCAGGCGTGGTGGCTCATGCCTGTACTCTCAGCACTTTGGGAGGCTGAGGCAGGAGAACTGCGTGAGCCCAGGAATTAGAGACCAGAATGGACAACACAGTAAGACTTTATCTCTACAAAAAATTAAAAAATTAGGCAAGCATTGAAGCACCCATCTGTGGTCCCAGCTACTTGGGAGGCTGAGATAAGAGGATCACTTGAGCTTCGGAGGTCAAGGCTGCAGATCACTGCATTTCAGCCTGGGTAACAGATACCCTGTCTCCAACCCCTCCCCGCCCACCAAAAAAGAAAAAAGAGAAGAAAAGGAAAAGAAAAGAAAAAGATACAGCCATAAAAAGGAATGAGATCATGTCCTTTACAAGGTCATGGGTGAAGCTGGAAGCCATCATCCTCAGCAAACTAACACAGGAACAGAAAAGCAAACACTGCATGTTCTCACTCATAAGTGGAAGGTGAACAATGAGAACACATAGACACAGGGAGGGGAACATCACACACCAGGGCCTGTTGGAGGATGGGGCACGAGGGGAGGGAACTTAGAGGATGGGTCAATAGGTGCTGCAAACCACCGGCACATATACCTATGTAACAAACCCCTGCACATTCTGCACATGTACCCCAGAACTTAAAGTAACCAAAAAAAAAAAAAAAAAAACCGAAATGAAATTAAATGAATTTTTAGTAATAGCCATTTTAACTGGTATGAGATGCTGGTAAGACTGCAGAGAAACAGGAACACATGTATACTGTTGATAAGAACGTAAATTAGTTTGGCCACCATGGAAAATGGTTTGGAGATTTCTCAAAGAACTTAAAACAGAATTACCATTTGACCCAGCAATCCCATTACTGTGTATATAACCAAAGAAAATAAATTGTTTTACCAAAAAGACATGCACTCACTTGTTCATCATGGCACAATTCATGATAGCAATGACCTGGAATTAACATAGGTGTCAATACACTGTGGATTAAAGAAAATACAGCCATAAAAAAAGAAGGAAATCATGTCCTTTGCAGCAACATGGATATTGCTAAAGGCCATTATTCTAAATGTGAGAACAGAAAACTAAATAGCATGTGTTGTCATAATTATAAGTGGGAGCTAAACTCAGGGACATAAACATGGTTACAATAGACAATGGGGGACTCAAGGGAAGAGGGAGAAAGAGAGGAAGGGTTGAAAAGCTGTTAAGTACTCGGAGAGAGATGCAAGATGGCTGATCACTAGCAGCTCGGGATTGTAGCTCCCACTGAAAGCGCAGAGAACGAGAGGACGCCACACTTTCAGATGAATTTTTGTTGCTCACGCACCAGGAGACTCCCAGTAGAGGGGGCCCATGGGAAGCCACTGCGACTCTTGTGGCCGGCGAGGCAGTTTTGCCGCTGCCTTGGTGCCGCGGTTCTTGGTGCAGAGTCAGAAAAGCACCATCAATCTTAACGCCGCTGTTTTGGTCGCCGCAGTGGGTTGCTCAGATTTCAGCGCTGGGAATCAATAAGTTGGACGTCCATTCAGAAACCCAACTATAAAGACAGTAATTATAAAGACCACAGATGGATAAATCTATAACGAAAGGAAGAAACCAGCCTAAAAAGGCTGAGGATGCTCAAAATCAGAACGCCTCTCCCTCTACAGGGGATCACAGTTCCTCATCAGCAACGGAACAAGGCCTGATGGAAAAAGACTGTGTTCCATTAACAGAAGCAGGCTTTAAAAGGTGGATGATAAGAAACTTCTGGGAATTAAAAGAACTTGTTCTAACCCAATGCAAAGAAACTAAGAACTGTGAAAAAAGGTTTGACGAAATGTTAACAAGAATACACAATTTAGAGAGGAATATAAGTGAATTAATGGAGCTGAAAAACACAACATGAGAACTTCGCCAAGTATGCACAAGTTTTAACAGCTGAATTGATCAAGCAGAAGAAAAGAT
>NW_016107674.1:1686313-1693992 GCF_001604975.1 Cebus imitator | reverse complement strand
GAGAGGCTATTTCATGTGCGCAAGTGACTTAATCTCTCTGAAGCTCAAGGGAGAACCTGTAAATGGGAACATTTTACCAAAAAAAAAAAAAAAGAAAAAAGAAAAACTGTTAAGTACTATGTTCAGTAGCTGGGTGACAAGATCAATCATACCTCAAACCTCAGCATTACACAATTATCTCCCATGTAACAAACCTGCACAAATACCTCCTGAATATAAAAGTTAAAATTATTTTCAAAAATTTAAATTTAAAATAAATGAAATGAAAAACTGCTCACCGCCCCCTCCTCTCCATATAATGAAGCTGAAAGATGATGTGGCCACAATCCAACGTCCAGCAATGAAGTCTTCAAAAGCATATTTTCAAGAGATTTAACAATGAGTAATTAGATACAAAAAACTACTAATAGTGGTCATACGTGGGTAATGAATAGGAGGCAGATTTTTCCTTTCTATGGCTCTGAACTTTTGTTTTATTCTTTCATCTCCTCATAAATATCTATTAGGTTTATAATTGAAAATAACCCCAAATGAATAATCATCGATTAGTACGATGACCTGATCTTTGAGTTGCTAATAGAATCATGTATTCTTTTCATAAGGATCTAGATGATAAAAATAACCTAGATCTAAAACATTACAAGAAAAAGCTGAAACAATCATACATACTTTATCAATTGATGTTAAAATACATTTATTAAATGCATTTTATTTTACAGCATGATGACCATAAAAACTAGAGGTCCTGAATTCTATGAGCATGTGGTATAAAGTGAAAACACTGATTCAGGCAAATAAATAGGACATATACACAGCAAAACCAAAACGAACAACGCTTTTAACATGTATTGGATAAAGGTAGAAAGTTGAGCATTTACCTTCCAAAAAGGAGGGAAGGTCAATAGAACAAAGAGAGAAATCACAGACAACTGAGAATAAACGGCTTTAAAACTCTGTTTAAAAGCTAATCAGTTCTGTTCAAATATCCAGATATTTCAGAAACACTCTCTACTGATTCCAAGGAAGCGATGCCAACTCTTGGGGACACAACACACTACTATGACCCAACATATCAAAGTGAAGACTTAAAGAAGTCAGGTGATGGGTGAAGTCTTATAAAAGTTTGACCCACAGTGGACCCAGTTAGTCCACAGACTCACCCTGTGGTACTCTCTCCTGTTCCTGAATGTGTAATTGGAATAGAAATCCTTAATAACTGGCAGAATCCCCACAGATACTCTCTATACATGGGTTAAGGGCCATTATAGTATTAAGAGATAAAGAAAAGCTCTAGGAACTTCTCTTGCCTGGCAAAATAGTAATCCAAAAACAATACTGTGTTGGAGGTGGAGGGGAGGGAGCTGGGCATCAAAATTTGAAACAAGCAGGAATGGTATTATCTATCAGATTCCTATTTAATGTAATTGTCAGTCTGCCCTGCACATACATCGGATACATCTCAAATGGCTGTGAACAATTGTAAACCTCAACCTTTTTTCCCAAACCATTTATCCCACATTCTTCCCTATGGAATCAATCGTGGCTCCTCTCTCTCAAATCTGTCAACTCAATATACCACTTATGCTTTAATCTACGAAGCAGAACCGTCCAGTTATATAGAATCAGGGGTTTATTATAAGAATTAGACCTTATACTATTGTGGTAGAAGCTAGGGAGTAAAGATCCTGAAGAAGATGGTTGATCAGAAAAATACTCCTAACCCAGAGACCATTAATGGAGCTTGCAAAGAAGTCTATAAAAGCCCATATCCCCATGTTTGATAAAGTCTATGACAGCAGGACAGACCGTTGGGAAGAAAACCTGGATATAAACTAGGGCAAAATGCAAAGCCTGCTAACAAACTAGAAGTGATGAAGACAAACTGGAACCCAAGTCTGTTTTCTACCTTATCTAAACCTGCAGAAGAATCTGTTTCCCTTTCCTGCGGAGCTATACATTCATTTGGCCCATGACCCAGACAAACTAATGGAGGAGGAGATCCAGGCAAGAGCTGCAGGGCCAACTACTGCCCCACACTAATGAGTTAAGTCAACAGAGCAATGATTATGTACACAACTGAATGTAATGACAGTTGCTTTACTTCTGCCTTCCAAGTATTACACATTTCTCAAGGCTAGCTCTAACTCAGTACCACACAAGGAAGGGAATTCTAGGAAATGCAATTTTAGTTTAACTAAACTAACACAGTAAAGATAATCACCACACTACAACTTTGAAAGATCCAGAATCTGATCACTTCTCACCATTACTAATGTTACCATCCTAGCCACAAGAACGCTTGCCTGGATTCCTACAATAAATTCTTAACTGCTTTCCCTGACCCTTTCCTGTCAAAGAGGAATTCTCAAAGGGAAATGGAAAAAAAAAAAAAAAGACAAATCATGTCAGTTATCATCCTGAAACCCAGCAATGCCTCCTATTTCCCTAAGAGTACAAGCTGAAGCCCTAACAGTAGCCATAAGACAAGATAATACAGGGCCCGATCTCTTCTACTTTTCTCTCCCTCCTTCATTTAGTCATCTCTTGCGACACAGGCCTCAAGGCCTGTACAGGATCTTTTGCTCCAACTATTACTTCTGTCTGGTGCTTCTCCCCTATGTATCCAATATCTGCTTGGCTAACTCCCTCACTTCCTTCAACTCTGCTCAGATCTTACTTTACCAATGGGACTTAAAATACTTTAATTTGTCGCTCCTCCCCTTTAATCTGGAACACCCAATCCCTTATTATACCTAATTTATTTTGCAAATTCTGAGTTAGCTTTCAACACATTATCTCATTTACTTGTTATATTTATTGCCAGTCTCTCTTAAATAAAATGTAAGTTCCATGAATCAGGGATCTGATTTTGCATGGCTGTATCACAAGCTCCTAAAATAGTAACTGCAAAAACTCAAAATAAATATTGAGGGTGCTCAGTATCTATTTGTTTAAACAATTAATCAAGTGGAATTCCAGGAGGAAAGAAGAAAAAATTGGGGCAAAGTCATACTTGAAGAAATAACAGCAGGAAAAGCCGAGAACTGGTGAAAAACAATGTAATACATTTTCCACAAGTCTAGACTCATCATAGTAAATCTGCAGTACATCAAATATAAAGATTGAATCTTAAAAACAAGCACAAAGAAAAGAAAGGTTACCTTTCTTTTTGTGTAAGAAGACAATTATACAAACAGCTGATTTGTCCACAGCAACAGGGAAAGTCAGAAGATACTGAAATAAAACTGTCTATAGGCTGAAGAAAAAAATAACTGTTTACATAGAATTCAATATCCAATAAACAGAATAAAGATTGTCACTAAAACAACTGAATTTGCTACCAGCAGAGCCAAAAGCAATATTAAAGAATGTAACTACCGGCAGAAGTTTAGTAATACCAAATAGAAAGTCTGAACTCACAGAAGGAACACACGGCAAAAGAAGTTGTAAGTAAATATATGGGAAAAGCAATCAAATACTGACTGTATGTAACAAAAATAATAAGGTATTGTGGGCTATAATAAAAGAGATAGAAATGTAACTTGGAAAGGAGTGATTAGAATTATATTTCTTGGAAAAGTAAATATGTTAACTTTAAAGAGTTAGATATGTATGCTAAACTTTCTAGGGTAATGACCAAAAAAAACCCCCCAAATTTACGACTTTAAATTGAGCGGGGCAAAAATAAAGAAAAAAATCAAAATAAAAGGCAAGAACGAGGGAAAAGCATAGAAAAGGTATGACAAATAACAAAAAATAAGATGGCAAAAATTCATTACATATGAAAGTGTAAAAAGATGGAATGCTCCATTTACGAAGTAAAGATTGTCAATGAGTAACAACAATAAAAATAAATCCAGATAAATGCTGTTCACAAAAGACAAATCTACAACATAAGGAGAGAAATACTGAAAGCTAAAAAATAAAACAATGTATATCAAGGGTATTAGTTTACCAAAACCTCCATAGCAAACCACAACAAAGTGGCTTAAAACAACAAAAATTTATTTTGTCATGGTTCTGGAGGCTAGATGTCTGATAATCAAGATGTAGACAGGACCATGTTCCTTCCGAAACCTATATGGAAGAATCCTTTCTTGCCTCTTCCTAACTACTGGTGGTTCACTGGCAATCCTTAGTGTTCCTAGACTTGCAGCTACAGCACTTCAGTCTCTGCCTCCATAGTCACAAGATATTCTCCCCTCATGTATAATATCTCTCTATGTCTTCCTTCTTTACAAGGACATGAGTCATTGGATTAAAGGCCCAACCTACTCCAGTATGATCTCATTTTAACTTACATCTTAATTACACCTGCAACAAACCAATTTCCAAACTGGATCACATTCACAGGTATCAGGGGTTAACATTTCAACATACCTATCTGACAAACACAATTCAACCCACTACACCAGGCAAACACTAATATTAACAGAAAAGATGGGGGGTTGGGGTGGGAGATAGCCTCATTCTAGCAATATCAAACAAGGTACTAGGTGAGAGCAAGGATAACATGGTAAGACCAGTTACAGACTATCACATTAGTCCAGGCAATATAATGCTAGTTTGAATAAAGATCTTATCTACAGAACAGGGGCAAGTCAACAGATTTAAGCAATATCTAGGAAGCAAAACTGACAGTACATCACTGGATAGTAAGGTAAGGGAGACAATGATGGTCCACAGGTTTCTGGCTTATGAAACTCGTTGGAATATGTTGACAACTTCTATCTCCTAGCCAGTTCCTTCTAAAATACAGATAATATAAATTCCACTTAATACTGTTCACTAACTCTCCAGGATAAGTCCTAATTCCTTACTCTGGCTTCACAATGTGGTCCTGGTCTGATTTATGCACTTCCATAAACTCTAGTATTTGATAAATATTCCCGAGTTCTACACCTTCTTTCAGGCTATGCTTTCTGTCTTGAACATCATTCCTACATATTTACAAAGTTTTATTCAAGTGAACCATCTTCTCTGGAACCTTCTTTATCCTATTACTAATAGTGAAAATGTTTTCATATTTTACTTTACATTTTATCTTTCTGTTTTATATGTGGAAGATATAAAATTACCTAGGCTCCTTCACTAGCCTTACTTACTCTAACAGTATAGCATTTGGCACACTGAGAGTGATTTATATCTGCCATCTTAGTCTGGTTTTCACTCCTTCAGGATAGGGCTTATCCATCGTTTGATTCCCAGCACCTAACAATGTGTTTGCACATAGATGGTTTTCAATAAATGCTTACCGAATAGCGATGAATCAGTTATAACTAGCACTGTTACTTAGAACAATGAAAGGTTAAAAGTGAATTGAAGACAAGTAAGCCAGTCCCTTTCTTTTTCTTTTTCATAAGATAGATTCTGAAAAAGATGAATAAAGGTCTTTGTTCCTTAGTAATGAATTCACGTGATTTACAGTTAATTTATTCTAAACTCCCTTGAGACCATGTGATATGGTCTATACCTTCTACAATGAACCCACTTAAATGCCCATGCAATTTTTAAACCTAAATACCACATATTCCAGCTCGACTTAGAAATATTAGAACACTACCAAAAATAAGTAAATTTGATGAATATTTAAATAACTCATGTAACTGCATAGTGGTCAGTAAAAATATTCTCGATATTAACATATTAACTATAGTCATTTAGAATACCAATTTCAAAAAATTAAATAAAAATATAGTGTTTTTCAAAAGGCCACAAAACCTGGACTTCATTTGATGAATGAAAACATGTTTCTGAAACCTGTAGTGGCTTCTATTTATCAATATGAACATAAAGCACCTTTGAGCTGTAAATACTGAAACCCTGCCATTGATAGAGGTTTCTAATTAAAAGAATACATGGTAATAATTTCATATAAATACAGCTGTTAATCTGTAGTGTTTATATTGGGCAATGCTGGTATGTTATATGGGCATTTAAAAAAATATACAGCTTCAATTGTTATTATGCAGTGAAATGCATTTCCTACATTAAGTTTAATTTTTAAACAAAAGTCATAGATAACAGGTGCCAATATAATAAAATTAAAATCAACCACTAGCTCTACCACTATATGTAGCTCTGTAAAAACCTTGTGTCATAATTGTTCCTATAATCCCATAACTCAAAACTGGAAGTCTAGTTTGCTAAGATAGTTTTCTGCTGTACACAAAGAATAGCGTGAGCCTCTTCCATACCCTCCCCCCATATTCTTTCCCTTGAGAGTCAAAGCTTAATATGAGTTCCATTTTCCAGAGATAAAAGGACTGCATTAACAATGATGTGCCCTAGCTTTCTTCTTTTTATAATAAATTACCATATTTATATTTTGTAGCTGTCATATGCTAAAGGATATTAAATATCCTCTCATAATTAACTCTTTAAACCAAATTAAATGACTTGGTTCAAAACAGACAGTGCAAGTTAAAGAAATATAATTCTATTACTAATTATTTTATAATCAGGGCTCTTTAATTTATTCCTCACTAGTTTTAATTAAGAAATTCACAGTGGCTAAAAAGCTCAAATCTTTCCTTCTTTATCCTGAAGATATAAACAAGTATTTGAACTTGGAGTGTCTAGCAATAAAAATATAGTAATTTCATAAATACTTTAGGCTAAATCTTAATAAAGCAAACTATAGCAAATTGCTAATTTAAAAAATTCTACCTAAAATTACATCAAATATAAGCCACCAGACTACAATGCTGCTTCATTTCACTAAGGCTTACTAATATTTTTATTATAAACAATTGTTCTTGTAGTAAACTAATGTAATGTCATGTAAAACACTCTATCTTTTTGAACATATATACAATACAAACTTAAGAAGAGAAATATGTTTTTAGAAGTGGGAATTCTATACTTTTCAAGATTTCACAATCTAAACTTAATTGTACATTTTAAAATAATGAATGTAACTGGATTATTTGTAAATCAAAGGAATGTTTGAAGAGATGGATACCCCATTCTCCACGATGTATTTTACATTGCATGCCTGTATCAAAACATCTCATGTACCTCATAAATTTAAACACTACTATGTACCCACAAACATTTTAAAAAATAAAAAGACAAAAAACATTTCACAATCTAAAAATTTCTGAAGATCCTACAGATACTATCAACATTCTAAAAGCAAAAAATGTCTTTATACACTCTTTAGAGAAAAAGTGTCTTGTAAAAATAAATATAAATAAAATATTTCAAATTAACTATTTAAAGAAACAAATCAGTGAAGTCTGCTGTAATGTTATCTTTTACTTTCCCCTAAAATTAAGGCAATTATATATTTTTGAAAATTAGACTATAATAGGAAGATTCCTCGTTAGGAAGAAATAATTAGAAATAATGGTTATGAAAAAATAATAAGCATACGTCTTACAAACATAACCTAAGGCCAGGCACAGCGGCTCACCCCCAGCACTTTAGGAGGTTGAGGCAGGAGGACTGCTTGAGCCTAGGAGTTTGAGACCAGCCTAGGCAACATGGCGAGATGCCATCTCTACAAAAATTTAAAAATTAGCCATGTGTGGTGGCACGTGCCTGTAGTCCCCGCTACTCAGAAGCCCAAGGCTGGAGGACTACTGGAGACTGAGAGGTTGAGGCTGCAGTGAGCTGTGTTCACACCACTGTACTCTAGCCCGAGCAACAGAGTTAGACCCTGTCTCAAAAAAAAA
>NW_016107674.1:1678802-1686018 GCF_001604975.1 Cebus imitator | reverse complement strand
AAAAAAAAAAAAAAAAAAAAAAAAAAAAAAAAAAAAAACTACTTGAACTGACAGAAGAGTTCTGAAAAAGGAATAAAGTCAGGTATGAAATGGGTGTAACTACCAATTTCAATTAAAATAGAGAAAAGTTTAAATAATTGTTAAATATTAATACCCCCAAAATAAAGCCATTTAAATGGTGATGAGTTTAAACAGCTGTTAAAAGTAAAATTATATAATTAAAATATAAATGCAAGAAAACTTTTTGAAAGAAAATAAAAACACAATATACATGATTTATATCTAAAATCATAGATTATACTGACAAAGAGCACCAGAAGCAGAGGAGCAGCTGAATAGTCTGAGCTTTTTGTCTTACTAGAGACAGGGCTTCACTCTAGACCCAGATATTTAGAAAATATGGGTTAAAAAGGCCTTTGGCACAGTTAAAGAGGATTACAAATAGAACTTAAAGTAGATCATATGGCACTAGACCATAAAGAAAATCTTTATTCTGCCCCTCGCCTCCCTAGGAGGAAATTGTTCATAAGATTCTTATCATAATTTATAAAACAAGAAAAGAAATAATAAAGTCAAAAAAGATCAGAGAAAGACTACTTGGAAATTAAAAATAAACTATTAAGGATCCTAGGAAGATGATAAATCAAAACAAGTCTGACTTCTCCTCATATCCAACTCTGAATTATCAGCCTGTGAATGCAAGAGTCTACTGGGTAAAGTGGAGGTATGAAATTTTAGGGTTTCCTGGCAGGGGAAATGATTGAGAAAAGACTCAAGACAAAGACTGGAAAATTAGCAAATCCTGAGAAGGGCACAGGCCGCTGAAATCTAAAACCTCGAGAGATCAGAGCAACATTCGCCCCAGGTCATGTGTCTGACCTTCTAATGGGCTGAACATATTTCAGGCCTGAGATGGGAGACTTTAAAGAGTAGAGGATGCAGGAAACATTTGTCCAGCTATGATCCACCAAGATAAAGAACACGCTATGTTCCTTCTTGTGTAGACTACCACTACTTAGAGCACTCCAAAAAACAGACTTAAGCCCCAGTGAGCCAATAAGGAAAAATGGGAATAAAGTAACCCATAAAGGAGCCAAAAGGCAATTACAAAGAGAAAAGAACTGTACCCCAAGAATTCTATATCCAGGTTAAGACATGATTTACCTGTCAGGAAAAAGAAACACGTTAGCAGTTACGCAAAAAATTCAGGTTAAAAATCTATATATTCCCATCTGAGAAAATTACTCCAAAGAACAAATGAATGTAAACAAGAAAGAAAAAATGAAGAAAAGGAAAAAGTGGTAGGCGACAAATCTTGCAGTATATAAATGCTATTAAATTTAAATTGGACAATGGCAGACTGACCGAAAATTGTACAATACAAGATCCAAACAAAAAAATTCTTGAAATAAAAGTTACATTCATGGCTGTAAGATAAATTCATAAAACAAACAAACAACAACAAACCAACCTAGAAGCAAAACTACTAAGCTGTTTTCTTACTAAGAGACGTGTAAGAAAGAAGACATAAAACCAACAAAAATTAAGGAGCCCACTGCCTAAGTAAGATTTCTAGGGGTCCAATGGTTGGAAGCCTATCAGGATAGCTTCTCCAGGGTGTCAGAGACAAGTTACTGTACTTGTACTAGCAGTATATACCAAAAAGGAGGTTACAAAGCTTAACAATCACCGTGGATTCTGAAGCAGTACTCTAACTCATTTACCAAGGAACCTGTTAGGCTACCATTTTTAAGTTGAAATCAGAACAAAAGATGGCTCTGCAACAAGTTCAGGCTGTAGTATAAGTGTCCCTGCCACTTGGACCTTATAAACCAGTATATCGGTTGTCTGGAGCCTCTAAATCCTTCCACCAAGATCTTGTGGCAAGAATGCCAGCTGGGCAGCGACTGGCTTCTTATGAGCCCTACAGGACCTCCTCCAATCTTCTAAATTTAAATAATCTACCCTCATTCCTTTGTTACCCCAGTTCTCTGCAGGATAGATGCTTCCTGCAGTGCTTGCCTCCTCTGCAAGACTTTTTCATCTTTCAGTTCCTTCGTAACAAACAATTCTTCACATTAAATTCATTCTGTTAAAATATTTGCTGTGTTTCTGTTTTTAACTAAATCTAAACTGGTATGTCTATTAACATCACACAACTATGTGTGAATGTAAAATCAAACAACAACTGTAAACTCTAGGTCTGAGTTCAACCTCAAAGCTCTGGGAAATCTTGTATCTCAATAGACTAGACCAATTTCTAAAAGATACTATTAGAAATTTTTCTAATACTATTAGCAACTGTCCTGGAAACACATACAGGAAGACACATGTATACAACTATATTTTACAACAGACTTTTACAGTAAAAAGACATTGAATATTTTCAGTTTCTCACTGTTATAATGATGCTTCAATAAAATTCTTATACATATACTTTTACATATTCTTATTTGTTAGTATATACATTCCATCACTGAATATTTCTGGAGTGCCTACTACAAACAAGTCACCATGCTATGTAGTAGGAATACAGCTATGTAGAAGACAAGCCAAGATCTCTCCTTTCACAAAATCAGAGCATATTTTCTCAGGATATATACTACCTTATTGTCCACTGACAGAGTTGTACCAGCTTGTGTTGGTAACACAAACAGCTTAGGAGAGTGCCCATTTGCTCTCACTCTAACCAAAAGGGGCAATGTTAAGATTTGCACTGTGATAGGTGAAAATTACATTTCACTCTTGTTTTAGAATGTATATTTTTTATTAGAAGGACAAAAAAAAATTATATTTTCACAGAAAAGTGAGGCTTCTTCATTCAGAGCACTTTTTTTCCACTTGATAATACAGGGTTTGTTTTTAATCCATGATGAAACCATACCTTCTGCTGAGGTTCAATTGATAACTATAACCATTTTTTAAAGTAAACATTTATTTATTGAGTTCTATGCTGAATTTATATGTATTATTTATTTAATCCCCACAAAATCTCATAAGGCAGTATTATTTTTTCATTTCAGCCCATTAGCTTGTAAATTCTATAAAGGGAGACTTATATTTACTCTGTTTACCCCTGCAATTAAATATGGAGTATAAATAAATCTTCAGCACAACAAATCTACAAAATAAACATTATTTCTGTGGACATTTTACAGATGAGGACGCTTAGGTAGGTTAAATAAGACTACACAGCAAACAAGTAGTGGAAGTGGACCACACAGCAAATAAGCAGTGGAACTTGGATTTGGTTCTGGTCAAACTTGGCCAATAACCTATGTTCTTAACCACTATATGCTATGTATACCAGTATATATACTGCCAACATTATCTTAAGAGACTTGTTACAAAAACCTCTATAATGAAAAGTTACTGACTTTGCTGTGCTCTTGCTCTCCAGATGTTTAACAGTTTCTAATAAACTACACAAATAAGCTAAAGATACATGCATTTTAAAAGGGAAAATTAACAGAGATTGGAATCAAATAGGGAATAATTCACACAGAAAGTTGACTTAGTGCAGCAAGTAACATAGTACTGCAGAAGCAGCAAGAAGGGAATATGCACTTTTAAACTTGTTTTTATTAAAACAACCTTTACCATTTACTGTGTTCTGTTCTAAACATTTTACATACATTAACTTATTTATTCCTTACGAAAGTCTTATGAGGCCAACTCCTATTTTATTGATGAAGAACTAGACACACAGAAAAAAGTAATGTGCTTAGTCACACAGCTAGTAAGGAGATAACCTAGCCAGTCCAGCTTTAAAATCTGCACTCTAAAATTCTATGCTATACAAATAATACATTTATACCAATCATTATATACCACTGACATTGTACTCAGGAGTTTGCAATTTCCAGGATACAGGCTACTTTTGAAATTCTAGCTTTTGACAATGCTACGGTTTTAGCTTGCAAGTTAGTTAAAATAAAGCAATGATATTTTTAAAACAAAAAGCTCTCAGATGAAAATCTATATTGTTTATAAAACTCAACACAATATAAATTGCTAGGATATACAAAAGTTACATTAGGCCATGACTGATCAATATTCATATATCGCAAATTTTCAGAAATGATAATTGGAGATGAAAAGAGCAAAGTTATCGATTTTAATTGCCATCAACAGGGAATTCAATATATAGAAAAGATTTTTCTATTTGTATTAAATTTCAATCTAACAGAAATCTATACTACTAGCACCTTACTAAGGCAAACTCAAAAACCTATCTAGAATGCCTAAGTCTTCATTTTTTAGAAAACTACTGCAGTCATTTTCAAAGACTACTATTTATATTATACCTTCAAAATATTCTATTCCATTTTAGGCTTTGTACAAATATTTGGAAGTGCCATCAAAAAAGAAATGAGCTTGTCTCACAGTGTTTTAACAGCTTAGTCCTACTTCACTAGTACATGCTTATGATTCAAAGACACAGCTATTTCCCTTTCAAACTATTATAGGCATATTTCTTACAATGTTCTCTAAAATGCTGAATTAATGCTAAGCATTAGATATAAACTCATTTATTCAGTAAAGACTGCTATAATACACAACATTCTTTACATTTAGAAAAAATATCACTCTGGCTAACTGAATAATCTGTTTTATGTGATAGTTACCATGTTGTATTTCATATTAAACATTCTAGTTTTGATAACTGGCACCCATTACACTAATAATGTATATACACTGATGTAAACTGCACATTCCTATCTGAAAATCATCTTAGAGTAATATTTGGATGTGTTTGAAAGATGCACTAGACTCAAAAGTAATTTCATTTTTTAGGAAGAAGACATATAAATAGGTAAAATTTTAAAAGAACAAAATATATTTAAAACGTACTATGAATAAAGGCAAATCTAGGATGACAAACTACTAAACTGAATTATAGCATGCTATGTTTAATTACAATAGGAAACTGCAAGAAAAAATAACATTTTTTACTACTAGAGAAACGAGTATTCTATGTTTAACCTCATGAAGTTTTTAAGTGCCACTAAGAACTATCACTATAAAAGGCAAAAGTAAGCAATTTTTTAAAAACCCAACGAAACAATCAAGAAATACATACAAGAGTCTATACTCTTTAACTAAATATAAATATAGCTTGAGGAAAAATAGAAGATTTAGTAATGAAGCAATTTAACAAATTTTACTTCATCTTTGAAGTCTTATTTTTCGAAGAATTGTACTCACATCTGTCTTTAAAAAAAGGCCGGGCCGGTGGCTCAAGCCTGTAATCCCAGCACTTTGGGAGGCCGAGGTGGGTGGATCACGAGGTCAAGAGATCGAGACCATCCTGGTCAACCTGGTGAAACCCCGTCTCTACTAAAAATACAAAAATTAGCTGGGCATGGTGGCGCGTGCCTGTAATCCCAGCTACTCAGGAGGCTGAAGCAGGAGAATTGCCTGAACCCAGGA
This sequence comes from Cebus imitator, assembly GCF_001604975.1. Lineage (NCBI taxonomy): Eukaryota > Metazoa > Chordata > Mammalia > Primates > Cebidae > Cebus > Cebus imitator. Next base: position 1,680,585 of record NW_016107674.1, on the reverse strand, counting down.
GGCGGAGGTTGCGGTGAGCCAAGATCGTGCCATTGATTGCACTCCAGCCTGGGTAACATGAGTGAAACTCCGTCTCCAAAAAAAAAAAAAAAAAAAAGTGTAGCCTCACCAGAATTAGTTTCTTGGCCTCCATCGTTTTAATAGTGAGATGGTCTTCTATAAGGCACTTCCAGAAGAACTTATCAAGCCTCCACCCAACTTGCACGATTACCAATGAACAATCCCACATTTGACTGGCAACTGAAAAAATCTGTATACTAGGCACTTTGTCAGGAAGACTAATCTTGCATGTTCAATATATTAATATTTATCCAATGTTTAGATAAGAGAAAAATATTTTTGAAAACTATCCTGCCAGTCATTCATGAGTGTGTATTCCACCTATTCCTACAGTCTCAAATTTATCTCTCCTCGGATTATAATCAGACTCATATGGAGCTCAATATCTACTTGGGGATTCCAGATAATAATTGTTCTAACAATTTTTTGCCATTAGTCCAATTGTAAATTAAGCCACAAACATTTAGGGGGAGGGGGGGGAGAGAGAGAGAGAGAGAGAGAGAGAGAGAGAGAGAGAGAGAGAGTGTGTGTGTGTGTGTGTGTGTGTGTGTTTCTTTTTCTTTTAATTTTTTTGAGACAGAGTCTTGCTCTGGGCTCAAGCAATCCTGCTACTTCAGCCTCCCAAGCATTTAGGGAGTGGAAGAGTGTGCATGTGTATGTGTGTGTATGTGTGCGTCTTTTTCTTTTCTTTTTAATTTTTTTGAGGCAGAGTCATGCTCTGGACTCAAGCAATTCTGCTACTTCACTTCAGCCTCCCAAGTAGCTGGTACCACAGGCACGCACCACCATACCTGGCTAATTTTTGTTTGTTTTAGAATCAGGGCTTCCTTATGTTGCCCAGGCTGGTTTCAAATTCCTGGCCTCAACAGATCCTCCCAACTTGGCCTCCCAAAGTGCTGGAATTACAGGCATGAGCCACCATACCCAGCCTAAAATAAAATAGTAAATACACTGTTGTTTGAAAAAATGAATACCCATATGCCTTATTAAAGCACCTTTTCACTTACGATTCACCATAATGCACAGTTTCCTTTCTTTAATAATGCATAGTTTTTTTAATATTTTAATATTTTGGAGTCTGGACTCCATTATACCTTATTCCATCAGCTGGCAAAAATGCTTTCTGTGTTTTACCTTTGATAAGTAAAAATTTCACAGGATGCACTGGTAAGCTTTAATCTCTTTGCCAATATTGTCTTATTTACTTTCTCTTTCTGATTTCCTTAAGAATTTCTTATTTTGTAGTAATATATTTACTTAGATAAAATACTTTAAAAATTTATAGAACAAAAGTGAAATAAAAAGGCTTTGGAAAAATGATGAAAATATTCGTGCTGAAGCATCTTTTATTCTAAAATAGCAACCAAAAAAGTCATAAAAGATTAACCAATAAATTAAAAAATTAACACTTAATAAACATTATGAAAAACCTTAATGAAAGTGAACAGTTAAGACCTTACTCTACAAAAGTATAGACAAATATTTGCTCTGCAAATGCAAACATGAAGTAATTTCCTTTAAAATAAAAAAGACTTATTTCAGTACATTTAATTATAATACCAAATGATCGTAACTTATATCTATAATTTATACAACAGAATTATTTTTTAGAAAAATCTCAAAACTTTTGTAAAATTTTCACTTTCACAATTTAACAAAGTTTTTTTTTGGTTGTTTGTTTTTTTTTTTTTTTTTTTTTTTTTTTTTTTTTTTTTTTTTTTTT